>NC_142378.1:9060000-9660000 GCF_059441005.1 Hippichthys cyanospilos | reverse complement strand
AAAAGAAAAAAAAGAGGCCAACTTCTGGACTGCATGGCTCGCTTCAATTAAGTGAAGTGGCAAGAGAGACCTGTTGTTGAAGTCACTGGAATTGAAGCAGCCAGCTGTGTTATCTTGAGAATCTCCACGGGCTTTAATTATTGGACCACTTAACGTGTACTGCAGAGTTCATCTTGATGCCGTAACACTCAATAGTAGGGCTGCCAAGAAGTAAAGGGGTGGGGGGGGGGGGGGGGGGGCTGATGCGAGTGGGCAATTAGCAGCTTCCATTCAACTCTTGTCTCACTGGACCTATATTTTCTCATGTGGTTCCCGTCAGTCCTGAACCGTTTACCAGCATATCAAAATGACAACCCTTGTGCACCCGTTCCTGGAAATCAACAATGACAGTGTTATGAAAGTGATACTATAGAATAAAAGAACCAAAACAATAATATGCAGAAAAACAGTGCAAACGTTGTCTTTTTCTATTAACCCTGGTTATGACACAAATGAAGTCGCTCTAACACATTCTGTCCTTATTACTTTAAAGTGCATTTAGGAATTAAAAATGTTAAAAACATGTATTTTTCACCTCTCAAGTGCTCAAAATTTTTATTTAGCACAGATGTAATCAGATGTTCTTGTTCCCGGTAGCAGGGCAGAACAATTCCTGTCAACACCTCAATTCAAATGCCATTTTTTTTTTTTTGCGTGAGTGTGTGGTCTAAAATTGATTACAATTTTTCATTTCAAACATGATTTTGAGGAGCGGTGTGTCAAAAATCAATTCACATTCAAATCAGTATCATCGTTTATGATTCAGAATCCATTTAAGGTAATGAAGAAACTCAATTTAGTTTTTGTCTTGAAAACCTTTATTTTCATATCTTGTTTCTAAAACACCAAGAAACATTAAACGTTTTCATTTGTGCAACAGGTTTTCACAAATTCCTGTGAAATGACAATGTATCCTGTTCTATATTCTCATAATACTGATGCACTTCATTTTTGTCTCATTTTATGTTATAAAAGCGATAAAATTCATAGGAAGCTTCAAGGGGTTTTATTTTTTTTATTTAAGGAGATTGATTTATTTATTTTTATGTGAGTAACAGGAGTAACAGGAGGATTTGTTTCATGCAAAGTGAAAGTACAATACTGATTTTTGTCAATCTGACTCAGCCCTCCTTTATGTGGACCCAAAGCAGGTATTCATCAGGTGTTACTGGAGTTTCAAGACTCAGGTTATGCTTAGCCAATTCAGATTAATACATGAAAACAGTGCAAATTGGGGCATTACCCTGCAGTGCAAACGAAGACTTCAGATTCCGATCAGCTCAGATTTAGATTCACTTTTTAATGTTGACTTCAATTCAAACCTTAAGTCTTTTCGACTGTGGCGGACACTAACCAAATAATCTCTCTCACACACGCATGCACACCCCACACACAAAAGCAAACCTCACATTTTTACAATTCCATCATCGACTGCCATTTATTAGTATCAAACCACTGCTACAAAATTACATCAAACATGATGAAAATGGACTTGCATACGTGCTATACTGTACACAATGTAGGCTTTAAATCAATTAAAGTACATGGATTTTCTCGTATTGGGACAAATATCAATATATATTTATATATTTAACTATATATAATATATATATAGGTATGGGTATATCAGTGCCACATATTTATATCATTCCAGTGGTTTAGAGCCTATAAATATACAACTGGCATCTAAAAGACCTTCATACACTTTAGAGTAAACATTTCCATTCTCCTCACACCATTTCTTTAGTAATACCGTCATAGCTTCAACATTAAATAAAAAGAAAATTTGATATGGTGCTCTCAGAATAAGTGCAGCCACATTTTTTTTTGAACAAACAACATTAAATGTATACTTGTTTGTGTAACAGTAAACCAACAAAATACATATGTTGCAATCGTGTAACAGAGCAGGGGTGGAGGACCAGCAGGCATTCAGAGGGACGCCCCAAATGTATGAAAACAAAAACGTGTGATTGTTATTGTTTATGAGCATTTTTGTATTACATTTTTTTGCAGTCTTCTTTTTTTTTTTTAACAGGTCCTTTGTGGTTTTGTTTGTTTTCAGAATTGCATGGCCTGTCATATGAAGACCTTTGGGGGCATGTATTAGGTTCTCCACTCCTGCTTTGGACCAAGAACAAAATGAGGACTTGTTGCTACAAAGAAGTGATGTGTGGTGCCATTGTGAGTTTCGCAAATAAATCCAATAAGCACACAGCAGCATTACATTGACAGTCACTTTTTTGTTTTTTTAACAGTTACTTGAACAGCCTGATGTGTTCATCATTTGGCTGGCAAACTCAGGATGCCTCACTTGAAGAGCAATGGCAGCAGCCACGCTTGAGCCAAGGATGACTATTATTTTCTTTTTTGAAGTTTTAACCACTTTCTTTTGCTTGGAACCGGGCAAAGCACATTTTGTCTTCCCCGTGTGTTCGACAAAAGGACTTACTCCAGCCTGCCGTGTGACAAACACGTTCACCAAGTGAATGCGAGTGTGTTTGTGTCGTTCTTTTGATGCTCACAACTCAGTATGCTGCTCAGGGAGGTGCAATGTGCCTGCTGCGGCAGAATGCAACAACATACCCCCAAATGAAAGTTACAAAGGCATAGGGTAGCTAGGTAGTTTCAGTAATAGCACAGCCAACCCCCCTTCCGATAAAATAAAACAAAATCAATAATATTAAAACAAATACATATGATGAATAAAATCACCATGCAGCTTCACACTTATCTAAATGGCCAGTAGATTTCAACCAATCTGAAATGGGCGGTAGAGGTATCAAAACACTATGATATTAAATACATGAATTTACATGTATACATATTGTATACATATATACAATGTATACTTATTGAACACTGGAGTTTATTTTAAAACGTTGAAGAAGCATTTAGGGCCACACTGAAATAAATAAAAACAAATCGTATGGAAGTATGCCTCGAGAAAAAATATGAACTGGTATTTGGAGAATTTTTTCAAAATAAATAAAATTACATGAATGTACAGTAATGTACGAATAACACATTCATATATATATATATATATATACTGTATATATATATATATATATATATATATTAGATGATTAGTAGACTATTTTGTCAAAACTAGGATTTCAACTCGGCAACATTCAAATTGCTGTAACATCATGAATTTTTGAGCTACCTCCATGTATTATAAGTGATTTTTAATAAAGGGAAGTTTGGGTAGAAATTGAATGTATTAATATCTCAATGTCCACTTTCTGAGGCAAAAGCCAGATTTTGTTAAAATTCATAGCTATCATATATACAGAATTAGGTCATGCCAAGTGAATAACTAACGCCAAAATTGTCCATGATTAATCGTGATGAACCCATTTTTCAACAACTATTTTCTACAAAGCTTGTAAAAAAATTAATTTTTTCAAGTTGTTTTTTTTTCTCATGAGCCATTGAGCAACTTTTTAAAGTAACACTATGTAAATGCAATTTCTTGGCTGTCTTTGGGATGGTGACTAATTTTGGTTGCAAAATTAGGAGAGCTCAGCTGCCACTGGAGATAAATAGAAGAGTTATTTTCTAAGATTTCTAAAATGTGTATTAATCTAAAAAGTTAACGCTTTAACTATGCCTTGCCAAAATTGACTTTCACTACTTTTCAAACGTTGGTTTTAATTTTCTGTTTTTGTAAACACCAATGTGCCACATTGTGGATCATTCATCAATTCTTGAGGTGACACTCGAGTGCCTGCCTGCATTGTAACACACACACACATTAAAGTGGAGATGACTGAGTGTCACTCCTGATTCCTGAAACCTCCAAGAAACATTGTTTGGGTTATTTATTTTTCGCAGCAAATCCAGTGTTTGGTATTCAAAGAGACTTAGCTGTGAAAAGTCATCGTGATGACTATGCATTCCAATTCAGTAATAGTACAAGTTTATCTCTTCTTTTGCTTACTTAAGTGATTTTGTTAGGTGCTCAAAGGTCACTCTGAAACATTTCTGGCTATAATTAAAGAGAAACATAATTGTGAGGCTACCATACAAACATGGATAAAAAAAAATATGCATGAAAATAATTACGGCCATTAGCAGTAAAACAAGTGACTGCAAGACTGCATATAATAATTTAAATTGGGACTGTAGCAAGTTTCTGAAGCCTCGATTGCTCCAAGCGGAGTATATTTCTTTTGGCTACGCTTTTATTTCTTCCTTTGTATTGTCAAAAATTAATAAATGAACAACCCAGTTTTCAGCACAGCAGAGCAGGGTAGGATAGTGCAAGGTCGAGCTAGGCACGCCGCTGTCCATTGATTGGTCGAGAGACTGCTCTCACGGAATGCACTGAAGAAAAATTTGTTAGAGTATGACGTTGTTTAAGAATTTTTAAAGAGCATGTAAACATGCAACATTCTTATTATAATTATTATATAATCAAAGATAGTCATAATCATCATAATATATAATCATTGCAAGTTTATTATTAACCAATTCAGTCCCAAAAGCATGTTTTGACGTATATATATTTTTAAGCGCATACATTCTATCCCAGGTGCTTATTTATGTATTTTTTCAATTTTTTTAGCCAAGGGAGATTCTAAAAATGTCATTGAATACTTCAGGTACTAAAGTAATTGATTATTTTAGTATTTGATTACTTTGGAACTTAAGCCTCCAAAGTAATTGATAACTTTATTCAATGAATAGATAACTTCAGTACTTCAGTTGACTACCTCTGAATTTAAGTTCTCAAAGTGATTCAGTTATTTAATACCAAACGTAATTGATTTGTTTAGTACATTATAAAAGTAGTTGGTTATCTTTAGTATTTGATTCATTTAGTATGTATGAATATATATGCAATATCCGTGATAGAATTACTAATTCATTGCTAACAAGTTGATCAGTAGTAATAAATCACTTTAGTACTTAATCTACTGAAGTAATTACTTCAGTGATTATTTCATTCAGTACAAGCCATTTCTTAAACCTCCTATAGCTAAACACTTGATAAAAATAGAAAAAATAAAAAAACATAAGTACATGGAATTGAACGGCTGGACTCAATTGAAAAAAAAAAAGTAAACATATTTGTTTGGGAATGAATGAGTTGAAAATAATGCTACCCAGAAGATGTGGTACACCCTCAGTATGTAGTTTAAACTCCCCTTGCTGAAATCCCACCGGGCTCATCTTGACAACAAACTCGAAACGATAGAATCAACAGTGCCTCTGCTGCTTGCATCCAAGAAACGCACTCCATTTTGTTTCAAATTCCACCCAGTTGGCCAAATTCTCAAGATCTAGAGATCAATGATTGAGTGGAAATACAAGCCTGATCAAGGCTTCCCCAACTAAAACAATATTACTTGGTGTAAATGTGGTTGAAATGAAATGTCTGCTTTCGTCATTGTTGGCGTTTGATAAAATTCTTTGAAGGCACATTCATTACAGTACTTCTGGGCTCCCGGGACTGGCATAAAAAGCGGCTTGAACGCATCTGAACATATCAGTTGGATTCCGATACATGGAGATAGCTTATTTCAAACTTCAAGCGTGGGCCTGCTCTACATGCAAGTGTTTATTTAAATGAGATGATTTTTGATGTCAGCAGGGAGGTGAGGCGGTGAGCTTTCCACTTGTAAATCAACATTTTAATTTGGACCGAAGATCATCATGAAACAGCCTGTTGGAGCACACAGGGAGTTCAACGGCATGTGATTCTAGTTTGTGCAAACAAAATACAATCTGAGCCACCGCTCAATGCATTCCGAGATGAAATGAACCGTGTTTTATGTTTGTAAATACGCCAGAAGATTTAGCGAGCAACGGCGCAGTCAATAACGGCGGCGGGCGGAAAAGCGGGATAATCCTATATGCTGCGTGCACCGTGGCATCTGGCCATCTGGGCTCAGCCAAGTATTTGCACGACGCGTTCGAGGGCCAGCAAATATGCATGATATGCCAGAATAATCATGAGTCAGCGGCAACACTGTGAACTAACCCCTGTGAGCGTTCGTGAACTCACATATGGGTTTAAGTGTCGGGACGCGAAGGCCGTTATTGCAAATGCGATTGAATTCATGAAAGGGAATTTTCATATCATTTCTACCAAAAAAGTCAAAATCCAGTACGTTTGGATTACATGTGGAATGCAGTGGTGCCCTGACCTACGAGTTTATTTCATACCGTGACCATGCTCATAACTCATTACACCGATTTCCACAAACATTTTACCTCACTGAAATGAATAGAAATAAATTAAATTCAGTACCACCTCCCTTAAAACTCAATACATCATAACACAATAATGAATATATTGTAAATTTTTGGGAGTGCCTTGACTAAGTTGCAGCGTTTTCATGTGTTGATGCAGCCAAACAAAGTGTTAATGACACAGTTATCTGCAGTAATTTTAGATTTTTTTCCTGAAAACAATAAGGAATATACTGTATGCCTGTGAGAATTGTCTGTCTAAAAGTGTTGCTGCACAGTTTGTGTTCAAATCACACTTCCCATTGAGTTGGTGAATCTTAAAAAAAACAAAAAAAACGCTAACTACACAATGTTGAGCTAAGTTGAGGTCACTCTTAACTCACATTTTTGCTTGAAAAAAGAAATCGGCCGAATGACACCTTACAAATCAGAAAACACACAAAAGTCTGATAACTCATATCTCAAGGCACCACTTTACAAGCAGGGTATTACTGCCCACAAAATTGCAGGCTGTCATCAAATATGCCACAAAAAAAGCAGGATAAATGATAGGCGACTGTGATGAAAAATAAATAAATAAATTGAAAAAAAAAACAGTTGATTTCCATGTTGACATGCATCACAAGCACACTCTCGGCACGTCAAACACTCCAAAGTGTGAAAACTAGGACTAAACACACTGGCTTCTAAAGATACAAGTGTATCTATATTTTCTCCACATATACACACACATCGAGTCTGCTCTAGATTACTGTTAGATTGACGCACGCCCTCTCCTCACTTCAAAAAGGAAGTCGATTGATTGCAAACTTTTGTTCTTTTACTCGACAAATAAACTCCCCGGACAGTCGTGACACCCCAATCAATGCCACATTGTGCCCATTCAAATCAAAAGAGCGTCACATCACCGCTTGTTTCGAATGTACTTTTTTACATCGTCATTTATAAAGAAAGTGAATAAATATACGCCTCACTCGTTGTTCATTGTTGCTTAACATTTAAACAAGATATGGTGCAGATTTTTTTTTTTTTTTCAGTTTCTTTGCTCTTTGTTTTTTTTTAAATTTTTTTTATTTTAGAATTTGTTAAACAAGCCAACAGTAAAAAGAAATCACCACAAAAAAACCCAAAACAAACAAACGTAGAAGCGGTAACAGTGTTTGTGCTTTAAAGTCTTTTAACTGCCATGGCTATTTCGCTAGGAGATTTGCAGTTTCAAGTTCATGTGAGCATACTGGGAGTTTGACATGATGACTTCTCGATAAATGTTTTCATTTTGCGCCCAATTGACCAATCTGGGCTCTTTGCTTGGATGGAACATTCAATAATACAGTTTATCATACAAACATTAAGTGCCTTGCCTAAATGTCTTTCATTGAGTATGTTGCTATTAAGGCATTACAGTATCTTCTTACATTGTAACTTGATAGATACTGGAGGATGATTATGCCATTTACTGAAAGTCAGAAGTCACCAGGTTTAGAGAACAAAATGCAACAAAATAGAACACTTGATTAAGTTTCACTTCAAATGGGCGTTGTCTACGGGTGTTTCAAGATTTGCACTTTTTCGCCGTTAACATGGTAAATAATAGGGGTACAAAGTGTTAAATACTTTTCAAAAAGTCTCTTTTACATTGTGGGGGCACTTTATGTCATGTTTCAGTCTATTTATGAAAAAGGTCTGGCAATTATAGCATTGGTTTGGTACAAGTGCTGCATTACAGAGAACCCGGATAATTGATAATCGTTGTTTCAACTTGTCAAATCAAAGCAAAGCAAAGCATTGTTTTCTTTGATGTCGGCACCCGCTAGCACACGACATGAACTATGTTAGCCTGTATTTATCGGCTATATAAATTTGTCATTTCATACAACACGTGTTGCATGTTAGTGTTTATATTCATATATAAGATATACTGTATACATATATATCATTAAGTCTGCCAAAACGCTATTTTATCAAATGACATATACACACACAACATTTTTTCTTTACATTCAGCAGAAAAGATTTGGGTGATTATTCTTTTATTCCGAATGGCCTTTTTCCAACTTCCTGGCAGTCTTTAAAGGAGCAGATAGGGTAACGATTTAAAATGCAACACCACTGTAAGGTAAGTATTCTTCGAGATCTATTTCAGTATTTTTTTTTTTTTTTTTTGTAAGACAAAAGGGAATGAAGCGCTTCCCCAAAACGCACACAACAAACCAGTAAACCTTCAAGGTGCTGGCAAAGCACACAAGCTCAGACTTTAGCTCTCCATTGAATCCGTAGACATTTACCAAATGTGATCAATATTTATATCAGTGAGGGGACGCAAGGTAGTCATCTGTACATTGTCATTTCATTGAAGTTCAAATTATTTTTTTTTATACTTAATGTTACAGGTGACTTTTCTACTTTGACTATTGGATTCAAAGCTGTCAAACAGGCACATTAAATAAAAGTAAACCAAATGCCGTGACTACTGCTTTTGATTTTTTTTCTTGTCGTAAAATGAGTTTTTCTTCCATTCAGCGACACACACAATACATTCAAAACGACATTGTTATGGTAATCATCTGTATTGAGAGAATTGGCACAGTTGTTTCGTTATAGTCGTGAGAGAGATAAACAGATGCAAATGTCAAGTGAGAGAAGCCGAGCGTTTGATATGATTGGACGCCAGGGAGGGGGGAGGTGATTCTGATTCATTCATCAATCAGAAAATAAAAATGCAAAGGATGAAACAAACAAATTGTATTTACATGAAGTTCACCATGACAAAAAACAGAAAAAATAGTGTATTATTTCCCCCTCTTTGCCTTGCAACAAACTGCACCCGATTGGAATCCGGTCATGGGCGACGCCACCACAGACTCGTAAATGCTCTCGACAGTCACTTTTCACCCAGCTCCGCCGCTAGTAGGCTGCCATCAAGGTAGTCAGAGCCAGGACCAGGTACCGGCAGGCCATGGGGACTTGCGCACTTCCTGTGCTCCCGTATGGTGCAGTGTTGGGGGCTGTGGGGGGGACAAGACAAGATTAGTTGCTGTGATGCGGTCGCTCGGCAGCAATATCTTAAAATTGTCAAACTTTGAGCCACTTGGTTTCTTTGAAGGAGACATAGAATATGACCAAATAATGGGCAAAAAGGATTTCCGCATACGAGATTCACAATTGGACAAAAAGCACGTTTGATCTAGATGACAAAACAAACGCGTACCTTTCGAAGCGCAATTTCACTACCCATTTGAACTTTAAAAGCATTACAGTATATCAAAGCAGAGGAACTGATTAAATAGTACTATATAAATAAATAAATCCCAATTAGTCCCTTTGTTGTGAGGCACACCGATTGTTTTCTCTTCAAAGAAGTGTTATACTTTACAAGATTTTAATTGAGATTGTTTAAAGTATTAATCATTTCTCAAATTAAGTAAAGAAGTTGCAAAAAAAACGAGATGACATAGTCATTATAATTGGCAGACAAATGTGTATTTACCCTAAAAAAAAGTGGCTATGGTGTTTAATATGATACATAACCATTAAAATAGAAGTATTTGGTTTAATTTTTTTTCTACCCTAGGGTTGGAGACAGTTCTTGTTACAGGAAATATTTTGAAAATATCCTATCTTGAGTTACTCTATTCATATGCCTATTCTCTTGAGACCTACCCCATTCATTTGTGTCCACTGGAGAAGACATTTGTTTCTGGTCTTTATCATCTGACTCATTCTAGCTATCTGTGCTGAGTAGAAGAGGTTTGGTTGGGATGAGATTAACTTTGCTGTCTTCGTAGATGGGATGCAATTAACTTTGCTATGCAAAATGGACACAACTGTGGGCATAAATGAATAGGCTATGTCACGTAGTATACAAAGTAGTCCATTCCAGACACCCCACCTGCTCTTCTATCCAGCAGTGGTCATGTTTTCTCATACCTACTGTTACTAACAATTGTTATTTTGGCTAAATATACTTTTTTCACTTGGACAAGTCTTTTTCAACATACTAAAAAATGAATAAATGAATGTATCATTCCTGCTGATATCGTATTGGATCGGTCTTGTGATTGGAGAGTACTGTAGGCTGTAATATCAGTAAACTAATCAGACATGAAAAAGTTGTATTGGGACACCACTAGGAGATTTTGCCCTCCTTAGTTCAGTTATATTGCCCATTGCATGTACGCATACCTATATCAATACTGAAAATCATTACTGAATCACATCATAGACCAATAGTCAGTATCAAATCCTAAGAGTCAAAGCCCTAATACACAGGAAATAATGGCAAAACACAGACGACTCAAGTGTTATTCATGAACAAAATTCCTCAGTAATATCATTTTGATATAGTGATATTTAATCAGGGATGATCGTTGAAATTTGTCTTTGCCTTGCTTTTAATGTGACTATCAGAAAGCCAGAGTAATAGAGGCACACCTCTCTCGGGAGCTGTGCCAGGCAGGGCAGCGTTTGGTTGGGAGGGGCTACTCCTCAATTCCAACTTACTCTTTTACCTTGTAGCTCAATAAAGCGCACAAATGCACACACAAAGCACGGCAAAGCAGAGCAAACAAGCCAGGTTCCACCAGGGGAAATCATGTGGTGCAACACCCATATCAGCAGGGTGCCTCTATTTACACGCCAATGTAATTAGTTCAGTCTAACTCCTCTGATGTGGCCCTCGCGCCGTACAAACACTCACCAGCCAAGTGACAAGTATAAAAGTACACACAAACAATTAGTAGTCGATACACATGTCTACATGTCTCACTTTTGGTAGCCTGAACTGCATTTTTTTTTTTTTTACCCTGGTTGTGTGGTAATGAATAGACAAAAACCTACAATGGCAGGGAGAGAACAAAGTGACACCTGTCCTATTATCACCTGACAGTCCTGCTTTTACCTGATATTTTCAAGCATTATTTGCTACTACTGAAGTTGTTTAGATATTACGGAGCAAATCCCTGTTCGACAGGCAGGCAGAGAGAGGGGGAAAGCATGAGTTTGAGGTGTCCAAATGAGAGCACAATTTGATGACGTGCAGCTCTTTGGCTGTTGTTTTTCCTTTTGTCTTTCCAGTTCTATCTTTGTCTCATCTTTCTTTGGAGCCCGCTCTCCTCCTCTCTCTTCTCCAATCGACAGTACGGGATAATGACACAGTTTTCGGCGAGAGTGAGCCGAGAAAAGGTTTCCATGGCAACAGCTCCTGTCCTGCTTAGCCAGCCCAGTGTTTGTCGGAGTCTGAGAGCTCCGCATTGTGCTCCAGCCACACCACAGCGACATCATTTGGACTGGTTTCCCCTTTTCATTTATGTAAGCAGTTATTAGCAGCTCCTTGCTAATATTGTCAATTGCATAATGGTAGTGAAGGCCACTCGCAATAGGAAGAGTAGAGGTAGGTAAGAAGGCTTGTCAGAGTTATTTGGTCCTTTACAGTCTTTGACTTCAGCTTATTATCTGTTTGTGTCACTGTGAAAAACGCAAAGGCAAAGCCTCCATTGTTTCCACTGTGTGGGCTTTAACTTGCCATTCTAATTAACTCCCAAACCTGGAAGTGCCTTGCAACGCCATTACTATGCTTATTAACATGAAGGCGAAAGACAGTGAGAGGAAGTAAGTGTGTGTGTGTGTGTGTGTGTGTGTGTGTATGTGGGAAGGGGGCGGGAGGTAGATGGAAGCAAGAGGTGAAATCAAAAGAAACGGGAGCGGTGAAAAAAGACATTGATTGAAGTGAAGCTTCTTTCTGGCTTCAATTTAATTGCCATGTACATCAGCAGCCGGCTACAATAAAGCGTCAGACTCCCAGACAATATATCATCAAGAAACCAACGAGGTGCACGAGGACTGGGAAAACAAACGGCACACCAAAGGGAGACGGGAGCTCAAAAATGAGCGGGGATGAAAGTGATACGCTTCAATTACTGTTTGCTACTCACACACACAAAAAAAGCTTCCACATAGACCACGACAAAGAAATGAAAACATGAAAATACCAAAACATGCTGCCATCTTGTCTTTCTGGACCGGAGTCATCAGTTAGTTTCTCTTGGGAATACCAAGCAGACTCTCTCCTTGTCCTTCCCCCCTTATCCTACCCGATCTCCAACGACAGCAGTTTTGTCACCCACATATCATATGTACAACAAATGTTAGGGCCCTGAACTTCACTCACTATCGACACAGACAATGACTCATACTGAAATATGCAACAGTGACACTGTATTAGGAGTTTGTGTGTTGTACCATCTGTGTGTGCATGTGTCTTCCACATTGTAGTATAATTCAGAGCCCAGAGTCCAATTCGAGTGTGAGAATCACAATACAAAATTGGGCAGCAATTATTTTAATCATTGAGTAATTTGTGGAACAGATTGTTGATTAAGTTAATGAATTTTTAACTCTTTCAGTGCCATAGACGAGAATGTTCATCATTTTTTTAGACCTTTCTTTAGCCAAATCCTTAAAAATTAGAAAAACATATGAATGAACCTGTGATTGAATGAGTAGAGTCTTAAAACACATAAAAAAAAAAAATCATATTTCTTTCAGATCTCACATTGACAGTGCACTCAGGAAATTAAATATTGTTGATTGGCTCTGCCCATGTTTTGTTTCGATTGAACACAAAGATAATGCTTCGATGGAAGAGCAGAGAAATAGGGGAATATTTACTTGTGAGAGGACCATTTGA
Source organism: Hippichthys cyanospilos (assembly GCF_059441005.1). Taxonomy (NCBI): domain Eukaryota; kingdom Metazoa; phylum Chordata; class Actinopteri; order Syngnathiformes; family Syngnathidae; genus Hippichthys; species Hippichthys cyanospilos. The sequence goes on along the minus strand of NC_142378.1, from coordinate 9,647,072 downwards.
AGCAATTTTTTGACGATCAAAAATAACAGTGATAATCAATTAGTAATTGATTAATTGTTGCAGCTCTATAAACACAACATATTCATTAAACAACTTCCCATCTTGATGGCATGCAACATCAGGACCATGTATAATTAAACTCCTTCCGGAACAAAATGAAAAACCCCCATTGGTTGAATGAGTTATTACTTTTCTCAGGCTAAATACTTTAAAAATGGAAATCATGCTAGGGATTGTGAGATTTCTGTAGATATAGTCCTCCTTTTTTTCCTTTTGCTGTGTGATTGATTTGCAATTTTTCCATGCACAAGATAGGTGATTCAAACACACAACATTAAGAACATATGTGGCTAAATGGATCCAATTCAGCTAAGATATAGATTTTCAACATGTCCAAGCTATTTCTGGTTCATTAAACAACAACCTTTTCCTTCACTCTTTTTAAACTTTCAAAAACCTGAAGTCTTCTAAAAGATAAATTCTCTAGTCTCCCATTCATGGGTACTACACCGATAATAGCAAGAAAAATCGACGAGACTCTCTGGTGCGGTGATATTGGATTGTGTTTTGAATTTCAGTCCTTTTATTGTTGAGAGATGATTCATCCCTCGACTCGGTCCAATCCCCAAAGCAGGTCGTTAGGAGCGACGCGTGGACAGGCGGCCAGCCAGGCAGCCAGCCAGGCAGCATTCCATTCTCCCAAAGGACGCTGCTTCTGATGGGCAATAAGGTGGGAGGAGGGGCTCGATGTCCTTGACCATCAAGTCACCGGCCTGTGGTCCTTTCCTCACGGCGCCACCGGGAGTGCCCACGTGTGGTAAAACTGAGCATGTTCGTGGGTTAAATCACCCCAGCAGCCCCAAAGAGGGTCTTCGATGCACCGTGGCAAACAAATGAACAAAGAAATCTGAAGCAAGTTGGTTTGTCGATAAACATTCGGGGCATTTGGTGGAGGGGTGATCCGCAATCAAAGATTGTGTCGTCATCTTTTTACAGGCTATGTCTGTGTTTTTTTTTTTTTTTTCATGCTAGTCAGTCGGTCTGAACCCATGGTAAGCGGACTCAACGACCCATGAGTCTAGCTAATCCTGTTCTTGTTCAAAGCGAGCAGCTTTGATGTTCGAGATCCATCACCTTGGCTATGATCACCGCACACAGCAATTCCTTGGGGCCCTCATTCACATGCACCTTCAAGCTCATTAGCCTCACCAATCATTTGCATTATAGCAAGTAATGAAAAGCCTCCATTATCAAAATAGCCTTCAGAGATCATTTAACTGCCTCACGGAAACCCCTCACATCACGGTACCTGACCCAGAGCATTTATGAACACCCAACAGAACACTTTTTTGGGTCTGAAGCTCTAATGGCACCTCTCAGCAGTGGGCTCAGAATGAGGGAGGGAATGAGCAGGAGAAGGGTCACTTGATAGTTGCCTGAGTGCGGGGGGGGATTGAAGGGAGACATTGGCCTTCAGCTTGACTCAATCAACGAAACAACGGGGTATCGGGACACATGACATGGTGGGCTGAGGAAGGAATCTCGTTAGGGGAGGCATTTCCGGTGTTTTCTATACAGATCCTTGTCAGAATGGATCGGCCCCTTGCTTGACTCTTCTGTCTTAAGTAGGGTTTATTTGCATGCCTTACTTTTAACAGGAATCCCAGTCATCAGTCAAGAGAACTGGAATACCCGAGTGGCCTACTCTTGTGTTTATTGTATCCATCTGTTCTACTCTTGATGTCTGGAGTTTGGGAGCCGACAAATGATGCATTTTACATGCACGTCTCCTGGGTAAATCTTTGTTTTAAAAAGATATTTTATTATTCCCCCCCCTTAACACCTAGAGGGTAAACATTCCAGGAATAAACAGAAAGAGCTGCATTTTTAATCAGGGTGTTTCAAAAAGTATAATTACTCAATGACTTTGACTGCTCCCTCTAAATCTGTTTAATGTTTGAGGCTTAATAAAATGCACAGGGAGACAAACAAATGGTGTCAGCATGCAGCAAATTCCCACAGCCCTCCAAACTCTCTCTAATAATCCCCCCTTCTCATATTTGGATCTCTCATGACCACTCTCGCTAATAATTCCCCTGCCCCCTCTCGTCGTTAATTCTTATCGGGGGTTTTATTTGTGTGCCGCAGACACAATGATTTTGCTGAGTCGGTTCTTGTGCCCCCAAACTGTGATGACAGTGACATTCTGGCCACTCATGAGCAACCCATGAGATGGGTTACATTCCCATGAGTTACTCCATCAATACAGCCTGATTCCATTGGATCTCCTGCCAGGAAACATCCTTGTCATCCTGCCCTTCGTTTCATCCATTTCCTTCTGTACGTTCCAAAAATAACAATTCCTGCTGTTACGTATGTAGGATGATGATAACACGGCTCGTTGTTATCATTTCCCATGATGGCGGCGATAACACGGCATGCATGAACCGGAGGGCCAAGTGTGCTTTGGTCCCGATTGATATAAGATAAGTTTATCGCTGCCGACTGCCTGGTTATCGTTTTCTCACCTGAGGCTACTTGAACGGGACTTGATTTCGCATCATGTCGAGCTCAATGACTGCGAGCTGTGGCTTGAACTTAATCGGCCCGCCCTACTGTCTTTGCCTACTTTGAGCTGTTCATTGATCTCACTCAGATCATCAGTGGTTTACAGAAATTGTTGGACTAAAAAAGGACCAAATCAATTGCCCAGTGATTAGCATGAGCAGTGGATTATGTCTTGCAGTCGCACTGCATGAGGCTGTAAGAAGAAAAATCACAGCTCAATAGCGGCGCATGCCATATGTGCAAGCAAATTATTCCTAACTCTCTGCTTTAGATAGGGAACGCCCACAGGCTTCGACAGTGTCACACATGAAGTATTCCTTTATTAAACAAACACAGAACCAGAGGCAGTGAACACAATATGGTCCCTACTACCCACTTGGCTTCCTCTTGCGTGCCTGCCTGAGGTCCAGATAAAAGCTTTAGTCTCCTAAAGAGAGCAACATTGATTCGGGAGCGCTTCCAACCCAGCCTCTCATACCACATACAACACCTACTATGCAATGTTTGGTATGAGGTTATGAATACCTTCCTTTCAGAACTGCCAGCATCTCCCGCCACGATGTCAATAAAAGCATGATACACTAAGACCGCTTTAAAGGACCGCTTGACATTTTTGACAATTAGTCTGTGTTGAAAGGATACAGCTCGTCTTAGCTGAATCTCGATGACTCATTTTGACTTGACGACGTTGGTGGTGTGCCTTATTTACACACGCCTTCTGTCTAGCTTAAGACTTAAGACAAAGGCAGTTTGTAAGGGAGCTCACCTGGATTTAGAAATACTTAGTTTTTGTGTTTAACGCAGTAATTTAGCTAAATATGCACATACACGTAAGTCATAGTCAAATTCTCTTCACCGTCGTCATCATTACCTTTGATAAGTGATTAAATAAACAAATGCAGTTTACATCATGATCATCATCATGGGCTGTAGATGTGTATTTAACGATATATAGCGCACTTAAACTTTGAGACATTAATAATTCACTCTAAAAAGCTTTTATTTAAAATAATACAATTTTGACGCACACACACTTTGGTGTTTTAGAGACCACAATTCACAAAGTTCACAAGGTTGTCTAGTCTACGGATCGAAGATGTTTTTTTGGTTGTTTTTTTTTTATGCCAGTAAACAATCCCTCGCAATGCAAAATGTCAGCATAGTCCAAATGAATAACAAAGGCTTGAATTGGAAATTTCAGAGCCATCACCTGTTATTCTACTTAACATCCTTTATTTATTTGTATTTACAAATGATCCTCAAAGGAATCCTGCTTTCGACATCCCACTGTGTCAAACAATGAGAAAAGTGCACGTTTCAAGGTGATTAGACTCATCAATGCATGAAGAAAAAAAAGCAGGTACATTTGAAAGTTAAGTATGATATACAAGCTCATTCAATCTGCTCTGAGTGCATTATGTATAATGGCTTTGAAGTGCTGAGCTCTGTGCTCTTTGTGTAATGACAATAATATTTAGCACAACAGAAAAGGGCTGACAATCATCTCACACTTAAATGTGTCAAGCATGATTTTATCTATGCGTGATTAAAAACATCCAAAGTCACTTCAGAATTTTCGATGTAAATATTTCCCCCTTTGCTACACCATTGCAAGCTTCAAGTTACTTTAATAAAAAAAAAAAAGAGCCTAAAACCAATTCCTGAAGCAAAACAATATTGACTCAGATCACAGAAAGGAAAGCTGCTTTTACTGAGAAACCAAACTTGTCAAATGGTATGTCAAGCATTTTAGTTGCTTACAAGAAACAACACACACACACACAACCAGTCCATTCAACTTTACATACCACATCATTTTAGTGTCATTTCAGCCGAAAGCATATTGTCATTTCAATTTAATGCCCTCTTTCCAATACATTTAACTATAATAGAACGTGAACTGTAACAGTGCTGGTTTCTTTCAATCTATTCAGAAAGTTATGATCAGAACCAAAGACAATATGGTAAACAACATGTAATTATTTAAAAATCTAGTCTTAAGTATGGCGCTTGCATACCCAGACTAATTCAGATGGCAAATTCCACAAAGAGCAATACCATGTTATTTCAGGAAAGACACAACTAAAGCAGTGCTCTTGTTTGCCTGCGTCCTTGCGTCCCAAACACATCATTTTTGACAGGGATACATACTTTCAAATCAATGTACATCTCTCAGGCACATCGTTCTTTTTACATCAAAATATATTCTGCTAACACCATTAGCCTCACGGCATAAGATAATAATGATCAAGTGGATGACAACTGGATAATTGTCACAGCCATGCTTCCTGGTGTAACTTCAAAATAAAATCATCCCAATGCCACTGCATTCATACATTACTTGATATGATTGACGACGGCGTGTTAAAAATAATATTTTGAATTGATTTGAAGTGTAACTCCGAGATGGATATCAGAATGTTGTTCACCCACAAAGGGGATAAAGCAGCAAGGAATGAGGAAGTTAAATGAAGTCCGAACTAGCTAGGCACATAAGTCTGTCTTAAATTCAAGCTAAGTTAGCTACGTTATTACTTGTGTCAAGCCAACCATATTAATTTTCTGTACGAGCTGTCGGGGGAATTGGCAGTGAGTTTCATCATCCTGAAACATAATGCTGCTTATGGTCTGTTGGCTTTGCGTCGATGATAATTTAGAGTAAGCTCTGGATCAGTGGTGTCAATTATACAGCCCACGATCTGGTTCTGGCCCGCAAATGGGTTTAATCCAGCTTGCAAGATGACTTTGTAAAGTATAAAAATTACCTGATTTTTTTTTCTTTTTAATAAATGAAAAACTTGAAATGTTTTAAGACTAATGTAACGTTAATTATTTATGATTAATAATGACATTGTCTTTTTTTGTACAGTATCAAAAAAAGAATAATACATTTGAAGTTGTTTTTTTTTAAGTTATATAAATATATACCATGATTGTATTGCTATGACCCACTTGGGAATAGATTTTCCTCCATGCGGCCCATAAGCTTAAACAGGTTTGACACCCCTGCTCTGGATAGTGAAGTGGTTCTCAAATGGTCTACCTTCAGGAGGAAAACATTTTCTCCTGTTATCAGGTTGTGGGGAACATTTTTAAACCACTCAATTTTTTTTTCCACGGAAAAATTGCATACTAGACCCCCGCCCCCTTAAATGCCTTCTAAAACAAAGTGCTATCATTTGGCCTCAAAACAAAGTAAACTGTGCATTTTTTTTAGTATTAGTGACAAGGCAAATAATACACAATCCAGCCAGAGAATCCAGCCACACAAGCCAGAAAGCAAAGAAGCAAAAAAATCACTTCAGAGGCTCGAGAAGCGGAACAAAATAGACATGTTGAAACTAAAGAAACAAACACTCAAAGTAAAAAGCAGACTTTTTTTTTTTTACCAAAATTGACTGTTATAGCAGTGGTTGCTATATGACGATGATGATGATGATGATGGCTGATACATGTAATTTTATTCCATTTTAATACATTTTACTGTGACATTGGTTAATATCGGTTGTTAATTTTGGCTCACGTCTTTTGAATGCAGTTTGAACATCAGACTTACTTTGTTCTTTTTCTAGTGCGGAATTTTGGGGATTACAAACATTTCTGGTAGGACCCATCGTTTCTTATCATTACGAGTCCCGGGGATCTAAAGGTTTTCAGAGGTAAAATGATCATTGCTAAAACACTATTTAATGATGCTTCCCTTTTACAGTAAAGATTTTAAATGCAATTGCATTCATCTTTAATGTATCTAAGACAATGGTCATTAAGATCACTGTATGATTTATGACCCCACTGATTCTTTAGATTTAGTTACATGTGCACAATAATTGGGTCATTTTTCTTGTGACTATTGAATGAATCATTCACAATTGCCCTAAAGGAAAGAAACATATATGCCTAGACAATCTCAAATATGTACAGTTAAAAATGCATATTTAACTTTGATGACTAGAAAGAATGCATTGGTATATTTTGGTGAGGCGGTTATGAATCCCTTTTTAAAAGACATTAATAATACTTGGTCTGAATTGAAAAAAAATGGGTTATTCATCATCTCAGCCCACATCAATCTGTTAAATGTCATATCAAAGCGAACATACCACTGAGATCCACCACAATGTCATTCAAAAGCAAGGCAAGTGAACGATAATAGAATGTCTTTGATATTTCTCTGTGATATCAAAGTCTCCTTGTGTGAAAGGCACATTTCTCTTATTCTGCTGTTTCATGTTGGTATGCAGATCTGTGGCTGAGGGCCTACTGGGAGCCATCCACCATCAAAAAGATCTCACCATGTTATATGGCATTAGGAATAACAAAATGGCTAAATCCGACGGTCTGCTTTCAAGCGAAAGGGTCCAGGATTCTTCGTTTCCAATTAATCAAAAGCCAATGGTGACAGACCTGTGAGGGGCTCGTAAGCTGTTCAAACATGTTAGCGCAGACGAGAGAAACTGAGAAGCAAATAAATATTAGGTAGCTTTAAGACTTCTAAGGCCATCCGCTGTGAACTGCGTCATTTTGCCAAAGGCGCTTTTCACCATTCTCACTGACGTTTCCTCATCATTATTAGTGAATGTAAAGAGGGCAGATCCTTGTCAAGATCCTTGAATAACTCGTCAGCTGAAATGCCAGGGGAATAGTAAAGAGTTAATAGTTTCTATTTGGGGCCTTGGGGGCTTTGCCTTTAAGCACTTGCATTTTAATTCCTTCGCTCTATGAGAAGAACTCGGCTAAAATGGGAAGCTGCTGAGCTGTGCAGAACGCAGCAAAGTGTTTGTGCAAGTGTGTGTGCAAAAAGAAGTGTATCATTGACTGTCAGCAGCAGCCATCCACAACTAATGCGCACATCCATACGCAAATCCCACCATCAAATGGGACACACTTGGCTTGCAAGGACTTGTAAAGTTTGCAGACCTGCCAACCTTCGGAAAATGTTGCTACTGCCACATGACCGAATTTGCACACAGGCATGCAACGCAAGCACTTGAGAGACGGACGGATGCGTCACAAGCACAAGTACATGATCCACGCAGATTTTCTGGCATTTCCTACTATAGCATCACGGTCAATCATTGGCACATTACCTGAAGTTTGACAAATATTTATTCCATTATGTACCCAAACAATTTAGAACATTGTGAGATGATAGTCTTGTGATTTAAAACATACAAATTACAATAAACCTTACAGTTCTAAGATATAATATTTATGACACACCAGATAAATGCAGTAATTCAATTGTTCTATCGATCAATATATCATGAATTTTGACTTTTACAGCAATGTCTAGGGCATAGGTGTAAAACTCCAGTGCTTGAGGACCGCAAACATGCATGTTTTAGATGCTGCTTTCTTAAACACACCTGCTTCAAATGATTAGGATCATTTTCAAGCTCCTGCTGTTGAGCTAATCATTTGAATCAGGTGTGTTTAACCGAGCAGCATCGTAAACATGCGGGTTGGCGACCCCTGGAGTTTGAGAACAATGGCCTAGGGCAGGCATGTCCAAACCCAGTCCTCGAGGGCCGCCTATCCGGCATTATTTGGAGGTTTCTGTCCTCCTACCACATCTGAATCAAATGATCAGCTCATCAGCAAGCCCAGCGGAAGCCTGACAACAAAACTGATCATTTGAATCAGCTGCATTGGATGACTGAAACATCAAAAACATGCAGGATAGGTGGTCCTCGAGGACCGGGTTTGGACATGCCTGGCCTAGGGGAACATTGCAATTCATGCAAAGGAAGTGACCATTTGACATTATACTCAGTGACAAGATTGATGGAAAAACACTTCAATTGTTTTACAGTAGGCAACTTACTGCAACCTCTGGTGTTACATAAGAGTACTGCACTTATCCAATTTAAATGACGGGTTCGAAAAACATTTTTGAGTGACAAACTGTCAGCAAAACTTTCTATCCACCACAGGGGTACAGGTTGACAGGTTCCAGGGACATTATGCTTCTCTGTTTGAGTAATTGTAATTGTTGGCGTAACAGTTGCCCGTTTCCCACCTGCCAAACAGTTGAAATCCGTTCAAATTGTGAACAATGTGCATGAAAATAAGGGATTAGTAGACGATATGCGCCATTAAATGATGAACGTGCCAAACCTCAAACGCATTTTTCTTAGAACTTGCGATTTCAACAGCAACATTTAAATCTCTTTAACTTTGTCAATTCATGGGCTACTTTTTTGTATTACTTATCATTTTAAAGGGAATTAAGTGTAGAATCTGAATATATCAATATATCCATCGTCTTTCTTGGAGAAATGAAGCTGATTTCCCGAAAAGGCATCACATTATTAGTACTTATTAGTTAAAAAATGTTTTGTCCATTTGATAAGGGACTGCTCCAACACTTACTATCCCTTCAATGAGTGATGGTTTGGCTGTGACATACATACTTGCATTGAGAGCCTTCAGTATTAGTCTAAGGTCAACTATCTCTTAGATATGCCAGAATGGACTGAAATTGAGCTGATAGAACTAACCTTATTTAATGGCAATACATCCAAGCGATTTCTCCAAAGAGAATGCCATTTCTTAATGTCATGACCTTTTCTAACCATGTTAAAAAACCTCAAGCTCTTCAGGTGCGGTTTGTCAATAAAAAAGATTTGGAAGACAACGGGAGTCGGTGGTTCTACTCTGCTTCTAATGGGGGTTATTTTCTAAAACTGTCGTCCGTTGTTGGTCTGAGTGAGAGCTTTTTCCTTAGGCTTGACAGTGATTGAGGCAAGTGCATTTCAGTGTGGTGATTTTAGTCAGGGTTATTTAAGTAGTCTAGGAGAAGCTTTTCTGTGCAGGACTCCCTCAAAAATAATTACAAACAACTAAGGGTACAGAGATCACGACGAGGAGGGCACAGAGGCGACATTAAAGACATCCAGTTTGACAAAAGAGGTAAATAAGTACTGAAAGTGGAGATGACAGAAAAGGTTGGCACACCCTACTCGATGCCGCGCTATAAGGACAGTGCATATGGATCCACAGAGTCGATAACACCACATTGTTGAAGGTGAAACAAGTGCAGCAAGTCAATAGGATTTGTTTAAAAATCTCTTTATTTGGACTGGGAGGGCAACACAAAAGGAGGAAACCCTGTTTGGCGAGAGCACCACCGAGTCCTCCTGTCACACTTCTGCTAACGTGAGGTGTGTTGTTTGTCTGCAGGGTGCTGCGCTGAAGAGCAGCTTGAATTCAGATACGGCCGAAGCCAGCCGATGAAAGGCCAAGAAGAGGTGCGGCACAGATGTCTTAAAGACACTTTCACGCAATGTTTAAGTGGCAGTTCAAGTTTAACCGAAGTAAACAAGGCAGCGGTGTCCTTGCTGAGACGAGATAAACTAAGACTACCGTGAAGTCAAGGGCAGGGGTTGGTAACCCAAAATGGTGAAAGAGCCATATTGAACCAAAAAAAATTCCATTTATTCATTCCATACTCATGCATAATAACAGACCATCGCTAAATTCAATAATAATACATTTAATAATAATACATTTAATAATAATAACAATAATAATAGTAATAATACAAAACTGCTTTGCTTTGAAAAAAGTCATAATATTTGAGTTCAGTAAAGTTGTAATCTCAGTTTTCAATTTTGAAAATCTGGTCATGAAGATGAATGAGCACGGAAATGTGATTCAGAGTCAACACATAAAAACCCTGAAGACTTATGTATGAAGAAAATAAAACACTATAGCATTGGCCTTGCCCAGAACTTTGTCTGAATCAGAGATACGATTAAGTTAAAACCCATCTGATTGTGAGCAGGCTTTAGTTGCCAAACTACAGCACCATCATTACGACAGATTCATTTTGGAAGGAATGGCTTATCCTCATTTTTGTTTGTCTGCAGGGTGCTGCGCTGAAGAGCAGCTTGAATTCAGATACGGCCGAAGCCAGCCGATGAAAGGCCAAGAAGAGGTGCGGCACAGATGTCTTAAAGACACTTTCACGCAATGTTTAAGTGGCAGTTCAAGTTTAACCGAAGTAAACAAGGCAGCGGTGTCCTTGCTGAGACGAGATAAACTAAGACTACCGTGAAGTCAAGGGCAGGGGTTGGTAACCCAAAATGGTGAAAGAGCCATATTGAACCAAAAAAAATTCCATTTATTCATTCCATACTCATGCATAATAACAGACCATCGCTAAATTCAATAATAATACATTTAATAATAATACATTTAATAATAATAACAATAATAATAGTAATAATACAAAACTGCTTTGCTTTGAAAAAAGTCATAATATTTGAGTTCAGTAAAGTTGTAATCTCAGTTTTCAATTTTGAAAATCTGGTCATGAAGATGAATGAGCACGGAAATGTGATTCAGAGTCAACACATAAAAACCCTGAAGACTTATGTATGAAGAAAATAAAACACTATAGCATTGGCCTTGCCCAGAACTTTGTCTGAATCAGAGATACGATTAAGTTAAAACCCATCTGATTGTGAGCAGGCTTTAGTTGCCAAACTACAGCACCATCATTACGACAGATTCATTTTGGAAGGAATGGCTTATCCTCATTTTTGTTGTTTCCCTTTTGTCATTCATCAGCCCTGCTCGAATAGATGCATTCAGATCTGAAGAGCTACAGCGTTACCTCAGTTTGTCAGTCCTCATGACTACATTTATAGTACAAACACAAGGACATAGATGATCACAAGACCTTCATAATGATTTCTCTTGAGTTTCAACACGCATGTCAATACAAGCACAATAAGTGTGGGTAGTGCACTAAAGTGAAAGGGACAGTTGTGGATAAGTACTTAGGATAACCACTTGCCACCATGGGGATCCCACTTCAAGTCATCGACAAGAAAAGCACTTTAGCTTTGTCAAGTGTGGACAGCAAAACTAGAGAGGATACAACGGACCGTCCAACAACTGCCAGATCCATGGCTGTGGTGTCCTTAAACAAGACATCGATACCACGACTTGCTCCCGGACACCACGTTGCCCTCTATTTGAGTGTGTGCCACTATTTGTGTGTTTGCCGAGTTCACTCTTGAGATGGGTTAAATGCAGAGGACACATTACTTGAATATGCATGTGTTCATACAAGATAAAAGAAGCTTGTTAAAATGTGCATTCAATTGCAATTGCAAAGCTTTTGAAAACTGTGACCATGTTAGGCCAAAAATATGCATTTAAAAATGATTAAATTACATTACAATAGATCACGTACATCAGAAAAAAATGAACCCAATAGGAAAAACAAGAAACATGCAATTCCATATGAACAGATTTGACTGTGGTGGAAACGATGCACAAATGATAGAATACACTATACAGTATTCTATACAGGCAAATACTGTTTTAGCATCCAGTTCATTAAGAAAACAAATGAGCATAAAAAGCCATTGCAGGCTTCCTCCTCAGCTCGTGCCAGTCAGAGTTTATTTAGAATAGAGATGCTAATTACAGTGCAATTCCCACCACTTATCATAGAGTGACATATAGGCATCCTGCTCCTTCAAAATTCAACCACATGGGGAAACGACATGTCGGGTGGGTAGGATTCCAGAGGTTTAAGTATTTTAAGGCTGGTAGGCTACAAAGACTCCACCCCCGCTGGCACACACACATAAAACACCAATAATCTGCTGGAAACCAGCTGTCACATATGAATACCTTTGAAAACCCACACCAAGATGGCGATGCCTTACACTTTAAGTAGGACCTCATGGAAATGTGAGGTGCAAATCAGAGAAGTACATTATATTCAATTCACATCACTGTCAAAGGGCATCGTGTTAAAAAACATACTACACACACTTAATTTGCATCTTTGCGACAGTAGTTGGGGTAGAAGTTTACTGCCAACCAAGGGATAATGTATCAAATATATCGAAGATAGTAACTAGCTATTGAATCATTATTTTTAAGTAAAGCATTCATAAGCTATAAAGTAGCTTTTTTTCTTTTTGTACAAATGCTTTGAACAAGATTGGGTTTAAACCTTTAAACATCAGTGTGGATTATTGTTTTCTGAACATTATGCATGATATTTTTGTTTGAATAGATCAATCCTTCAAATGTTTGCTTGCCTTCCTACTTTAATTAAAACAGTTTATATTAAATATTGAAAATTGAGTTTTTCTTTTTGGAGCAAGCAATGGTGTAGCGGCCCCTTGAGAAGGGGAGCAGTCCAAATTTCCCCCCTTTTTTTTTAGGCATAAACAAAGGGTGGTTTTCGAACCACTGACATACAAGGCAATTCTAACCAAAATCAGTCATTTCTACTAACAATTACAAAATGATCATGACTTAATTAGGATGGATGAATGTAAAATGTACTCATCACGAGGCACACAAGTGTAGGTTATTTTTTGACATATTTTGGAGTTGCACCCGTATACCCTCCATTACACCACTGGGGGCAAGTGCGAGAGAGAGAGAGCCGATCAAGGGATCAGGATAACAAGAACAGTTGGAAAGCAAACCTAATTTTTTAAAGCACACTTGGGATGAAGAAATAACATTAAACAAAAGCCAACATAATCCAAATAACTGGCTGGCACCCCAATAAAATGGTGAGGAAAAATGAAAACAACCTGAATGAACAATATCCAAGACTTATTTACGGAAACCTTTACCAAATTACTAGAGCAGGTTAAAAGATGGGGGGGAGCATGAAGAAGACAACCTTGCTAGGTAGTGAGATTTCTACCTAACTATCGACTGTCGCAACAGCTTACTTAGAGGTGCTTACATTCACTATTGCCCAACTTTCATGTTCAAAAAGTGCAGCATCGTATACACTGTAACTCATGAAAACACTGTTGCGCTTTCCTATAACAGGACTTAAAATTGGTTTATACTTGACACATCTACGAGGTCTGCACAGCTCCTCGCGGCAAAATCACGTGATCTTAGCAACCAGGTCTCATTTAAATGCATCAAGTACAAACCAAGCTTAAGCGTGACAACAAAAAGGCAAACTCACAAACAATCATTTTGAGAATGGTTAGAACTGAAGAGCACAAACAAATATTTTGAGAATGGCTAGAACAGAAATCACAAAATCTTGGATCAGACAAATCGAATGGAAGTTTGCCGCCTCGGCTTGAGTGTTTGCCGGTCAAAGGCAACGCCTCCGCTGAAGAGGATAGCAAAAACTTCACTTCCATTACTACTGAGTGTTCTCTCTCTCTTACCTCAAAATTACTCCCATTTAACTTTGCCAAAGAGTGTTCCCACCACACGAGAAAGAGCGATGGTGATGTAAACTACACAGTGTGAGACCACCACCATCAACAAAATTGGACAAAAAAAAGCCATCTTTTGTGATATACTGCCACCCTTACCATAAGTGTGGGGCTTTCTTCAATCATGCTCCTTAATGTACAAACCATTAGACTCTGTCCAGAAAAAGAATATACCCTGGTGTCTCAATTATAGACAAAGACTGAATCTCTACAGCAGCCTTCTGTGGCCATAAAAGGAAATGGCTATCCATTTTCTGCTTCATCTCTCGCACAACTGAGTCCTGTCTGTGTGTTGGGAGCACCAAATTCCTCTTTCCAACTGAATTGTTTCATTAATAACCACAAGCACTGTGGCTAGAGAGCCAATTAAATTCGGAAAAAGATTTGACTAAAAAAAATGTATTTTCTTTGTCCAATAACGAGTGACTCTGTGATCTTTGCTTATGTGGAAAACTTTCAGCTTATGAGTAAGACTGCAGGTCTAAAAAAAAGACCTATAAGTAAATAGAACATCAATACTGGGAATGATGACCCTTTAAAAAGCCTCAGAACACAACATAACGCACCTCAATCGTCAAGTCTGAAGATGTGTTTGCAAGCTCAAGCAAACAAAAAAGTTACAGTACTTAAATAAACACAATACAATATGATATGATATGATATGATATGATATGTTATCATATCATATAAATGAGGTATACAGAAGAATAAAAGTATGCAACTATGTATACTTTCCTGAGAAAGAGTCTATTTATTTGTGTCCACTGTAGTGGACATTTGTTTTTAGTCTATATCTTCTGACTTATTCGAACTACCCTACTTAGTCCTGGTATGCTCAGTAGAGGACATCTGGACCTCTTTAATGATGTCTTGTGTGCTTGGATTAAGTGCAATTAACTTTGCTGTTTTGTTGAGACAAAACGGACACAACAGTGGGCAGAAATAAATAGGCTAGGTTTCAGGAGGAGTTGCTGGAAATGGAAAACATTTTTAAAAATCTCCACATTGATTAGAGTTTTTATCCCAATAAAAGTGAATGTTCATTCGTTTATAATGCAGTTAACCAGCGGAGAGAAGATCAAAACACAAATGTACCTTTTTTCAAAGTACCACCTGTGAGAACATGGCCTGAGCTCCACTTGAGTGCAATAGTTTGAATGATTGATTGCTAATTTGAACATGTAGAAAAAAAAAAAAACAACCTCCAGCAACAGTAATAAAATAAGATTAAAAAACAAGAACAACCAAGAAAATAAAAATAAACAAAGCAGTCAACATTTTCCATGCTTAGAAGTCTTCCATGTAAAATATGACTAAAGATCATAATAAGAGTAATAATGACAATAAACCCCTAATAAAAAAATATTAAATACTCTGAGACAGTGCTTCTCAAATGGGGGTACAGTTACCGCTTGGGGTAAGTGAAGGACCTCCAGGTACTCAAGATTTTCAATAAACAAACATACATGCAAAGATCCTTTAAAAAGATATAAGTTCATAATTAATCAAATGTTATGTTCAGTAGGTTATTGAATTTCATTATTGTAAAAAGCTAGCTTCTCCCCCATACTAGATTGGTTCGAGCCAACTTGTCGCGTTCCACCTCTTGTTACCTGTCAAGTTAGTGATTTAATTTTGTGAAGATATGTCTACTATGATCACAAAAGCTGACACTTTAAGGTGAATATTTTTCTGTGGACAAATATTTAGTAAAAATTATTTATTTTTGAGAACAGGCCTGACACTTCATGTTGATTATTTTTTGTGGACAAATATTTATTAATAATTAAGTTAATGGTTTATTTTTGTGAACAGATCTCTACCCAAAAGAGGACACTTTGTATTTAATATTTTTTTGTGGACAGATACTGATTCATAATTATTTCTTTTTGAGGAACACATTTTTATTATGAATCAAGTTATTTCTTTTTCATAACAGATCTCTTTTATGATCCAAAAGAGAACATTTCATATTGATTATATTTTTTGTGGACTAATACAAATTAATTTTAAGAGCTTCTAAAGTTCAATAAATCAGACACTAATAGCATGTTTTAAGTCCTTTTTTTGTTGCAATTCTTTGCATTGATTAAGGGGTACTTGGCTGAAAACATATTTCACTGGGGGTACATCACTTAAAAAGGTTGAAAACCACTGCTCTATGAGGTATAAATCCCCATTACAAATCTGCATAGACACAAATTCAGGGAGTCATAACAATTTAAAAAAAAAAAAAAAAAAAAAGTTGGCATCCATATGAGTATAAATCGGCAACATTCCAATACACCTCATGAATATATATTCAACCCACGTTCCCTCTGTATTCTATGGGACTTTTATATTTAGTTTTGTATTCAGCCCAATGGCTTTAAATTAAATCACAATCCAGAAATGCAGAAAAAAAAATCCATAACGTTCCTTTGTGCGTGCAGGCATGATCTCACTGCTAATGCAAATGCCATCTTAAGACACGGGGAGTGATGTTCAATAAAGTGGACTTGCATCGCTACCACGCTTTGATGTTTCACACGATCAGTGTGTAACGCTCACGAACGCTATGAATAAGTCGAAAGGAAAGAATACATTTCATGTAAAGGGTATATTCCCAAGGGACGGAATACTTTGATGTCATCTTTGGTTACAACATGTCTTCAACTGTATTTACAGCATCCCTGCAGCCGGAGGTCAAGTAGTCCGGATGAAATGCGCACATCTGTTTATCAAGCGCTTGATTTTTCGAAGTTAACTCTTGGCAAAAATGAAGGTCAGCACATTACCTCTAAACAAACCACGAGACCGGAGGGAGGTTGCACAAGGGCTCGCACTGCTCTTGATCTTTCTACCACAGACTGATAAGGCTCCTGGAAGACGCACTTCCAAAAAGGATTATCTGTGTGGGTAGCTCAGTGGGTCTGACAGCCGGCACACAGTGTTAAGTGAGGAAGGCGAACACTTTTAACGCTGTATTTTTTAGCCTGCTAGGGCTCGCCGGATAATTCTCCTCAGAAAATAGAACCTTATCAGTAGGATACGGTCCATCCTGATGAATGTTTCATAAGTGCGGTGTATTCATACGGCCATTTGCTGAGGACGACTCACAAAGCCAAGGACACAGTCGTCCGAGCTGACAATGTAGTAATTGCCGCTTGACACACTTCCACCCGTTCAGTTTGTGCTTCTCACTACCACTGTGTAACAGGATAATGTGAAAGTTCTAGAGATTCCACAAATCCATTTATCAATTCAATGTACCTTTTGCCGTACATTTTACTTTCTGTCGAGGGTATGTCAACTTTTTATTTGGTAAAAGTTGTAGATAAAAGGTACGCCTACTTCTCGAACCTCCGCCCTCATGATACATTGTGATGTCTCGATGGGTATTGCAAAGGGATGGGACGAGACACAAATACCACCAGAAGAGATGTCTCATGAGATTGAACTCATGAGAACACAAGATTGCTTTTTCAGATGTGCAATATAAAATATATTTTTTCAGATTTCAAAATATGTGTTTTTTACCAGGCAAACTGCAAGAAAAATAACAAGCTTGCATGCAAACATAAAAGGAGTCCGATTCATTTTTCAGCTGCAGCTGAGATCTTTCTGAATACTGAATCATTTGCGTACAGTTAGTGTTAGCTTTAGTATTTTATTTCTGTGTTTACAAACAGTCGCTCTATTACCTACCAATACTAGCCATTCTTTTCTGGCAAAAAAATGAATGCCACATTTTATTTGAAAGTGAGCATCTCCTGTAGGGCTGTATCACATCTTTTAATTATTCCGATAACAATAAAACATGTTTTTTGATGACCAAATAACATATTTCCCCTAATTATGACTGGCAACTCTCTCCCGATAAATTTTGGTGGATGAGACAAAATGACGTCCCACCCACAGAACACACATTTGCGCGTGCATGGTTTGTTCAAAAGTGATCAGTAGGAATGGTGTCAGACTGTCAGCAGAGTCATTTATATCTATTAAACTGCCTTTGAAGAGTAATCCAGCTGCTGTCACCAGTCAATGTGGGGTCTCGAGCTCCGCTAGCTTGAGGCTAATTTATGCTAGACGCTGCATTAAATGCTGGCAAGAGGTGTTGTATAATAAAATGTTAGCATAAGAGAGTTGTTTTTTTAGCACGCTGAATTAAACATCATATCAGAACAATATTGTGTTGCTTCTATGAGGACTCAGGACTCAATACAGACGCAAGAATTAAGAAATAAACTATCAAAAAATATAGGAGCCTATACGACAAAGATGACATATATAAAAATGGCAAAAGGTTCATGCCCATAGCAACTACATAAAACTAATATTATAAGAACCACAATAAGAACATTAGAAAAGAGATTATCATTTTTCCGTGTCCTTGTGATTTTAACAACAGCACACTTGACAAGCAACAATGCCTAAAGCTGAAATCACAGCAAAGTTAGTTCTCTATAACTCAAACTTTAGGTGATTTGACTTATAACTGAAAAGTTACAGTATTTACTGTACAATAGGACGCTTCCCTTCCCTCCTCATTTATAATCTCCCGGGCAAAGGTTGGAGTATTATCGTCATTGCACCACATACAGCCTTGCATGTACTTTTTTCATATTTAGAGAAAACACTCAGGAATTGTAGTCACACACATTATGCATAATGCATTTAGTGTTTCTTGAACCGGAGGTTTAGTTGACTTGAACGTGGCTTAGTACAGTGCTAAGAAAAATTTTCTACTGTCAAGTGATTTGCAGAAATAAAGACAAGTTACAGCCTCTGGGAATAAATGCTATTATCACACATCTACATTTCATTGGGATGACAGGGTAGCAGCAAGCCAGCTGCTTGGGGCCACTGTGTATTACATTGAGCTGAATGCAGACAAAATACACATGCTGAAGATAAAACAAGCTTAAGAACACTATTGCCGTCAAAGGTAGTGGATATAAATTGCCTTTACACTTTTGTTCAAATGTAACATTATTGTGATATAAAGTATCACAATACAAGTACATACAAAAAAAAAGATCAAGATAAATCATTTCAAATGGTTTCCGCCATTAATGTGACCGTATAAGCTGTACAACTCAATTGAAAAAACAACAATACAATAAAATTGGGAGGGGAAGCAAAAATCAACTGAGATAACATTGTTGCACAACTGTGGACGTTCTTTTATAACCTGGTATGTGGTTGTGTTCAGAATTAATCAATCACATTAAAGTTGATATTATATGGGCATCAGCACACACTTGCCGCCATCTATTTTTTTCATCAAGTTCAGATGTTTTGGAGCCTTTTCCTGATATTTTTAGGAAGTACATCTTCGGGCACAAGCTCAGGGAGAACACTACGTAAAGATCTATATTTGTCCGTCTGTCTTTGTGCAGGTGACTCTCCTCTTTGTTTGGTTGCAGAGTTCAGTAACTATTATACATATATATATATATATATATATATATTTTTTTTTTTTTTTTTTTTTTTTTTTGGGGGGGGGGGGGGGGTTAGGTTTGTGGAAAAAGTTTTTTTGATTTACATGCTATTTGAGCTAGGATATTTACATCCGTTTTATATTACCACTTTAAATGTATGCTCAGGAAAACTAGAAGGAGTAGTAGCATATCTATTTCCCTTGTGTGTCCCTGAAAGGTATGGACATGATATATTACAGCTCCCGCTTGGATAAGTTGGTAAGTGCATTAAAAAAGGTTCATTTCTTGAGGTTTATTAATTTTCTTACGAAATACAATACCGCATATAATATTTTAGTTCACACACATATTTTAGTGGTTTCTCCCATATAATAAAGCATAGTTGAAGAGATAAAACCCTAGTAATATTCAACATTGAATTTTGACGTTGCACTTGCAGCACAATTAGTTTGACATTGGAAAGAGAGAGCGGCTTGGCGGGGGTGGACGGGTCACAGCTGGCTTAGGCTCCGGTCACGCTTGCCGTGGTGGAGTTGTGATGGCCGGTGACACGAGTGTACGCCTGAAGCGCTCCTGGTCTGCTCTTTGGTGGAATGTGCCGGTTGGTGGATGAGTGCGCTCACCATCTGCCACAGTTGGTCACAGTGTAGGTGGGAGGGGGTCAGCGAGGAAGGCGTTCATCTTATCTGTCACCATTCTCTCCGCTGCTGCCTCCACGCAGTCCACTTCCAGCCCAAACGCAAAGCTTGCCACTGAACATGCTAGGCTCCAAAAGCCGCCTCTCCAACTCAACAATGCCAAGTCAGTTCTCTGCCCACCATGGGCTTTTGAAAAGATTTTCCAAATCCTGTTGCACACATGAGAAGTTTCATATGGGGGTGGGTGTTCTGCTCTTTTTGCTGTATGACCAATATATTTTAAGTGGGACTCCAGCTGATCCCAAATTTCAGACTCTGAATGTTGACTGGGGCTGGTGTTTCCAAATTGTAATTTGGGGTCTTTTTTTTACGATGCATAGAGCTAAGTGTGACATCATTAAGGAAAATGGACCTTTTCTCACATGTTTCTGTGATATTTCACACTATATTTTTATTAATTTATTGATTATCCAGGAAGTAATTATAAAATTCCTCAATATATTTTTGGTTGCGGTCTAGTAAAATACAGAACATATTTACGTATTTATTTGTAATTTCCAGTGAGCTTGCATGTTCGCCCTGTGCCTGCGTGTTTTTTCTCTGGCTACTCCAGTTTTCTCCCACATTCCCATACATGTATGAAAGTTATGCTGGACACTTCAAATTGCGAGTTTGAGAGTGTGGATGGTCGTACATCTTAATATGCCCTGCAACTGGCTCACACTCAGTTCAGGGTATACACTGCCCATATATATATATATATATATATATATATATATATATATATATATATATATATATATATATATATATATATATATATATATATATATATATATATATATATATATATAACTTCGGTCTGCGAGTATATGGAAGAAGCAGTCAACTGATAGTCACAGTAATAATGACAGGATGTGCAGCTAAATATGATGAGGAGCAATAACTTGGCATCATCTTCCAAAGATGACAGTATTTTGACAAAAGACTTCTTTCCCATTGCTTGTGTGATGGTATTGCCAGGGCGCGTTTGAGAAAATGAAGCCATTATGCAAGGTATGTGGTAAAAAACAAGGCAAAATAACATTTATGTTGAACCATTTGAATAACTGAATAAAGTAGAAAACATGAAAATTTGAGCAACGTCTTTGCAACAGTCTGAAAAAATAAACAGCTAGCAGATTCACCGCTACAAATATCATTCAGTCACCAGAAAACATCAATCGTGTCATCTTTTGATCATGCATGGATAATTGTGCACACAAGATGCTAATGCTGTATGTAAAATTATTTTATTTATTTATTTTTTACATTTCTATGTCAACAACACAAACATATTAAATTAACATAATAATTATATTTAACATATTAATTATTCCTGAGGGGTCCACTTTTTATTTAATTGATTGAACAATGTTTTACATTTATTGTAGCGTAAACTTCACTCATTTGATCTCACACAAAAATTTGGGCACAGCAATGAGCAATGCTTGGTGATCAGTGAATGTTGGAAAATTTGTGAGAATATAACATTCTAGCATGGTTAAAGGCTCCAAAATTGTGAATTTGCACGATGCAGACACTTTATGTTTTACCATGACGGTGTTAACAATAAATTACAGTAGATATGTCAGGTCTAAAAGACTAAATAAATATATTTAGTGAAGTCTACAAATACTTTTTTTTCCCATAATAAAAAAGTAAAACTTTCATGTTCATGGGAGTCCAGAAAAGCTCAAGTCTTTTTTAAAATACAAAAACACTTACATATTAAGTAAAGTTGGCTGAATGTAACTAATAAGGTAACTTTGTTATTTAGTTTATTTTTCAAAGAAAGTGGCAAGTAAAGTTACTAAGTTACTTTTTTCAATGTAATTATGGCAACATCCATAATTGCTCCGTGGGCTACAATAAGCAAGTGACGAATTCTCCTTCCACCAATGGTTTGCTTTTTCTTGCAGACAAAAATACCCCCCACCCCTGCGCTATCCCACACACCTTTTCACAGCGAAAGCAGGGGCCAAGAGCCAAATCCATTTGCTGTCATCCATAATTATTTCCATTTTTTAGTTATTTAAGCAGGGCAACTTTCAATTTCGAAAAGTCAGGACTAAACAAGAACAGTGAGTTTCTGCACGAGTTGATCTTCACTGGTGTTCCTTTGGACCATGAAATTGTCATTTGTTCTGCCAGCATTACATCAAATGAGAGATGGGGGTCGTGCCGGGTCTGCTACTAGGCACTGAGTTTATTTTAACTTTTTATCGGACAGAATCTCCATGGGTAATTATGTTTGGTACTGGAAGCACAGGCAGGTGAGCTCATGCTTATCCTCAACAGTCTCCACTCGATGAAAGATGAAACAATGGTATCTATTCATGATGCTGGGGAAAAAAAAAAAAAAATGAAAACACTACACTTCCACCATGCAACATGAATCCTCACATGAGGTTATGTGTGGAAGTGTGAATGTGAATGTCTGAATATTTCAAGCTTTTTTTTTCCCAGTATAATGACACAATGATAGTTTTTTTGTGCAAATTTATCTTGCAATCTTTACAACTTCCGGACTTGAATGATATGGGCAATTTCGACGCTTCCCAACACTATCAAAAGTATCTACAAAATTATGATAGAGCTGCTACTGTTATATTCATATTGCTTCTGCTCTATGACATGCACAACTCCAGGAATAGAATGCTTATTCTTACATTATATAATAGCCCATGTTAACAATAACCACAGCATTACTTGAGTAATCAGTAAAATAATCAGTAGGATATTAGCATCTAAAAAGATTTGATAATGTGACAGCTTTATACATGAGTTTTACTTGAGAAGACCATTTTGATTCTCAGGCAAAAATTGTGTAAATGATTGCCATCACCACATCATGACACGCAAACAACAGGCGTGGCTTTATTAAATGGCATTTTCTCAACATCTTCATTGTGCAGGTGGGAACAAACCTTAAGTAAAAAGCAATGTTTAGGATTAGATTTTCATCTTGCTTTTTGGATAAGATTAGAATGAGTGAGTCACCGATTTCTGAATGCAGTGCAGTGAAAATCACTCTGGTAGGCTGTTTGCTAGAAAATGTAAATCTGTGCATGAGATACAAGTTAAGAAATGGCAAAGAAAAAGACAATATTTGATCAATTACACTCAACGAAGCCTTGCTTTTTACTTGAATTGGTCATGTGTGTGTTGCACACGTGTTGTGCTTATATGTGAAGGGTGTTTCCTGGAAACAATCTGCATGACGTGCGGCACTGACTTCCAGGAACGCAAAAACCTGTGAGCGTGATTTGACTCAACCCTTCCTTGCTTGTGTGTCCAGGTTCCACCAACTGTCCATTGTTGTCACTGCCAGTGGCCCATTTTGCAGACAAATGATGGACTAGCAAAAGAATTGCAATAAAGTCATTACTAACTATGTAAAAAGGTCTGGTATACAACCCATCCAGCATTCTGCTACCTGAGCCTGTTTCACCTCATTTTTAAACCGCAACATTTTAAAATGACAAACTAATGGGAGTACTTCCATTTATTCTTCAGCCCTTACTTAAATTAAGCTTGCAAAATGACGTTCGTTTGTGTGTTTTCTATTTGTATGCAGAGCACCATGTCTTTGAGGCGCTGAGAAGTGCCCCCATCGGGTAGCAGCTCTGGTGGTCTGTAAATAAACATTGCCCTTTTTGAATGAATTCACTCATTCCTTTAACACCCGCACAGCACAAGTTGATCGTTTCCTCACCAGAGTGTATCTTATGCAACATCTTGGTCACTCAATATTTCTAAGCCATCCAGTCACATGTCGGCAACCAAAACCACCCATAGCTAACGCCAAGCATGCATTCTTTCCTGAACAATTGCGCATGTAGAAGGTAATAATCCAAACAATAACAATCAGCTAAAATAAGCCATACAAGGATTACATCATGGAAACAAATCTTTTAGAGAGGGAGGAAAAAGAAACAGAGGGAAGTATTCTGGACAGCAATATGGAAGAGCACAGTGATGACGGTGGGGGGAGGGCGGTGACATTGACAGTGCACCACCACCAACAACAACACAAGCAGATCAGGGTGGCCGCAACACCACATGGCCGTTGTGTAAAGAGATGGAACAGAAAGAGAAGGAAGGGAGAGGTATGTTAAAGGATTAAGCCTCGAAAAGAGAGGGGGATAAATGAAGGAGAAATACAAAGAGGGAAGAGATTGCATCTTCCAGACAACAAACCCAGAGCCTTTGCCACCATCAGCATCCTGCCTTTGATGTTTGCTACGTTGAACTAGTGCTAAGAAGCGAAAGGAGCGGTGCTGCCGGTCGTGGGAAAGCCAGAGAGAAGAGGGAGCCATCAGCATTATGAAAAGCATCTGGCCCGAAGGCATAATGTAACAGCCACTTTGATGATGCTACCATTTACTTCACGTGGGGAAGTGAAGAGGAGGAGGAGGCGGCGGCGTCGTGATGGAAGGGGCGCCGTGCGGAGATGGTTCCAGGCTATGGAGCCGGGCTGTCGAAGCCAACTCAAAATTATAACTCAAAGAAATTTGAAAGAAAAAAAAAAGCAACTAGAAGGACATACAACAAAGCTGTACACCCAGCAGGCATTGTGGCCAGCCATTTAAAACAAAAACATCAAAAAGATGGAGACGATTTCGGTTCTGGTTAGTAGGAGGCAGCGGACCTCTTTGCTAGTTTGGTGTACAGGACATTGACATATACTGACCTGGCCTTGAGACAGCACTAGTGGTGGTGGGTTCAATAATTGCTACAGGGGAGGAGAGGGAGGAGGGAAAGGAGAGGGAAAGAGGACATTCATGTATTATTAACAGAATGGAGACGTAACGCAAAAAGGAACAAAAATATAGAAGAGCATGCAAGGAAAAAAGGATCTGCATCTCTGTGGTAAGATGCAACCTCTGCATGCTTAGGACTTCCTGAGCCACAGGTGTCTGCGTTATGTAAATAGAAAAATAGCTTGGGAACTCCACACTTAGTGAAAATGTCAATCATTCTGCAAGCCTCCTGTGCTCAAGAACTACCACTCGTAGATTGCTGAAATTGAATGTCAGTGTCTTCTTGAACACATTTACTGCCACTGATGACTAAGGTTATGTTCAGACAGCAGGTCTTGATTCAGAATTTTTTTTTTTTTTTTGTGAAATCTATTTTTTTTTAGGTTATTCTCACTATGTGACCTGTAACACCGAAAGCCCAGAATTGTCACGCATGTGTATTGAGAACACCGTGACATCACACACAGTGGGCCTGCTGAATATTAGTGTTAACAGAAGTACTACAATGAATGGTCGAATTGATTACCTGGCAACTGGCTGTCATTCTGGAGCCAGAATATTTTCAGTCTGTTAAATTGAAGGAGAAAATTGAAGAGGAGAAGAACAAGGTTTTTGGCCATGGCATTTTGTGGAGCAGTGGCAGCAAGGTCTGTGCAGAGAAGCTTGTGGGTTCAGACTCAAAGCCAAGTGTGGTGGGAGAGAAATGTGCGTTGTTTACCTGACAACAGGCTTATACACAACACTCACACACGATGAACGGATGAAAACGATCTGGCCGTTCAGACTGAAGTCACATGACAAAAGATCAGATAGGGATCACTTTCACGACAAATTATCCAAAAGGCCTGGGTCACAGTTGAAAAAAACTTGGCTCTGTGCCATTCAAGCTACCAGTAAAAGATCATATACACGTTAAAGAACCGCAAAAAAAAAAACAGGATCACTCCAAACTTGAGGCTGAAGGTAGCATCCAGTATCCATTTTATTTAAGCTGGCAGTGAATGTGTTAACTTATTCACTGTCCATTCAAATGAATCCATGATATCCGTAGCCGTGACTAACCACCCAAAATTAGAATACCTAACACCATGTTTTCGTGAAAAAAATAAGTACAAAAAACCCAAGTATGACATCTTAAACCATTTATGGCTATCTAGAATTCACTCTGTTTTGAGATGTGGTCCTGTCTAATGCAAATGAGCCATTACTAACCCTGTCCCTCTACTTCAGTGTTACCATGATGACCAAGGGCACAGCTCCGGACTCGTGAGTGGCTCTTTGTGTTCAAGTAGAAGGCCCAAAGTTAAAAGTAGATAGCTAGCCCCAATAACAACAGTGCATGGATTGTATTTTCCCTCGTGGAGGCAGCGCTTCATCATCAAGCTACCAAATTACATTCGTCAATAAGTGTGCAGATTTGTGTATTTGGCGAGTGTAGCGCAAACTTTGCTAAACGCAAATGCTATATATTATATGATTATAACATTGGTTCACTAGTGGTGCTCTGGTAGTGAGAACTGAGGAGAGAAAAATTACATTCTTAATATTCTGTCGGTCTACACTCACTCAGAGGAGGCAACCCAGGGTCCCAATCTAATTAGCTCTTGAACTTACAGTATTTCAGGCTGCTCCACAGATGACATTTGGGAGATGAAAGAATGTAAATTACAGGAATGTTCAGAATTGTGTGGCAACATTACATTTTTTCGTAGTGGTGGTTTTAAATGCCATGTGTAGACACGCCCCACAGTTAGAGAAGAGGTTGATAATGCAGAGGAAACTCTGCTTTGCTTTTTTTATGCCACTTATTATAATACTGTAGATGGACCAGCTCAAGAAAAGACCTTCAGAGAAGATGATAGAAAGGATTTAATACGGACATATTGACAAATAACCCAATCACACATTAGAGTGTCCAATACACCTGCCCTGTATGTTATGGGAGTGTGGAAAACCCATGCGGGCTAGGGGCGAACATGCAAACTCTGCCAGGAGGGCCGGAGCAGGCTGGATTTGAACTTGGGACTCTGAACTGTGAGGTGGACGTTCGAAGCACTTTTCTATCGAGCCGCCACTAGTTAGGGTTACGGATTATTTTGTGCTCATTTTAATGCTGCACAATGAAAAGTCTGATTTAATCCTAATCCTACATGTCAAATCAAGCGCTTTGTCATCCTACCACCAGGGGGCAATGTTTCCCACGTGTTTGCATGACAAAAGCATCTGCTTTTCTCACCCTAATATATTATTTACCAGTGTGAAATGGCATTGCGTTTCTTACTTAATTTCCAGTGGTGCTTGCTGTCAAATGAAACCCATTTTAAAAAATCAGATAATGGAATAAATTCAGTTTTACATTTTGACTGCTTATTGATTTAAAATTGCTTTACAAGTGCGAATGAAAAACTCAGTTAGCCATGTTGCCTGTGTGCCAAGTTTTTGCCATGTCTTGGACATTTGAATTGGTATTTACTTTATTTTTTTGTCAAGCCTTGAATCCTTGTTTGTATACTGTTTGTTTAAAAAAATAGTTTGACCAAACATGATGAATAATCGAGAATAATACGCATGATTTCAATATTGACCGAAATAAAAGCAATTACTATTTTGGCCATAATCGTGCAGCCCTAGTTCATTCCTTTAATAAGTTGAGAAATGGATGCACAGAACAACAGAATACTGAAAAAGTAATTTAGCTATTTATTTGTGTGTGTGTGTTTTTGGATTAGCTATCAAATTTATCAATTTAAACATTTTAAAAAAGCACCAGAGAAAAACAGTATGCTTGCCTCCAGCATGGAGAGCAAGGCTGTGTCCAGAGCTGCATAATGCATCGTAACTCATCATAGCATGACATTTTTTATAATAACCTATTCACTGACAGCCCGGTTAAAATACGTCTTAGACTCATAGAGCTGACAATTGCAGGGAAACAATCAATTCATTCAGCTTTAGCCCTGTTGAAAAGAAGAGATAAAGTTCAGCTTTAGTGTGTTTTTTTTTTTTTTTCATGTTAAAATAATATCTGGTTATTTTTGCACTTTTTTTTGCACAGGAATGACCCAATATTTGGCCCAAATTGACCCAACTCTATGGAATGTTTTGCACAAAAATACCCCCATAAAATGCATTGTTTTATAAATAACAACCTAAAACAAAGCTGGGCTAAATCAACCTGAAAATTGGGTCAGTTCTTTTTGATAATTTGTTATTTTTGGCCCAACTGTTTTAAGAGTGCGGTAACAACTCACATCTTGGCATTCTCATGTTCAACTTTATGATGTGGCGGATGCCCTTTGACATGGTATGACTTTTAGTAGAGAGCTGTGCGTTATCAAGACTTCGTAGCTTGCTTTTCTTGACCTATTGATGTGTTTGAGACCATTAAAACTTGAGGGTGTTTCTAATTTTTTTGCTGGCACTCCATACTTACACAAACACACATTTAATCAGGCGCAATGCAATGTGCTGATTGTACACGGCAGCTGTGTAGTTGGCATATGTGCCCACAATCAGCTGTTTAAACTCTTTGTACTTCCCACAAAGGTGTAAGCTACTTTATTCCTCCAGGCTTGGTGGCAGAAGAGCATCTTTGTGTGCCAAAAGGGAAGCCATGCCAGCATTTATTAAATCTTCAAAAGAAGACCACCATGTTGTTGGATTTGCATTAGAATGTTCCAATGAAGCAAAGAGCCTTTTTCGATTTGTAATTTGAAACGGATTACAAATAAAGTTAGAATTCAACTTTCCCCAAACGATTTCCGGTATGATTTTTCTTTCTCTATTTATACAACTGTGTACTGACTTTGTTGCCTTACACGCAAATAAGAGACCGACAATTAAGTCATCCATGCTTTCGTTTGATTTCATCATGTCTTTTTGAAGCTGAAAATGTGTATGGATCAGCATTCATGTGCCTTCTGGACAATGCATGCGGGTGCAGGAGTAGGTCGAATGCATCTTTTCTTCAATGAAAGCTTCCACTTCAACTTGTCCTCTGGGGAGCAGATATGTGAGGACAGTTTCTTTTTAGTTTCTTCTTCAAACAGACAAACGGGGGCTATCTGATTAATATTTGAGTGGGAATCACCAGTGAATCCATCCAGCTCTCAGAGACTCAGTCGCTCCATTTTTGTATGTTACTTGTCTTTTGACAGGCAAACTTTTGCCCTTAAACTTGCACATAGTAGACTTGCAGCCTCCTTGTGGCATTTGCCAAGATGCACTCATGATAAAACAGCTTCTTGAAGTTTTAACAGCTATTTTATTTGTTAATTACTTCTCTGCACTGATTCCTTTGGACTGAATAATGCAATTTATTGGGCTAGCGCTGTTAATTTATCCCAATTCTAAAATGGAGTCATTATTTAAACAAAGAGTGTAATGAAAAAGCTGCCCTGGGTTACAGTTTAATTTTAGAGGAAGAGATAAAAAAAGAAATGGAACAAATGTGAGTTAAAATGCAATTGTCACAAACATGATTTTGTTTCATAGACTCATGTTAAATAGTTTTAATACTTTTTCAAGCTTTGAGACAAAATGAAAATGGACAGCTCTGGTAAGACTCACAGCTCAAAATAAGCATTTTCGCATCTCTGTTGGTGACATACTTTTTGGAATTTGCACATGATCTTCACACATTAAATTGCCGAACTGAAAATCAAATGCCAGCCGACTGCCAAATGCTTTCTGAACAACAGAAATTGCGGCTAAACATGTTAAACGGGCTTTCTTCTGTGTAATTTTGACCTTTAGAAATAATATATGATCAATGATTCATTGGTGTTCTATTGTCTCAGGAATTTCACTTTGCCTACTGGACAATAGTAAAAATCAATTATAAAAATCTTCTAACAATGATCCAACTCCTCTGAGATGATAAAATATATATTTAGTGGTAAAGGCTGTGTTAGTTTCTCTGTGAGCTGTAAAATTATTCATTCTATGTCTTTTCTGCCTAGAGTGTGTATTGTCCTGCGGGGCATCCACGATGCTCAGTCATCCTGGGATAAACGTTTCTTGCTTCAGGAGATGATATGGCGTGGGTGTTAAGTCTAAAGCCTGCTGGGCTGCAGCATGAACACATTGCCACAGCACTGAGCGCTTCCTCGTCACTGTGCGACTGAAAAAAGATGTTAATGGCTTTTTAATTGCCTAAATATGGAAATTCGGGCATCCAAATGATAAGGAAACGGTGCAATATTTCTAGTGTGCTTTTAGAAGGCACATGTCCTATGTATGCGAGTGTTTAAAAAAAAAGAATCAAACAACGAATGTGTATTACATAAGAATTGACCTTGTAAGATTGATATTTGAGATTTAAAAAAAAAGAGTGAGGAGTGCAACCTGCTGAGCGATAAAACTGTAGGTTTCATTTCCCACCTGGCTTCAATAATGATTTGCTATTATGGCCCAGTTCTCACTTTTAGATCTCATCTCCTTGCTCCTTGACTCAGAAACAATCATGCGGCGTGAGCAAACAACATCATGTCGGATGAAGCGACATGTCCGAACGACACCTACGTGTACTGACTGATAGGTGTGACACACAAACACAATGCTCATTAACCAAGTTGCCGAGAGTGGCTCTCCTGCCTGAGGGAGACTGGGCGGTGATGGAGAGAAAGTGAGTCACTACTTTTTTCTTCATCAGTCTCTTCTGATTACTGCTTGGGGGGCGGGGGATGTGGGTTGGGTGGGTGGTAGAAAAGAAGGAAATGAAGGAAGAAGTATAGAAGGAGGAGAACGCTCCACTGGGGCTAAGCCGAGGTGGGCTGAGGGGATAAGAGCTTGACCAATTAAGCTGGAGGACTTCTCAGAAAATTGGAGAGAACAGCTTCACTTCTTTTCATCAAAATTTACTTCTATCCAGCAGTTGAAATGGGAAATCGAACTGTAGTAAATGTGGTTGCCCAAAGGAAAGTGGGAAGACCACAAGCTAGACTGAAAAAATAATTAACGGCTACAATTTGTTGCTGTCCTCTACACCTTAAATTTATTTGGACACAGCCATATATTGAGCATGTTGGGCGCTGAGAATTCTGTTTTTTTTTGTCCCCGCCTCACAAATTGTCACGTGAGGAAGAGCGTTTGGAACAAGGAGGAGACTGGCCACAGAAACGGAAAAATAGAACATCTTTTCAAAATTCAAAAAGCAAGACTCGGAAGATAAACTCTCAGAAAGAAACTTGAAACAGACTCGGAAAATAAACTTAACATCATCATAATGTGTCCCAGAACTTAGCGCTTAAATTTGGGTTGAGAAATGAATCAATTTGACACAATAAACTTTTTAAAATTCAACTATTTGAAAATTAGCTAAATGATTTTTTTTCAAGTGGCAGAACACTATGTGGCCATCTTGTAGATGTGTGTTCATACTTGTAATAGGTATTAGCTACTTAAGGTATTTAAGAAATGCTATGAACGAGCTTTTTTGCACAAGCTATGTATATTAAATTTACGGTAAAACTGATTTAAATCATCCCAGCCCAAGCTTAAATACTGTCGGACACGGACCATAGCAACTGCATAGGACAAACTTGGTTGAATGCAGGAAAATGTGAAATAACCATAGCAACCGCTATAGCAACTAATAGCACAACAGTTGCTATGTGATCATGTAATTTTATGTATTTATCCACATTTGTCATATAATTTTCTGTAGTTACCATTGTGACAGGTTTGTTCCTTGGCATATAAAATGCTATGCTCCTTACGTTTACTTTGGCATGGTTTATAGAATTGATATCTGACAATATTTCAGATTCAAGTTCTCAGTGACACATTGTCAAATTGTTAAGATCTCAAGCTGCCCTCCTGGGTTTCCATTCCTGAATCAGAGCTGTCCTCCTAGTTTACAAATCTGAGTTAATAGTATTCCTACAAGTTTAGTTTTTGAGTCTAATTTTTCAAGTTGTGGTGCATTTTTAAGTATACAGCCTTTCTACTTTTTCATTTCCAAGTCCTGTCTGCATTAAGGTCCAAATCTTCCTCCTCTATTGACATAAATATATTTTTTATTTCGATATGCAACATGGTGTCATCTCTGCAATTCTCTATGTCTGTCTTTGTTGACAAGCATTAGCATTCATTTATGCATATATAATCAGTTTATACCAGTGTGTTTATGGAACTAAAGGATTTAAACACAGCTAGAGCCTTCTGAAAATCAGCAGGCAGCTTATCTTTGCTCTTTCTTGAATGTCATTGAAATAACTTTTGATTCTTTTTTATAGTTTGTGTTTTTCAGTCAAAAATATGCTATAGTTTTAGAATTACAGTGGATAGCCAGTAATAATCCAAGCGCTTCACACAACAGACACATCATCAAAGTCAATGAATGAATCCATCGTGTGTCTCCCTAGTTAAAGTGTCCACAAAGGCTGGGTGATATTTCTTCATCAGAACCTTATCAAGATATGAACATTCAAGATACTAACATTGAAATTAGGATGATATCAGTCATGTTAAATTGCTCATTTAGACATCTGAATGGGAAGAACCGTACAGCTTGAAAACTTCTTGAAAACTCAAGAATTGTATAAACCTGAAGACAGTATTGTTCCCATTTTTAAAAAATATCCAAACAATACAAATACATTTTCAGATCTTCACACAACTGCCGTATACTGCTTCCACTTTAAATTCAGCGCAACGTATGATGCTTGGTCAAATATGCAAACCTCGTTCCCCTTCCCATCTTGCTCATCAATGGCTATTGATTGGTTCTAAAATAGCTACCCAAAGTCACCTGTGGTCTCACCTCTGGATTCTGCTATTTGCATCTGCGTACCTGTGACAGAGCACCACAGTGATTGCTTGCCATTCCTCATTAAGGGCGACAGCAGAATTGCCCTCGGTTTCATTAGTGGATATCACGGAAGTAAAAACGGGCGAGGGGAGACTCTTTTCGTATATGAAAGATGAAGGTGGATGTGTGAGATGATGACACTGGGGTGAATAGGAGACCGGGAGAGGACAAAAGAAGCAATAAGAGAATCAGACAGAAAAGTAAAAAGTGTGCCAACAAAGACAGACAAAGGGATCAAGAATGAATGAATTGAAGTTGTGGGTGGTAAAGGATCCTATTTTCTCAAAGTATGCTGAGGGTTTCTTCTTTCTTCCCTTCAGGCCTCGCCGGCATCACATTAAGATCATCCATTGGAAGATCTGAGGCAATCTTTTGATGTTCTTCGTGCGCACACAAACAAGACTGTGGAGTGTTCCTTTGACAACAGCAAACGCTACAGAAATCCTCTATATTTTTGTATTCTGAGTCCCTGGCCTGCGAGGGACGATGTTATCATCTGAGGGTGCAACTCATACTGGTGAATAATTTAATTCACCTGTTCATATTTCATCAGTGAATACATTAAGTTGATTCTTCCTCTCATCCCCGCTCTACAGCGTTCTTCAATCCTTAACTGGCATTGCTTCTTGCCGCTTGGCAGGTACATTATGTGGACAAGATAACAGTTTTTTGTCTTTCAGGTCACATTCAAAAGAGGCTCAATAACACATTGTTTGTAAAATACCGAAGTTGCTCCACTTTACTACCACACTTTATTCATGCGTACACCTTGCCTCGATTAATTGGCAGGGGAATCATCCACTTGAAATACATATGCTCCTCTTCCCAACCAGACAGCTCCTTTTTTCCGTCTCAAGTGAAATCTCTACTTGGTGCTAACTATGGCTGTTTGATGAGACACTTTTAGAAATGATACCAGTACAAGTAAATAACTCTTAAGTAGTCAACTATACCAATACCAAGTATGGATACCACTAGTACGTTTGACCCCCCTAAATCTTAAATATAAATACATAAATAAATAAACTGTGATAGATTATTTTGAAGAATATAGCTTTTCCTTAAAATTTCAAGAAAATAATGGTAATTTTCTATTCTTCTAATTTGTTATTTCTAGTTTTTCATCATAAAACTAGTCCTGGGATGAGTATCAGCTACCACCAGGATTATGATGATACCTTAATATTTGGCCACATATCATCCCGATTCCAATACTTGGTATCTGTACTCGTTCATCCCGAGTACTAATAATCATTATCCAACTTCAAAGCAGCTAGCATACACCCATCGTCATTAAAGATGATGATGTCTCGATACAACTTTTTCACTTCATGTATGATAACCACATTGCATTCTACTGTACAATACTGTTCGATAGTGATATCGAAAGGAATGATACTTGTTTGTATTTTTCTAGCATGAAATGTTTAAAGAAACTTAATCAAGTGATACTATTCAAAAAAGAAAAGTAGTCAGCACAGTAAATATGAGAAAATACTTGACACATGTATTCCAAACATTTGGGTTACATGAACTCAACCTCAAACATAAACATATTCATCCATCCACCCA
Organism: Hippichthys cyanospilos; assembly: GCF_059441005.1. NCBI lineage: Eukaryota > Metazoa > Chordata > Actinopteri > Syngnathiformes > Syngnathidae > Hippichthys > Hippichthys cyanospilos. The sequence continues at coordinate 9,613,022 of NC_142378.1, read as the reverse complement.
TTTTTTCTAGCCGCTTATCCTCAATAGGGTCACAGGCCTGCTGGCTCCTATCTCAGCTGTGAATAGCCAATAGGTGGGTGGTACTTCAGTGCAACCTTAAGATGTAAACCCATATAATCCATTTTTTGCCTGATACTGTACATCCCTAACTAGAGAGCTAACTGTTAAAAACATAATCAAATAACACATGGCCAGTCTTTCAAAGTAGTCAAATGCCTTTGTTGTCATATTACAACAAATGTATTAAAAGTGAGAATAATACTACACCAACAACAACAAAAAACACTGCTACCACTAAAGTGAGAGTAAATTAATACTTTCTGCCATTACAGAAAGACAGCTAGAAACACACAGAAATACATTTTAGACCCTGTTAGTGCAACAATGAAAAACACGACACGCAAAGGATAGGGGCCAAGCCCAGCCGCAAAAATAGCAAGAAAAAAACAACAGTTTATAACACCTCTTCTAACAATATTTATAACTGTTAACTTTACAGCATTACACTGTAAAAAGAACAGCTAAAAATATTTTCACTCATCAGAGCAAAGGCTTGTATAAACACTGGTAAAGCGCTCCAAAACTTTCCCTGACAACCCAGGGTAAACCTTGCTCATCAATGACTTATGAAGGTGGAAATCTCTTAGTTGAGTTGTATCACGTCAACATATTTCAGATGCCCAGTAAGACATGACATGAATGACTCGCAAGTGAAAGTATTACTATATATAAACACAACTCTCAGTTTTTGTGAATACTATAATATATCTTGTGAAATAACAACACGGGTAAATTTGCCATATTGTAAGTCAGTGTACAGTTACTTTAACTGTAAATTTAGCGTCCACTCAACTCAAAACCCAACAATTACTCCAAACCTTTGTCAATATAAAGTGAGTACACCGACTAATGCCTGAACTGGACCCAACTATAAGTTTCCTTCCCATGTGACATGTGACTTAGTATTACAAGGTCTCAGGTGCGAATCGGGTACAGATATATTCAATTTGGTGTTAATTGTTCTTACACTCTTTTACACTGGTCACTGAAAGTTCAATATGGCACCACACAGTAAAAACCTCTCTGAGGAGCTGTAAAACAGAATTATTGCCCTACATAAAAATGTCTTAGGTTATAAGAAGATTGCCAGCACCCTGAAACGGAACTGCAGCACGGTGGCCAGAACAGATCTCGCCATGTTTGACCAAGGAAGCTGAGTGAATGTGCTCAGTGCTATATCTAGTGGTTGTCATGGAAAAACGAACATATACAGTAGTAAAAAAAAATTGCTGTAGAGGTTATAGGCATAGGGACTCAGCCTGTCAGAGCTCAAACCAAATGCCACACACTACATCAAACTAGTCTGCATGCTTGCCATCACAAAAGTGAAACCTCCTGATGTACAACAAAGTCTACCAAAAATTTGCTGAAAATGGACAACAGGCCCTTTAATTATTAGACTATGTACTGTGAGTATGATTGCCTCCCTGGGCAATGGGACGATATTGTAACATAATGCCTAACACAACTCCTAGACCAACTAGCCTTGTCAACAAAGCTGAGGTTATGTGTCATGGACTGGCCAAACAGGTTTTCAGACCTAAAACCTAATGAGAGCATTAGCACAGGCCGCTAACATCCACCGAGTCTATGATGTCATCATGGAGGGATGGAAGAGGATTTCAGTGGTGAATTTCACATCTGAAAGGGTTAAGGTAAGTACATTTGCACAGTTAAATAAGGTCTACATTGTTTCGTTGTCCTTGAAGGTGATAAAGGTCTAATTTGCAAAGCTATTCTTGATGATACACTGTTGGAGATTTTAGCAGGATGAGAAAATGATGACATGTTTGTCGCAGTATGTGTGAGATAGTTTTGACAGTTTTGTAATCCCGATGAAAGAAACACATTGGTCTCTGCCACGTCTTCCGACATCTTAGGGAAGGACTTCACAATGTTTCCCTGAATGGAGCATGTCCAATGATATTTCCAGGTTGGGGCTGGGATGGGATATGTTTATGCAGGATAACTTAAATGTTTTTCATGACATGACCTGATGCAACACCCCTCATTCAAAGAGTGAGCAATAGTTACTCATTATTAACTGTATAATATTTTCAGATACTATATGCGTCTTGTAAATGGCATTGGCGCAAAGATTTGAGTCTTCCAAGACTTTTGCATCCTAATAATAGCGCAATAAGTGTGTTTTGTATGTTATATAATTAGGTGTGTCGAAATAACACATTTGTTGTGACCAATTAATTACAGTCAAAGTTAAAACATTATGTGTAATTATGTTAATCTAATTTGTAATCTCTGACTTGACGCTGTCTGTATGCTGTTTATATTTATTTTGATGCATCAAGCTTCTTGTGCTTGTGTCGTTGTGGGTTGGAAAACAAAGATCAATAACACCCTGAGGTGGATATTGATTGGCTGTCATTGTATTAGGCATAACCAAATTGGCTCCTGTTGTGGGTGGGAGGGCAAGTTCATGACCAGTAGGAAGACATGAAAATGGGAGAGCATGTGAGGGTTGTTGGTCTGATAAATGGTAAATTTAACTTTGAAAAGTCTTCAAATGGCACCCTTGTTAAAGGTTGAGTGATTTGCACTCTTACAACAGAAGCAGCTCAAATTTCGCCCTAACACATAAATTCAAAGCACCCAGCTGTGATTACAACCACCACTAACTATGGCAATCAAGATACTAACGTAGAAGCCATAACAAAAGGTCTTTGCCAGTCTAAACTTGAGAACACACGTTTGAGCAAGTCTGCTACGGGCACAATGGGCGCTGTTTATTTTAATGTTTTTCTCAAATTATTTGACAGTTGACAAAAGAAATCATTCCTCCTGATGGTTGAAATTTAGGATTGCAGCCAGCACATGGCACTAGTTTCAAATAAAGCAGAGGGTAAATGGTTTCACCTCCATCTGAATCTTTTGATCCATCACAATTATACTATATATCTAAAAAACACACCAAAAACCTCTTTTTTTTACACAGGCGAGATTAAAAAGGGATTAGTAAAATCAATTATTGATAGATCTTAATGAACTAACCTCATTTTTTAAAATCTCTTGACAGCATTACAAAAATTCAAAACTTCATAGACAATTACGGTATTTGCGATCATACAGAATTTAAATGATATGCAGTGTATGGGAGTCTCTTGTCTAATAGCTATTCTTGTGGAATAGTCTGGCAATTTGTGCTCCAGCAGTTTGGCTTTTGGCCCCCTACCACCTTTTGAACCCAGTTTGATATCTTTAAAAAGTATAAAAGTTCTGAAAGGGTTGACTTGCAGTTTTCTCTTGCACGCTGGGTCAGCCTGCCTTCTCAGCATTCATCTTAACACTGTTTCCCTGTGCGCCGTAATTCTGCTAATCTTTACGTGAAGCGAAATACCTGTCAATGCTCATGCAAGAATTCCAAGGCAAATCCACAGCAGCACACATACAGTACAATATAGAATATATACAGTGCAAGCAGCAAGAGTGGTGACTTAAAAAGAAGAACAAAAAAAAAAAGCAAATAATTGGCGAGTGAACGCACACTGATTGCTTGGCGCTGAAATAACAAGAAAATAAACCAATGCAGATGAGGATATGCGGGCAACAAGTTGAAGTCGTGCTTACTTCTGTATTTTTAAGCGCTCTGGATTAAATGCTTCCGAGGTCACACGCCGCCTGGGGCAGCCACTTGACTCTTCAACACCCCAGCGCGAGAAATAAAGAAAATCCGGTATACCGGTACTTACGGATGAGAGGCACACTGGCATTGGCGGTCCCAAGTTTATTGGTAGCGACACATGTGTAGTTCCCGTAACGATCTTCTGTCATATTGGTCACCGTGAGGACTGATCTGGAACTGAGGCTTTTGATGTCAATGCCCTGTCCCTTGATAATCCTGAAAATTGAGCACAATGCCAACACATTAAGCCTTTATTTCTCACCCACGCACACGAAAATGTCAAGGGGGAGGAGGAAGGTGTCAAGGACGGCACAAATGTTTGTCATGCTTGACACTAAGCAGCACTTCAATACCTCTTCAGCCGATCTAGTTGTTCCTTAGTGTTTCATATCTGAAGCCTTGAAAAAGAAGGTCAAATGACTAAAAGGCTAAGCAGCTGGGTGCTAATTTATATTTCAATAAATTGTCATGCGCTTTGGTATGAAATTGACAAACGTTAATAGGCTTGAAACAGTGATTAATGTTATAGTTTAATAGGGCCACAACAATTGTTTTAATAAACCAACTTGTCAATTATGTTTATTTTTTTAATGAACTGATGAATCATATTTTAAAAACAAGTTTTAATTTCTATTCCTGAATTTTAAAAAAATAGTTTTTTTCATAATGGCATTGCACAAACCAAACCTTTGATGATTTTGTTGCTGTCTTGGGCCATAACATGTCAAGTATTCAGCAAACATGATGATCATTGTTTCCCAAAGTAACAGCACATGCCTCATTCTGATCGAAAACAATGAAAATCAGTCAGAGAATATTTCCAGTCGAGGGACTTAAATTCTGAGCATTTGGGCAGTTGTAGGTCACTTAACCATTGGTTCTTAACCTTTATTCATAAATGTGTAGCACAACTGCACCAAACAACTTTTACTCTCTCCATATATTGCTAACCATTTTCAAGCTACAACCTTTTGAAATGGTGAAACAAAATGGAATCTATCTTCATCTTCTATAGCCGCTTATCATCACAAGGGTTGGTGGCGTGCTAGTGCCTATCCCAGCTGTCATCAGGCAGTGAGAAGGGAACACCCTGAACTGGTTTCCACCCACTTGCAGGGCACACAAAGACAAGCGACCATTCACGCTCACAATCACACCTATGGACAATTTAGAGAGTCCAATACATCTTCCATGCCTTTTTTGGAATGTGGGAGGAAGCCAGACTGCCCGGAGGAAACCTGCATGGCCATGGGGAGAACATGCAAGCGCCACACGGGAAGGCTGAGATGAGACTTGAACCTTGGACCTCTTAACTGTGAGGCGGACGTGCTAACAACTCCCTCCTCCGCGCTGCCCATGAAAATGGAATATTTTATTGAAAAAACTCTGGCCCCTAAAGGGTTGTGCAACTGGGATTCATGGTCATGTGTTCTGGGCATTACAATAGCTAAGATTGTATATCAATTTTGAAACCTCCTTTGCAATTGAAATAGTTTTGTGACTGTAGATGTGTGAGTGCGTCAGATATTTCAAAATAAGATAACACAGGTAAGTAAACAATATAAACCGGAGCACTTGAAGAATTCTTAACAAAGCATTAAATCTCATCTCAGTGTCCATGTTTTTGAACATGGATGGATTCACATTTTCTGCTTGCTTCTTTTAATGAAAATAATATGGTACAACCTTGGTTAACAAAAGCTGCTGTAAGCAACTTCTCTGGCTGCTAACACCCAACTAATTCCGTCCGCTTCCACCCTCACACTTGCCCCATTACCATAATTACCATAAGACTATTTTGTTTATATATTTAAAAATCTTCATTTCAGATGTAACAAAGTGTCTGTGCCTCCCAGTGTTGTCTTATCTGTGAAAACCGGGTCAAAATGGCTCTTTGAATATTAAAGGTTGCCGACCCCTGGCCTACATTAACATTCAGGCTTCGGCATTTTGTTGAACTTCACTTCTTTAACGTTTAAGGAAGTGCTCCTGGCTTAATCCATCACATACTCCAGAGGAGGTTGTGTAAACTATCATTGTCGGGCTGCCTTATCAGCTTTGTTTTGCATACAGTATGAGGAACTGCCTTAAACCGCTTCACTAGACCTTGTGTCAAGCAACGTCTAAAGGTGACATCCTCACCAATAATCTTGATGGTAGTCTCCAAGTGAGCTTGTCTCTTTTTTTGAGTCGACATTAAAAGAGTTTGCAATTTCCTCATTCAGACAGAAAGCAACGTCACACAGACATACACGCACAAGACTCCCTCGCCTCCATTCAAAGCCGTGACACATCATGAAAAGGAGTTTGTCAAAGACTGTTCCGCTTTTCTAGCAGTGGCAAACTGGCAGTAGCACTGACGTGATGTTAAGGCCGTGAAACACGTCGACAAAAAGAACACAATGAAAAAACAAAAGTGGCCTTCAATTCCTCTTTGTACAGACGCTAAACTTATTGAGTTCTGTGTTGAACAGTTAAGACCACATATTTCTGTCACTATCGAATCCTATGAAAATAGATTATCCAATTGAATAGTCCATTGGCTAATCAAATAATTGCCCCAAGTCTTTTTTAAAACAAGTCATCGATGGTTGAATTTGAGTTGATTTTTTTTTTTTTTTTGTTATTTAAATAATCTGGTAAGGTTGAACGCGAGTTCAATAATGTTGATACATTTACTCAATATATGCATGAGATGATAACCGTAATGACAGTATATCTCGGTTTTAGAAGTCACGGTTATTTAAAACTGTCCATGTCTGTCAAAATCGGTAAGTTTATTCCCTCCCGCATCATCTGCATTCTTCTTCTTTTTGATGAGCAGACTGAGCACATTTCATAATTGACTGCCCCCTATTGGTTGATATTTAAACACCTATAACTGAGACACTAGAGATTGTAGGAGCGGATTATACTGTATTATAAAATAATAGGGCCTAGTGCTTTTTAGGAAGTTCTTTTATTTAGGGAAGCTCCGTGTGCTAATATTGTCTTTAAAGAAAGCCCGCTAACGCTGAATTAGTAAATGTTTTTCAAGCACACATAGCATTTGCTATATATATATATATATATATATATATATATATATATATATATATATATATATATATATATATATATATATGTATTGAGTCTACCTATTTTTAAGGTCGACCACCAACATTTTCTATCAACTTCTTTTCTTAGCCCTACTTTCTTCTTTTAGTTGATGAAGAGTAAATTAGGACACTGCCATGTAGCAAGTCACCTCAGGCTCAATTAATGACTCAAATCCTGGCAACTTGACTCTTAGCAATTCGAATGAATAGATTCCAGCCCATAATTACAATTAGCACAGCATGAGCTGATAATTGAGATTGTGCGCACCAAGAGGTGTTAAATGCTGGTTAATGATCTTTCGTTTTTAAACAACCAACACTTGAATGTAAAATGACTGATGGATATGCAGAGATTGATTTTAAAGGTTTGCCAGAGAACATTATATTAGAATTTAAGGATAGGGCAGAACACAAATTAATCTTGTTGGAACATTTATGTAAGCTTTCCCTTGCAGCCAGTTTAACATAATGACAGACCATTTTCCTTCTGAGAGAAAACATAACAAAGCCACCTTTCTTTAACTGTGCAAATGTACTGCCTGTAAGATGTTATAATGTTGTTGTCATCAGAGATAGAATATTGGCAAAGTTCCAACTGCAATTAAAAAAAAAAAAACATTAGAAAGCTTGTCCTGTACATATAAAACGCACAGGGATTTTTTGGAAGTATCTCTGGTGCCTTAATATATATTTATTGTAAATAGTATGTACATAATATTGATCAATATCAGATAATTATCTGTCCCAATAAGGACCGGAATTGGCCCCTATCGGGATCACTTTTGGTGTAAAAAAGCCAAGACAAAGGACACACCCTACTGCAGAAAAATAACAAAAAAAACTGTTCCTCAGTGTACGAGAAATAACTGTTAACTCAGGCAATCTCTACTCACCTTTTCTCCCCTTTGTACCACTCAAATGTTGGCGAAGGCACAGCAGCTGCCTCACACCTCAGCAGAGCAGTGCGTCCCAGACCAACACCGTGGCTTTTCATCTCATGGATGGATGGGGCAACTGGAGAAAACAAAGTTAAACATGTTAAAAGAACACATTTCTATTGTCCTTCATATGAACATTTGCGACAATTGAGTCAGTAAGTGCTAAACTTGGTGGATTTCTTGAAAAAAAAAAAAAGGAGGAAAATGACTGTCTTTAAAACCGCAGTCAGTGTTCACATTTGTAAAACTTCTAAAAGAGAAAGAACGGGGGGGGGGGGGGGCATCCGCTGCCAATGTTGGGAAAATGAAATGACTTGTACGGGATGGCGATAAATGGCTTAATGGGGTTCAAAGACTCAATGGCAGCGGCAGGTTCTGTGAATGCAAAATGAGAAATCTTTTATGTGAAGAAATATGAAGGAATTCCATTGTCACGAAGGCGGCCATACATGTAGGGAATTTCTGAGGAAAAGTGTGCCTTTGTGTTCCAAATATTTACATTGCTGGGAGACAATCTTAAGCAAAATGAATTCATGTGCGATGACAAAGAATCAAATTCTTACAGCACTTTCTTGTTTGTTATATTCAAGATAAAATGTCTTATATCCATTGCTAAATTTAACACCAAATACCGGATGGCTCCTATCTGTGCAAGGCAACATTTTTTAACCTACATCATCCTCCTTTAAGTCTTTCAAAGCTAGCAGGTGGTGCTCTCAAGAATCACAAAGAGAATGGAATCAGATCTACATACAGTGATAATTCTTGTCACACATACCCCCCCCCCCCCCCCCCGACACACGCACACACACAAATGGTCTGTCCCCATTCCGTATTTTGTGCAGTATTTCCACATATAAAGTAATGGCAATAGCTTGAAAACAAACAAAACAAATATTGATCTTGAATGCAACATTGGGATGAGAAGCTGCAAAACTACTTTCAGTTCCTTTTTCTCGGAAGCTGTGTGGCTTAATTGTTAATTTCTTGTCTGGATATTTTTTTGACCACACCCATTTCACACCCATGAAATATGTTTTTCTACCAAGAATCACTGTACCAGTCTAAAGCACATTTGGATTAAAGAAAAAAAATACAAACCAGAGTGCTAATTTATTAGATTTTCCAACTTTATATTGTAGAAGTATCTCTAGGTGTATTTTATTCAAATTTCCAATACTTTTAACAACTGGCCTCTGTGTAAAACATAAAACAAAATCATAGAAGTTTTCCAAAGGTGTCTGTTTCACACAATTCAGCAATAAGTTGCTTCATGTTGCTATTAATTTGCTCTTCGAAAGGAAAAATGTCCTGGTCCTGTCACGACATTGACAAGAATGAATTTAGATTTGCTAATATCTGCAGAAACCAGTTAAGATCTCACAGATGCCCTGAATTGCCTTAATGTACCCCCAGGGGTACACGTATCCCATTCATCCCATTTAAGATGACGCGTGTTTAAACTCGAGAGCTATAATGCTTTGTTGCAGACGAAACCTTGTGAGACACATAGGTAGTGTTAAATATGACTTGCTAGATACGTTGGGTTAATTAGGTTACTCTTTTATCTATTGCATCGCTCGCTTTTCAAGACCGTTATGAAGAAGCATGCATATGAACATTCTTTTGAAGAAGCTTGAGCAAGCTGAAGTCCTTTTGATTCCCCAAAAAGCTGTCATTTTGACAGTGCGAAGATTCCGCACGAGATCAATGATATTTTCCTCAAATGGATCCTGATAATCAACCTTCCACAGCATTCCAAGTGTGGAAACATCTGAGAAAAGATATGTAGGATTGATGAAGAGTGGAGTGTGGACTGTATCCACAGGGTTAGCTCTTCTAACCTGTAAGAATGCGTAGACATCTGACAGATGAGGTGGGATGCGAGAGATGTGTGCAGTATGAAAAAGATCCATGCGAGCTTTTGTGAACTTGGACTATGATCGCGTAGGAGAGACTGGGGGAGGTGACAGTGTGCTCTGTGATGATGAATTTCCTTCCACCAACATTCTGCTGCAACCTAATGAACACTCATACGACTTGAGTCTGCTGATTCTCCGTCCTTGCATGTGGGTGCCAATTATACCACTCCTTTCGCTCTTCCAAGGCTGGGCCGACTAATCTGAAAGACCTGAGGTAGTCATTCAAGTGATGGCTTGGGCTATAGCTTTTCCCGTTCATTTATCACTGTGGGAAATGTTAGATGCCATGCTGTGGGGTAGTGCCAGACTTTGACTGCCTATCTGTGCTGGCTGTGCCACTAAATGGGTGTGCAGGCTTTAAGTGTGCATACCGTTATTAAAAAAAGTAATGACCCGATTCAAATCCTCACCCACTCAATTTGAATCCTTCGTGGTAATCATACCATGCTATCAACTTGGAGACATAAACACACACGTACACAGAAACACACACACAGCGGGTCTGTGAAGATGTGGCGTTAAGAGAACATATAGCCTGTATATTGTAGGATCATGAGCGGTAAGAATTTTACTCCACTTTTACCGGCACGTGATGTAAATGACGCAAATTAAATAAACATTTAATATTGATCGACGGCATGGAAATATTACAACATTAAAATCACAAAAAAATCAATAGCTTAGTCGGTCCTCATAATCCTCAACTGATGTCATTGTGCAGCGCCATTGATTATCCGGGAACTTTGAAAGCAAGATGATGGCCATGTTGAGAACTAAAGATTCTTATTTTTATTATTAATATTTTTTGTCTTGGTAAAAGCTACGAAGAACTGCACAAGAGTTAGGATTAAAAATAATCAACCCATGTTGCAATGTTGTTTTGTTAAATGAATGTTTGGATTAGTGATAGGCATGTAAAGTCGACCGAAGCGTGGCTTTGGGCAATCATTTTAAGTATTAAGAATACCGTTGCTTAGTTATGATTTGATCAAAAACAGCAACTTCTCAACCATAGTTTTGCATTTCCACAACATTAAAAAAATGTGGCACAAAGAATGACAAACAGGAAGTAATATATTACAATTATTTTGTTTAAAAAAATACTGTCCCTTTAATGTCTTTTTTCTCCCTGTATTTTTTGGTCATTGACAAAAGAAAACAACACCACATCTGATGGTTGAAACTAAAAGTTGCAGCCAACACCTGGGACTAGTTTCAAATACTGTACAGCAGAAGGTAAATGCTAACGTCTGCATCTGTTAAGTTTGTTAAAGAAAACAAATAGATGAAGCCACTGTTTTGTTGTATAATTTTGTTGTATAATCTTTTGATGTGCCTCATTTACACAATGTTTCCACATTATAATGCAGGACATTTTAAGTTATTTTTTTTTTGTAGGTTGGATTGATTCATTAGAGATTCATTAGTTAGATTAATACATTCCAGATCTTTGTTACGCTCATTTTTAAAATCTCTTTACCATACTAATTATACTTACAAAATAAAATCAAAATTGTAGCACAATGTGTATAGCTCCACATTTATGATGATGGATTTGTCCAACTTCTGGCACACATGACATATTCCAGCCAAAACTAGATGGGTTGAGCTGCCAAAACAAATGAATGGATACTAAACAACAGTCCCTGTGGGACCATTTTAAAGTTTTATAGCAAATACATTGTGATACATTTTTCATTATAATGGAGTTACAGGGAGGTAAAGAGACTAACAATCCTCTTACATTTCGCACCCATCCATTTTCATTTTTCGTTGTTTGGGTGCTGGCGTAAATCAGAGCTGACTCAAAGCTTGGTATTTAATCCAAAATAGATAGATGATGTTGCTGTTTCTCTCAGGCAATTTGTTTTCTTCATTAGGATCCATTTCCTAATTATTATCGCTTTCTTTCATCTCACCTGTCTGAGTTTTCAAGGTGGACTGCATCAAAGATCTTAAGAAATAGATTTCTCAGTGGGGTATGCGGATCTGATTTAGCGTTTACTGATCCAGTAAGGGACTGAGCATATATATTACCTATTATCTTCTCTCTTATCAAGGGCACCTTACATAACTGTTTACCACACAAAATATCTCATCTATTCATTAGAAGACTTGACAACAGTTCAGGCGAGCAAAGTATCTGCTCACCATTGTTGGACCTTTCTAAAAATGAAAATGAAAAACAATACCGCATGCTTATTGGTGGCCCAGTTCGATTTACCTGTACATGCATACCGATTCAATCAAATTAGATTCTGCCACTCAACTCCGTGATGAACGATCACACCTATAAAAAGCGCTCCGGTCCGATAATTCCAATTTCGAGTTGATAACATGTCTTACATCATCATATGACGGTAAATATGGCTTCAGAGCTTGGGGGGAAATGCAAAGTAGTGCACTAAAATTCCTGAAAGTCCAATAAGCCAGGTAATTTAGTGTCCTGAGAATGCTGCGGTAGTGCTGTAAATCATCCTTGGTTTCATGGCGACGCCACCAGATTGGGGTGAGGGGTTGGGCACAAGAATAGCAAAGACACACACACAGCAGAAAAATGTGGCCTCCATGCTACTGCCTGATGACAAATGACCAGTTGTGGGTCGATTACAAACCAAATTCCCTTGCATCTATATTATGCTGAGCTTGTCGTCTAAACAAATGCAAGGTCTCCCACTGTGCATCCCTGTGAAACGAACAAACACCCGCATGTTAATGATTAGTAAAATGTTTGACCCTCGATGTAATATTCATGGCCAGGTCGTGTTCAGAATGCATCAAACCTTAATGTAAAATCACTCACCTTAAGATGCCTCATGAGACCATTAATGATTAATTGGTGTGTTTCAAGACCGAGGGCCAGATGTGTGTATGAAGGAATGTGCGAAGCTAAAAGTTACCTCCCTCTGAGAACAATGTGCGTAGCGCACACGAGTGAATAAACAACTGGCGAGTGCCCAGTCAGTACATTTGATGTGATGAAAAACTAATGCCAAATGCTATGGAAGTTGTAGCATCCTGAATTTTATCAAGAGTAAGCATAGCAGCTCTAATGACACATAACATGAATCCACCCTCAAAATATCAAGTTGTATTAAAATAAGAAGAAAGACTATACCACAAAAGGGAGAGTAAGACTTTCCAGTAACAATCGGATCGTGTTCTTTTTGTATTTTTTACTTTTAATTGTTATGTTGCAGGAACAACTTCACTGGATTTGATGAATTACAATCGATTTTTCCTTGGTTTTGGGGTTTTATTTTTACCAACGCAAGTGGCGTCACAGATCTGTTTCTCTTACGGTTGAAGATCCCTGTCAGCAGTATCCTGTGCTGGAACTTGTGGCAAAGTGCTACCTGTGTGTTCCTGCCAACTTATTGCCATCTGAAAGATTATTATTCTAAACTGCTGGGGAAATATTAACACAGTCAAGAGCATGCTTGAAATGAAAAAAAAAGGTTGCATGCATAAAATGTTTGAGTGCTCAGAGATGTCAATGTGTGGCTTCTGAAAAAGAATAAATAGAATTTATCCATTTTAATAATTCGCTTCTGGTTGTTGTTGTTTTTGCAGTCATTTTTTATATATGCTATAGGTTTTTTTTTCTTTGCCCAATACCTCACAATACATGTACACATTTACAATATAGCATTGCTGAATTGCACTACACTTTTAAGACCCAATACCCGACCCAAATTTATATGAAGGGAGTTTATCTTTGGATCAGATGCTTTAAGAATCACGCACTGGTTTTCATTGTTGTGACAGAGAGGGACGATATAATTTTGTAAGTCTCCACTTTCTACCCAGCCCGGGCTCTTTTAATATTCAATTGTTAATATTTAATAATGAAATTGTGTGTGTGTGTGTGTATCAAAACAATAAACAATAATACATCAATAAATAATAAGTAACACTAATTTGTCTTTTGTTTTCAATATTATTTGGATAGTTAGTAATAAGAGAAGTAAAACTACCCCTCATTTAATTTATTTATATACTACTGCCGGCAAAAAAAGTACCATGAGAACACAAGCATTTTAATTAAAAGATCAATTAACATGTCTATCTCTTCAGTTAGATTGGAAAATGAGTTTTCACCGCAATTAAGAAATGGACTCATCAGTGCATGACTTATCAGCTTACACACAGAAACACTGTTCCCAATTGCCATCTGTGGGCTTCACTGTCTTCTCTATTTTTTTCCTTGTCAGTCAGGAATGATTCTGTTGCCAAGATTTATTAAATTCAGTAAGATTTCTATTCAGCACAGTAAAGAAACACTGTGTTTCTCTTGTTTTATTTAATGAAAGGCATATAAATAACCGGCTTACTCCTAGAATTGTGCGGCTCCCGTGGGACATTCAATCTATTGTGTGATTCCAACACTGAACAGTTTAAGGTATGCTAATACACATACGCGACTGAGGGATTAGATGAGGACCACAAAAGAAAGCTGTCAATCGTTAAAACGGTACGCTATGAGAGTCTCCTCTCATGAGAAATGATTTAAAAAGTAATCACTATAATTAGTAGGAAAAATGTATTAGAGCTTATTGTTATCTACTAATGAATTTTAAGAAAGCTAACAGCTACAGATGCCTACCCCTAAATGTAACATTATGGCAAAGTACTGAGTTTTTGAGAGAATTATAGAATTATAGTTAGAAATATAATTATAGAATTATCAGCACAAGGATACAGATGCTGCTGCTACAGAGTGCACTTTAAACGTGTGAATTTACTAAAAAATAATCAACACAATATCAGTATTAAGTGTTTCCTTTAATGGGTAAATCCAAAAAGTGAAGATGAAGCTGAGAGTGAGTCAATCTACTCTAAAGTGGAACTAACAAGACCATTTACTTTGCAAGTGATCAAGATTTCGTTCATTTAATCGTGCCCTGAATGCAGCAAGAAATCCAAATAGCAATCATGATGAGAGCTCTGAAGAGATGTAGAGAGACAGATTTACATCCCAGCAATGTGAGGGCAGTGACTCTACTTAGAATTGGATCAGAATCCATTTTATTGAAGTCTTCTCTTAAGAGATACTGCAGACAAACTGGAACCTTTCCCTTCATGTGACATTAAAACCTATTAATGTACTTGTGTGGTGTAATCAACATGCGGTATATTTCAATGTGATCAATGTGCTGGGTCTGCCTCCTCACAGAGGTAGCTTTTCAAACACAGACATTCAAATGCAAGGACACAGTGCACACACATTAAATATATTATAAATGTCATGTGGTAAGCAAATTTACAGTGCAAAATGATTGGCAAAGAATAATGTTAGTGCAGTGTAAATATATTCAGACTCAATTAAGTACTGTTTAATACTATGTCATTAGGAGCCACAAATTTTGTTTAGGAATAAAATAAAGTCCAGGTCGTACCTGCCAAGACCCTTTGTCCTATACCTTACTTTCATGTTAGCCCAGAACAGCTTTTTTTTTTTTTTTAAAGGGGAGGTGAGGGCATGGAGCAAAATATGAACACAAAGGTGTTGATCATTCTACTTCATCATTTAAGGAGGATATCTGCATTTGTTAACAAAGTTCATATGTGAAGCACCTGCAAATTTTTTGATCATATTTGATTAAAACCAATGAGTGATGTGTTACATCTTAACAGCTAAAATCTAAATCATAGGACTCCAGAGCCACAATCCTGCATGTGTTCGATGCTTCTGTCTTAAACACACCTGATTCAAATCATTATCTCATCAGCACGCTCTGCAGGGGCTTGGAAATGATCCTAATCATTTGAATCAGGTGATTTTAAGAGCACAGCACCAAAAACATGCAAGATTGCTGACCTCGACGTTTGAGACCTATGTTCAAGATTGCTTTTATAAACTATTGTCTCAGGAAGCATACTTTACAGCTGCAGAGCGACCAAGGAGGAATGAGGCATACAGATGGTCGACAAACTTGGAAGAACACAGGGAATGGTCTCGGGGCGGACGCAACCTTCCAAGAAAAGAGTTCCCATAAATAAAAAAAAACTCAATAAAAATATGACACACAAAGGATGACTAACACGTAGGATAAAGAAAGAAGTGATTGTGTAAGTTGAACTTCATGCACCGTACTGTAGCACCATTCTATAGTCATCCAAGTACAAAAAAATAAAGTTAAAAAAAATAACAATAACAATTTACATATTTTAATTAAAAAAAAAAGGTCATTATTTCAAACTGAAATGAACCAACTATGATTCAGCTATTGGTTTGGTCTGTAGCGTGTCATAAACAGCCAACAATGTTGATTATTATTTTCCATATTAAAAGCAAATGTTTTAATCGCTCTGATTTCATGGAGGACTACAGAATTGATTAATTGGTGATTAATTATTACAAGTCTGAATTCACAAAGAATGAACTGTGGTTGTTTATAGCACATTCAATAGTGCTTCAGCTGCACTTTGCACCGTCTTAACATCCTATTCACAAAGGATATTGCGCTAATGACATACTAGCACAAAGATACCCACAGCAAAGTGCAGCTTGCTCCTGATTTCCCCTGGTTGCAGTAAGCAACACATGGCAAAGTATACAAGTTTGCGCCAAGAAATCCCTGGCAGACCAAAAGCAGTTAGTAAAAGAAAAATGACATTTTCAGAATGGGACATTAAGGTCCTGCTGAATGGGTGCGAACAGGACTTCCCCAATGCCAAGCATGACCAATCAACCCATGTTCCATTTAATCACACCAATTGACCCAGTGACCATTTTCCGGGTCTAACAAACATTTTCGCGCCAGTGAACAAAAGTAAAAAACTGAGAGTGGGTGTTTCTATAACGTTACTTTCATTCATTCATTCTTTTTTTTGGTCACTAGTCACCTCACAATGATACACACATGTGCCATTCACAGGTACAAAAATAGGTTGAACAAAGAATGCTTCTCGTTAGACAACGAGAATGTGAATGAACAAAAAAACGGTGATCGAAAAATGAAATAAAAAAATACATGGATTGCATGGATGAATCTGAAACGGTACCAACCAACAGTCGCTCCATATGGGGCATATTTAATTAATCAAACATGCAGAGGTAGGTAACTTACTTTATTTGCTGGTCCAACATTCGTCATTCTTTAGAGCCCCACCCCCTTTCCGTCAGTGCATCATTTTTCAAGCCATACAAAATGGTAATCGTCAGTCCGTCGGTGTATTCGTCCATCATTCGTCAGACACTGGTTTGCACTCATACTTATTATTTTTTATGTTCGAGTACTCACATTTAAATTTAACACCGTGTCTGTGGTTTTACAGTTACACTGCAATAGAAACACATTGTCATGCTTTGCACGACTCTCAAATGGAGGATGTCGGTTCTCATTTAGAACTGCCTGCCCTACAAATATGAGATGGTTTCATTAACATAGGGTTAGGGAGTTAGCGTTAGGAGGTTGGGTTAGGGTTAGGCAACTGTCGCAACTATTTAAATTTGTCTAAGTTTAATCTGCCACATACACTACAATTGAAAGATAGTGTTGTTGAGTTTAAATTTACAAAAAAAAACAAAACAAACTTTAATTAGGAAAAAAAAAAAACATCTTGCAGGAACCAATCAGAGAAAAAATTTGGTCTGCATTCAAAGATTACTTGAATGCATCCCAGAATGCTCTTACCAGCAAAAAACCTGAAACAGGGGCTAAGACAGGGAACAACTACAAATTAGTCTCTCTGATTTAAATAAAGGCAGGGCTTGTTCAAAATTGTCAAAGTAATTTTAATGCAAACAGACAGGCAAGCACATATATGCACAAACGCAGCCTCAATGCAAAGTGAACTGAAAAACCAAACATTTGTGATCCATAAAGGTGTATTTGCCCGTGCAGAGTGTACCCAACAGTACAGTTGTTCTATCTCCAGTGTATAGCACTTCTGTTGTTACCATCCATTTCCTTTCTATGTTCATTATCAATCACAGAGTTCACTGGTCTGAATTCTGTGCAGGCAGCGTGGGGATGGTTCCTGCTCAGTGGTGGCTGTGATTGACTGGCAGCTACTCAAGTTGTAGAGCCCACTTTTCAAACGCAGTCAGTTTGGATAGGGTCACAAAATGATAGCTATTGGAAACAACGGATAGATTGTCATCATCGAACCTTTCATCGTGACCATCTCTGATGCTCAGTGTGGGACTCGGTGTGGCCTCAGAATAATAAATACAATTCAATTCAATTTAGTTGGGGATTTGGCTTTAAGGAAGCCATAATACTATCGCCAGAGTTGCACATATCACACATTGCACAAATTCCAGAATTAGGGCTGACATGGCATCAACAAGTCTGTGTTGCGTTCCTGCAAACTGGCTCGGTTCGGCTTTGAGACATCAACAGCTGGAGTACCATTAAGTGGCAACATCTGAAGTCATCCAAAAGGGAGCACAACAAATAAATTAGAAGACAGTTGGTTGCTTCCTTCCGTACAGATGCAGTGAAAGTGTGTGCAAACTGTCAAATTACATTTTGCAACATGGTGCTCTTCAAATGTCAGAGTGCCATTCAATAAGGTGTGAGAACAGAATACTCTCACAGAAGAGTGCTTTCTAAAGCACAAAGGAAGGTCAAGAAAACGTTGCTTTCCTACAATGGCAAAGAAGCCATGTTCTGTGACAGTTTCATCTGAATTCACCAACTAATGGATACAATTACTAGCAGCGCCTTATCTCACAGGGAGATTTCACAGTGGTCCTTCTCTCAGCCATCGCTGAGAATCAGTCACCAACTGTAGATCCATGCCTTTGAGTCTGTTTCGGCAAATCATGAGCCAAAAGCCTGCGGCGAGGATGAATTATGTGAAGTGAAATAGGAGGTCAGAGATCACATTTTTAGGAAGCAGAAAAACTGAAAATAAAAAAACATTTTATCCAAGTGGGAAGTTTCAACATTCTGAACTATAGTATGAGTCTCTGGATGTCTACCATTTTTCAAACTTATCTGATTAAAACAACAAACAAACAAAAAAAACTATCATGCCCAATTCATTCATCAGCAGACTGTATAAAGACATGAGACAAAAGCGGCTAGTAAATTAATGTGGCTGAATAAGCCTTTTGCAACTTTAAGAAACGCAGATAGATGTTACACAGCTGACTGAATGACAATGCCTCAATCTCTATTTACAATTCTTCGTATCATGGAAAGCCAAGTGACAGGCTTAGTGTTAGTGGGGTTTACCAAAGCTCCGTGCTGGGGCTTAAGTTTTTTTTCATTACTTGGTTATTTTAATTAGTGGCCTTAATCTGTAATTAGCCCTAAGGTTAACTGCACTGTTATACCCTCCAAACAGAATTGTTTTGAAATTAGACAGAAACTATTTAGCCACATATGTGATTAGACTCTTAACCCATGAAATGGCATGTGATTATATGCCGTTACATAATGGGATGAAAAATGTGGTCACAAATGACTGATGTTCATGAATTAATTTGATCGAACCAGTTTTGAGAAGAGTTGTTGTTGTTGGTGATGGTGGTGTTTTTTTTTTTTTTTTTTTAACCATACATGGTTTATTCACAATACTGGGCACATATTGTAATGAAACCGCAAAAAAAACGAGTGACAGAATTTTACCCAAGGGTTAAACTTCCAAAGGTTAGATTTCTTGTCATTCCCTAAAATAAAGATTTCTCTTAGCTGATATATCGCTGGCTAAAATGTGTCCTCAAGTAACTTGATCACCCCGATTTAAAAACTAAAAAAATGCTGCAGGCTTTCTTAAGCTACCAACTCCTTAGAGAACACAACAATAAATTTTAAGTCAATCGCAGTGACAATTTTAAATGCTCTCACTGACAATAAAACGTGCCGGAAAGCCTTTCAGAAGGCCAATTTCAAAATACACCTTTGTTGACCAATTTATATTTCAACACAAATGTTTTGGTATGCTTTTATTTTTGATGTTGTTCTAATCTTTCTACTGAAACTTCTACTTCCAACCTCCGATACAAGCAACTCAGCATTGTTATGAATAATTCAATCGACCGTTTAGGGTGCCTCCAAACAAATTAATTACACTGACATTGGCATACAGCACCTGTTGCAAAGTTTTTATTGGTGGCTTCGCACCCGTTACATTTTAAAGTATCCACTAGCTAGCAGCACTCAAGCGCTCCATATAGGCTGGCGTCATAGACGTAAATTACTCTGTAAAATGATGCTGACAGCCTGACAGCCAATTCACATTTTAACTGACCGCGGCGCTAACTCAAACTTGCTGTTTCAGCTGGAAAATGCATCTCCTCGAGCAAAATTTTTGGAGAGAGATCTGTCCAAATTCTAAAGTTTCTGTAAAGTTATGCTTTATCGCTGAAGCCCATTTGCCAATTTTGTATGCATTTTTGCGATTGTTTGCAAAGGTACTGGATGTTGTTTTCTTATCAGGGTCACTCAGACATTCTCCAACAATTGTTAAAAAAAAAAAAAAAAAAAATCAAATGTCATTTCGCTGGCTTGAGATATGCCATCTTGGGTTTTAAAAGGGACAGTGACAGACTTGGCTGTTTGTAGATCTATGCATTCGCCCTTGCCTACCACGAGTCACAGAGACTGGGACATGGACCAAATGCTTGCTCGCAGAAGAACAGTCGGGCCATGGTGAAAATGAGTCAGTGAAGATTGTTTACCATCTGGACTGGGACATCAACCGACCAGGCTTTACTCCCTCACCTCTGTGCATATCCTATGTAATATAATAAATACATACATCCAAGTAAAAGTCGGTACAAAACTATACTTGTTAAAGTCAGAAGCTTGTGTATGAGACCCTGTGCTTGTAATAAATCAAATGGCATTTCATATGCTTTTGAAGCAAGTAGGGGCAGATTCATGTTGATCATTAGTCAAACAGGATGTCAAAAAACATAAATATTAATGTCAAAAGAGTGCAAGCATGAAAATTTATCCTGCATATACAGTATGCAGAAATACAGTGTAACCTATTCGTTCAAATCGGATCATCAAAACTGTGTAGTGTCACTGATCCCCATCAGCATGTAGGAAAAATGTTTTATTCACTAAGCATAGCTCTCTTGATGACAACAGCAACTGTGTTTGCCAAACCTGATCTCATGCCTTTAATCAACATGTCAAACTATTTCCAGAATAAATTATGTATAAAGGTAAGCCTTACATGGGATTTCACTGTATGTGACACTTTTCCCTTGGGAAATCTGTCCATCAGTTTTCTCAAGCCGCTTAACGTCACTAGGGTCGCAGGCCTGCTGGTGCCTATCCCAGTTGACTATGGGCAGTAGGCAGGGGACCCTCTGAATTGGTTGCAAGCCAATCGCAGGGCACAGGACAGACAACTCCTGATTTTCAACACTTTCAAAAATAACACTCACACATGTGAACAGACCAATAGTATAATTTGTTTTTATTTTACAGGTGTTTTAAATATGTTCAAAAAAATCAAAATTTGAAATAAGGTTTCATATGGGTGAGTCTCCCAAGTAACCTAATAAATTGTGTGCATTCATTTTTTTTAAATTCAGAAGTGTATTGCTTTTTTTCTGACTCTGTAACCAATATGCGAGCGAAGGTGAAAACGTTGCACCCAGTGCATCACTCTCCAGAGGCTAATTTACAAATCACCAAAAGGAAGAAACCCACAAGGCCTGGACAATTTTCCACTATGTCGGAAATCAATAAAAAAGAACGAGCAATTGCTCAGTGACGGGAACGCTCTGACGATCTGTCAGCGTCTGATAACTTAGGGCAGGAAACACTGCCTTAACACTTGAGGAACGACAGCTTACTCCCACTCAGAGTATGACTCTGACGCTCAAGGAGAGGTGATTTTGTCTGACAGCAGAGTCTTCCTCATCAGTTCACTCATTTTGAATGGAGAAGTCATATGCTTGGCGCGAAAAAAACATGTCCGCAGACGATGACACGCCTTATTTGAAACAGTGAATATCTTTATTGGAGCATAGCACAATGGTTCTATAGCAACTTTTCATCACTGAACCCGTGTCTCAGTAGAGGTATAAATAATAACTGGCATATGAAATCCCACTCAGACCCAGCTCATTAGCGCCAGGCATTACACAGAAATAATGGCCACAAGAGTTAATTTCATAATGAAGCCAGAGCCAAAGCGCCCGTAAGAATGAGTGGAAAACTTACAGCACATACATTGGAGGGCTCAACATTGTGGTACTAATGAAAGCTGTATAAAAGGTATATTATTTCTCTAAACACCTGCTAAAAATCTTGAAAATGGTCCAGGAGGAACTTATTTCAACCCTGCCTTGCCTCTGGCTTTTTAACAGCCTCAAAGGGGAAGTTTGCAAATTTAAAAACAAATCTTGTTTTGTTGTATTTCTTAAACATTCAGGACACCTGAGGATTTAGAAGCAATGGGTAATTTTAGGGGTGGGAATCTTTGACTGTCTCACAATTAAATTTGATTCAGATTTTTTACTCTAAGGTTCTAGTGAAGGGCAATATTTTCTACTTCAATGTATAGATATGCAAAAAAATATCATAATCTTTTCCAGTCTTCTTTGTAAGACAAACTGACAAATGGAGACACTTAAAGTCTCTATTTGTTGTTGTTTTTTTACATTCGCCAATTTTTGACTAATAAGGAAAGTATATTTTTCCACCAAAAACAGCATGCGGACTGCATTGACATACCAACCACTAAAACAGAAGATGGAAGCCTTGACATTTGATTTTTCCAATAGCGGTGTGTTGATATTGGGAGGCAGTTGTGAGGAAGAGTTGCTGGTAGCAACCACTTCTACAAAGGCAAACTTCAAAATAAAAGTGTTCTATTGCTATTGCCTTGGCTTTCATGCATTTTTTGGTTTGTTTATTTTGAAGTTTATCTTCATGGCACGCCATTGACATGGCGTCTGTTAACTTTTCTATGGTAGTGCGGGTCCAGAGTAGTTACCCAGAAGCCGATAATAAAAATCGAGTTTGGGACAGTTGCACTTGATTCTCAATATAGTAAATGTGAATCTGGATTGTTACGTGGGGGGGTGAAGCCAGGCTGCATTCAAATTTTGCTAGTACTTTAAAGACGGGCAACTCCGCTTTAGGTTTTGCTAAAACTCCGATTGCGTGCAGGCTTTCAACGCAGGAGCCCAGAAGAATAAAAGGAGGAGAACGATTAAGAAGAAAGACAATGGTATCGTTCCCTCTCACGCCTCTTCGTTGTGCCTTTCCTGTGACCACAGCAGCTCAAGCCCAGTATCATTCATTAATGTCAAGGCTCCTCATTACTGTCTCTTCACACTTTTCGAAGACTCATTAACTGCATAATGGAATAGTGCTTGGAACAGTCAGACCCTCCCTTAGCGTGAATTAATCACCTATATGCACAGACAAAAAGAGACTTATCACATTAAATATTAAGAAATGCTAAGCATTCCACTTCTGCAACTTTTGGAAGGTGCAGTTGCTGGAGGCGCATCATCAGGGACACGGCACTGCTATCACTGAAGGCTGTGGATGCGTCTTTTATGGGGCTGAAAGGCCAGCGTGAAGCATGCAGAGAAAGAAGGGGTGTACTTACAGTTGACTGTGACTTTTACTGTTTTGGTGTCAGGAGAGGCGATGTCATTTAAAGCGCTGCATTCATAGTCTCCAGCTTGGTCCCTTGTGATGCCAGTGATGTTAAGATATTCACCGCTGTCATACTTCCTGGCTGTAAAAAGAGAAGTGAAGGCGCTTACTGCATGTCTACAAAGAGCACATATCCACACGCACACACTCTGTAAACTCAATATAGTATAGCTATCATCTTACTGTTACCATGGTTTATGCGAGGAAGTCTTGGGAAGCAATTCAATAAAGTGTTGTAATAAACTCTTGGTGACCTTCCTTTCATCATAAAATAGCGGCAGATGAGCAGTGCACTCATGCACTCATATAGATGTTGTGGTTGGAAATTAAATGCTGACATCTCCGCCTCTAATTTGCTCATGATTAACTCAACGACAGGAAATGCCTTTAGAGCTTCCCTTGCACCAAGGACAAAGAGCAAGCACGTGTAAGTGCTTTAGCTAACAATGTACTGGAAGATGCACAAACCATCATGCATCATGGCAAGGCTGTGGACTCACATAAGTGAACAAATAATGCCCACGAATCAAAAGTGCAAAAGGGAAGATAACCCGGTGCTGATACATCACATGCAGAAAAAAAAAAGAAAAGAAAAAGCTTGGTACTGCTTTTCTAATTGCTCATCTTTTAGAAAGTAGACAGAGCCTGAAGGGAAGGAATGGTGCACTCTTGACAGGTTACTATTCAATTAGTTAGGCGCTCATTAACATCATTGTCTTTCACCCATGCAGCCAGTTTTTAGTCATTGATTAAGTCTGTGAGTCGGCAGCCTGTTATACTCGGAATGGAAAGGGAACCAAAAGTTGACCAAGTTGGGCAGTCGACTTTAAAGTTAGGTCGGAGACGCATTTGGTCCACCATCTTCTACTCTGGGTTTTCTTGCTATTTCTTGCTATTCTTGCTAACATGTAACACTAAATGGTAGTGTTTGTTGACCTAAAATGCTCATCACCAGTATGATAATACTAATCTCCATTACTAACTGTTTGGCACAGTCAAATTCTGCTGGTGTCTAAAAATAATGTGTAGAAGGTAATACACAATGAGTATTTATATCCACTCACTTGGACTCACATTCAAACTAAGTAAAGCATATGCTTATATATAATAATAAAAGAAACACATTATTTTAAAATAGTTTTTTGGGTGTCCATGGGGGGAGATTCAGTAATGAAAGCCCTATCTGTTAAAACAGTTCTGTTAACAACAGCTCCTACATTTACACTTTTCACACATTAGCCATGGTGTGTCATGCTGACGTTTTAACCATATTGTTTTTTTTTTTTTTAGTAGACAATGTCAATTGTCTTCAAAGTTATATCTAGGAGATTTACCATAACATGAAGTTGGCATTACTTTCAATTCAAACAGCGCTGGTAGCATTAGGCACTAGAATATCCTCCTGAGACCCAACACAATTATTTGTGTCACTGTAGTGGATATATTTTTGGTTTATATCTTTTGACTCATGCAAACAATCCTAAATTATGGTGTGCTCAGGAGAGATCTGCCTGGCCTTTCCAAATAATGTTTAACAGAAATGATCTTTGCTGTCTGAGACAAAATGGACAGCATTGGACATGAATAGGCTGCATCCCAGGATGATACAGTTACAATTATAGATATGGATCTAAAAAAAATCCAAGATTTATAAATAAAGAGCTGCAAATAAGATCAAATAATAATCAACAGTGTAGAGAAATAACTGCCTATGGGCTTCCGAGTGGGAGGGTAAGTAACAAAGTACAAATTGCAACTAATGACTAAGGGGTGAACCAGGGGACTAATACCAGAAAATCACCAGAACTTATTTCAAGAAAACAAGGAGGGAGAAAAACATCCAACATAGGCAGAATCCAATACCAAACGAGACAGATTGCACACAACAAACAACAAGGGACAGACTAATTAGGCATTTTCCCGGTGAGGTCGTAGGGCTTCTGACTAGGAGTTGATTATAAATCGTCCTAGGGTCTGTGCCTCCCTGTATCACGGAGGGGAAACGGAGCATCAATTGACTAGGAAAAAAAAAAAAACATTACTCAGATAGAACTGGATAGGTTAGCTGTTGAGAGGAAAGTCCTGCTAGTGAGAGTCAGCAGCCTGTTAGAGAAGCTCCTACTTACTCTGTCTCTTATTTATGATGCTTCACCTCAAACCATGAGTAGCCGCTGCCTTTTTCGCCTTTAAATGTTTATTACTATTTGTGTTTTATGTTCACCTGCATTTATGTTGAGCACTTTGTTTCAGTCGTGGTTGTTTAAAGTACCCTATGAATAAAGATGAGTTGAGGGAAGTGAAGCAATCGGCGGTGTGCTGAGCTGGAAGGACCACAGGGAAAGGCGACCGATGTGTGATAGGAGCTCCAGATGGCTATGTTCTAAACCACGAATAGGTACTGGGTAAGGGCTTGCTCATGAGACTTCCATTACAAATGGCGAAGGAAAGGATGGTTTGACAAGAAGCCATCCATGATGTGCTTAGTTGGAAGTAGCCTGAGGACAGGTGATCCCTGTGCAGTGGACCTTGGTGATGGGTGATTTCTAGCATGATTGGACTCAAGCAGATGTGTGGGACATGGACCCATCACTGGACGACGGATGTAATTTGTGAAAGAACACGGCTCGTTTGTGCTATGGTCAGTGTACAGGTATTTTCAAAAAAGGGATGTTTGATAATATATTTCTTTTTTCAGACCAATACCAGTGAGAGCACTCAACTTTTGAGTGGTGACCGAAACCAAGAACCTATAATACTAGTACTATCGATACAAATCCCCCCCTCCAAAAAATACATCATTGCAAAGAAACACTTACATGTAGTATTTTTCTTGATTGATCCCATTGATTTCAAGAAACTTTTTCCATTCTTATAATGTTTTAATGTCTAGTTCATAATCGTAAATATAAGAGTTTACTGTGGCGTCAACTAACAAAGGGGGCTTTAAAATGTAAACAATTAGATACAATTACGTTTGCTTTTGGCATGCATTGAGGATTATAAGGACTTTTGCAAATATGTTGGCATATTTTGATAAAATGTCGGCTGAATGCAAATACATCGTTTCCCCATAACGCCACAAGGTATTGTCTTATGCATGGGAAAGAAGAAAAAAAGCTATTTTACCTAGCATTTGACTCGCAATATATCTATATGTCTGAAATTAAATAAGTAATAGTTGCTTATTCAAAATATTATGATTTTATTACGACATCTGCAGTGCCTGTTTCTTCTTTCTTTCAAAAATGTCATGAGCAGATTCAAGGAAACAATACACTGCGGAATACACACATCACTGATAAATGTTTGGTGTTTACATTACCAATATATTAGTACAGTACAGGCTATTCACTAATAAACAAATAAATAAACATTTAAACCCCCTTTTTTTCATTCTTGCACATGTGCGAGACAAAATTGCAGCATTATGGGAGAAAAAACAAACAAACAATTTTTAGCATTTGTTCTCCATTGTGTCAATGCATTCAAACATAGAGTGTTCCCTCCCTCATTTTTTTGTGGTTAATATAGATCCTGTTTTAGTTGTTTCCATCTTTTTATTAAATTTGTATTTTCATCACTGTCTGTATTTCCATGCTTTTTTTGGGTCCACTGTCTGCCTCTCTCACCATGCTGAGCTGTGATACTCACACGTGTGGCCGGAGCAATACGGGGAGGACAAAACAAATACACTGTTGTAATAAATTGGAATTTCGAGTGTAAATTTCACACGTGTGGCCGTAGCAATACGGGGAGGACAAAACAAAAACACTATTGTAATAAATTGGAATTTTGAGTGTAAATTCTGCTTCCCTGATTTCACGTTTGGTCAGCTACGGGCTCCACTTTAGGTCGAGGTCATGTGCAATTACAGTCAACTAGTCTGTTTGGCATGCAGGAAACCTTCGCAGTGTATCTCTCTGCAATAACTTTTTTTTTTTTTACCAAGAAACATTTGCACATCACTCCAGTACAGGCCTCTCTGCACTGGTTACCCATTCCTTTCAAAATAAAATTTAAAATTATACTGATCACCTTCAAAGCCCTAAATGGACTGGTCCCCCCTTACTTAGCTCAATCTAAGACTAGGCTAAAGACCCGTTGCGACCGAGATTTTGCAGCAGCCGCCCCTAGGCTCTGGAATAGTTTGCCGCTCTCCATTAGATCTGCGCAGACCCTTGTTGCTTTTAAATCCCTTTTCAAAACGTACTTCTTCTCACTTGCTTTTAATACGCCTTGAAAGCTGGCATCCCAGAAGTGATGTCTTATCTGTGTCTTAGACTGTTTGTGTGTTTTAAGTGTTTCTATTTGCACTTTTATTTTATTGTACATCACGTTGGTTGAGTATGGTCTTTTTAAATGTGCTTTTTAAATAAATTGACTTGACTTGACTATTTTTATCTTGGCTTAAAAAGCTAGAGCAAATACCAAAACTAGCAAATACTGAACTACATTCATCAACAACAAAAAAGAACAATCAAAAAACTTTTGTATACCTGCCCTAAACTAACTGAATTTTAAAAACAAGTCAAAATGAACTTTAATGAAAAATCTAAACCTATTATAACCCTGATTTATATTTATATCCACTTGCTCAAGCCCAAAGGCTAAGCGGTGGGCGAAAGACATATCCTCATTTAGTGGTGGATATGTTGCTGTGTGATGCATCTTTTCGGAAAATGTCTTCAATTTATTTAACAAGTTGTTTTTTTTTTTCATTGAGCTCTGGTGACTATATCTGCTAAATATGTCTCGTGCAACTTCAAACTGGGTGCGCTATCAATAATTAGCTTTCCATTTTCTCACACGGTTGCCTTGGCAACATTGGAGTTCAAAGTCTAAGCTAAGACATTAGTGGCTACACAATAAAAGCAGAAGAAAGAACATTTTTAAATGGCTGATTCATAACCCAGCGCTGGATGACGATAAAAAAAATGTCCTTCTAATATAAAAAGGGGAACAAAGAGGAACATAAAAGAAAGGTGTTTTAGTACTTTATAACAAAGCAGGGCAAGTGGACCGGCTTTGCAGAAGAGCCGGGGCAGCATCAGCATGAGGCTTAAAACATGTGACATGGAAGCTGTACTATACAATGAAAACTGGACAAACAAATATTTTTCACCACATGCATATATTCAAATAATGGCTTCCATGCAAAGAGATGCATGGTTCTCAATATACTTACTTAAATATATGACCAAATCTATAATGAGGGAACATATGCTGTAGGTTGTATAATATCCCATTGGTAGATTGTTGTCTGTGAATTGAGCTGAAACTCAGCAATGTGTTCAGCATCAACTTCAATTTGGATTTCAATACTCATACCTTCCACTTTTGCTCATTCTGTGCACAGAAAATCCAAGGCTAAAATATTTCAACAAGGTAGTCAGATGATGAGCAAAGCAGGTGGTTTCGAAAATAAAGCCTCCTTTATTCTGCATGATGCGCACCAAGATACAAATCACTGCAAAAAAAAGCTGGCTGTCCTAGTGATATTTAGCAAAATAGGGAGGCCTCTTGATTAAATTTGCATCAAAACTCCCTGCAAATAGATCATTCTGGTTACTGGTGGAAAAAAAAAGAAGTAAATATTCTCATTTGGGTATGTAGAGTTACAGTATGTGGAAATTTGGAAAAGGAAAGGCAGTTTTTGTTGTTATTTTGACCTGTGTTATATATATATATATATATATATATATATATATATATATATATATATATATATATATATATATATATATATATATATATATGTAAATAAATGTGCTCTGTTAAGTGTAATCAGCATATTTTGAATCATCCGTGCATAAATAACTAAAATGTTCACTTATCATTCTGACAAATTATCACTGCAGGTATTGCATAAGTGTCTTCTTTATCCTATTATCAAACAACTTGAACACAGTTGTTCACAGATCATTCGCATCAGGACGTTTTACTGGTAATTTCATTGTTTGTGTGCTGCTGTGCATTCTTGGTGAGGAACAAAGACAGTGTACCACCCGTTGTGCACCTTATGGTCAAAATAATGTGTCTGTTAAATAACGGGAAAATACCGTCGCATTGACTTCTGACCAGTGTTTTCTTTAGTTAACAGCACCTTGCGCTACAAGAGAGAAATCCAATCAAAATAACAGGGTAGTTAAAGCACAATGGTAAGTGGCTGTTAGGGGTGAGATGAGTCGTCGCCTAATTTCAATAATTCTATTAACTCGCCTGTTATTCAGTGTGTAGACACGTCAAGCCAGCAGGAGTAATGTTCATATCATGCGTCACTGGAACATGGTCATATGTTGCGAAAACCAACTTCAAAATTAAGTTTACCAAGTAATAATTGGCTATCAATGACTTGGTATCATTGCCCTTATTGCCCTATTGCTGTTTTGTATTGCCTGCTTTATTATTTGCTCTGTTGTGTGGAATGTAAGTCTGCTTGGGGAAGTGAACAGAATAAGAATTTCATTGTGTAGTGTTAGTATGCGTAGGACATTAAAACTATAGTTGATTATTCTGAAGTTGCTAATCACAGCTTTGTTTTGGGGTATTGTTAAGTTTTTTGTTTCTTTTTTTTTTTTTTCTTGTGTTTATGTTGGAATTCTTTTTTCGTTTTATGTTCCGGGTTTGAGTTTGTTTTGTTCTTAGTAATTGATGTTTTTTTTGTCCCTTGTGTCAGTTTGTTAGTTTGATTGTGTCCAGCTGTCTTCGGGAACCTCTTCACTGGTGTCGGCCAATCAGATCTCAGCGCCAATTATTTCTTGTCCAGGTGTTCATCATTGTCTCATTAGTGTGGTGTATAATTAGTTTCCTGTTTCCTCCCCTTTCTTGTCAGACCATTGTGTTATGTCATTCCATTGTTGCTGTTATTCTCACAGTAGTGTCTCTGTTTTTGTCACTTTTTTTCCCCCGGGGTCCTCTGTTTGAGTCTTATTGTAGGTTATTCCGGGTTTTTTGTTGTTACTCTCAATGCCATTTTTTCCCATCATGTTTCATTTTATCACATTGCATCACATTAAAATATCATTTTGAGCACACACCGTCTCTCTGCCTCCCTGCATTTTGGGTCCACACCCTCTCTTACCATGCCTCATCATGACACTCAAAGCACATTGTCGTGTGTTTCCGTAGTGCAGAGTGTGAACAATAGTGGCGGCTGCCTTGACTTGTTTTCCCAAATGGAGGCTTGCAAGCGCCCAGTTTTGTTTTTTTTCCCTCCTAATCCCATGTTACCGAAACCACTATGTCATCCTGAAGTCTTGTTCCATCATTAACAAGGGTGTTGAATTTTAAGGTGAATTAAAAGAAAAAAAGAGCTCCTCTATAAATTGTAGCATTCCGAGAAGATGCATTTTTCAGGGGTAAACATGATACTAAACTGTTCTATATGTTTCTCTTTTTCTCTTTAGGATCTACAAATGACCCACCAAATACCCGCCTTTTTTTTTTTTTCAACTGCCACCTGCCTGGAACCACCCTGAGCTAAAAGAAATGTGTGTCACATGCTATGATGCAAATCATTAAATATAATATATATCACCATTATACATGTTTACAGGAATGGAAGAATGTTTAAAATAAGAATGTTTAGCCAAGTTTATAAACCATTTTAAAACAATATATATTTTTTTCATTTTCATTCATTTTTTTAAAGCTCCACAGAGCAACTAGAATGGCGCAAAAGAGCTGAATGTGACTCTAGAACCACGGGTTGACCCGTGTTCTAAACTGTCCTAGGAGTGACTGTGTGCCCTTTGGTCCAAATGGTGAATGTTTATTGGTTGCCCTCATCACCGATATAAATTGGTCGAATACGCTACCATTTTAGATTTCGCATTTTAACCTAGAAAGTTGGTCAG
Source organism: Hippichthys cyanospilos (assembly GCF_059441005.1). Taxonomy (NCBI): domain Eukaryota; kingdom Metazoa; phylum Chordata; class Actinopteri; order Syngnathiformes; family Syngnathidae; genus Hippichthys; species Hippichthys cyanospilos. Next base: position 9,581,916 of record NC_142378.1, on the reverse strand, counting down.
ACACATAAATCCGATGTAAATCGGACCAATTGAACCAATCCTTTGGTAAATATGACCGATCTGTTTTTAGGGTTTAGGCATAATTGCATGCTATAGTGGTAGAAATAGGCTCAGTATTTACACCTACAAAACTTGCAATTTCGTTCACCAGCCACTAATGCAAACAAAGGCACTCAGTTCTTATATAATGGAGTAGGGTCAACTCAAGTTTTCAGCTGGGCACCGTTTTAGTCAACACGGTTGGAAAAGTCACTAATTGTAGCGACAGTAGTGACAGCTTTATCTGAAACCATTGCAAAGCGCAAATCAATCAAGCTCAGTACACTGCAGGTAGGTACTGTGGAGCAGTGAAGACATGTCTGCCCACCGAGGAATTTTGATTATGATTGGCGAGGGCATTGCAGAGATATGTCTTAATCCCCGTTTCTATGTCTTGACAGCCAAATTAATTTCCACAGTTAAATTTATTTTTCTAAGCTGCAATAAAGATATACGCAGTCCTACTTGGGCAGCGTTATGATTGAATGAATGTTGTAGTATCATGCAAAAGACAGAGAAAAATAAAACCAGGAACAATGTACTGAAGTTATCGTCACTACCATGTGGCTGAACTGTCAAAAATAATGTATAGTTTGCGTATATTGTGTTTTATCAATTTAAAAATTGGTATTCAGTTCTCCCTCTTGCATTTTTTTCTACTTCTGTGATCCATTACCATGATTCTATATACTGTATTGATTAAATACTGTTTTGAAATCGAATTTCATTATTCTGATATAGCAGCAAAGAGTGTTCATTACATTATAATTTCTGAATTATGAGACCTTGGCGAGAAAGCAGTAAACAAAACAGATAAAACATTACTAAAAATAAAATATACCAGTGGTAATAGGGGGTAAGAATGAAAAATAAGTCTTCATAGTTGTAATATTAAAGCAAAAGAGGATTTGTTGTGTTTGACACCATGAAGGCATGTTTTGAATAGACACTAACCTGGCAAAAGTAACACTCCAAGCAAAATTAAAGAAATCATAGCAAGGATAATCTTAAATTCACTGCCGACAGTAAGCAATTTTCCACATTGTGAAGTGGCGCTGAACAATTCCTCCGGGCTGCAACGTACAGATAGTACAGGCATTGCTGAGGAATCCATTACACACCACTGAGTACACCCCTCCTCCACCCTTTAACTCATGAAAGGGGTGAGAAGCCCACACTGTTACGCTGGCTTGCGGTGCCTTCCGGGACTTACACCTGGTGTGGGCCAGAAGACATTTTAAGGAAACTGTGTGTTCCTTTGCTGTTGTGTAACCTGGTTGACCCTATGAGACAGCCTGAATCTGGAATGGAAGTGTGCCAGAGTAGAACTAAGCCATGTCAGATTGCACGTGGTGTCACCCGATGACCTGCAAAACTACCCCTGAGTTATTATGTATAACAGGATGGACGGTATGCACAGAAATACAGATTTCCTGAGATGGGCTTAGAAAAAGGAAGTGTGATGAAAGAAAAGGGTAACCATGATTGATTTCTTAGTTCTACATTCGATGTACTGTTTTATAATAATGCATTCTCTGCAGTCCCACTAGTACAGTTTTCTGATTAATTATATGGTTGTGGAATTTGAAAAAAAACAAACAACAAAAGCTGTCAAATCTACCTGTTTTTATCCATCTCAAGGGGCAATCATTTTGCCAATTGCTGTTGACTGAAATGATCCACACAGTTGACACAATATGAGCATTTTTTTTTTTTTTTAACTTTATGTGTGGGGTCCAGCGCTGATTAAAAAATGAAAATCCTTACATGTGTACACGGTTCATATTTTAATTCAAGTATAAACCCAAGTGATCTTTGCAGACAAGTCATCTGCTGTGGGGTGATGTGTAAAATTTTCCAGAGTAAAGATATATCAAGATTTCTCCATCAGCTACTGTCACCCCCATTCGGCATCTTGCATTATCTATCAATGCTAGCAATGACTCCACTGCACTGTGGCCATGTCAAGGTTGACTGCACTGCTGACTGCCAGTTCATTTGTCCTATCAAACAACCCGTGGCCCTCTGCTATTATCAAGGGGGAAAAAAAGATCTGCGGAATTTTAAATTTCAAAGCTCTTTTAATCATCAATTCAGCCACACCAAAATGTGTTTATTAGAGGTAACCACACTCAAGCCAAGTACTCTGGAGTGGAAGCAATACCATCAAGTCCTTCCAGCTCTTTTAGGCTTTCAACATATTGTAAGTAGTTATGTCAAGTGCTAGATTTATCATGCGAGAGTGGCTTCTGGGAATCTTACCAATGTACTTCTGCTAATGGTGTTTCTCATTTATATTCACCTTTAATTTAACCCTATGAGTTGATTTGGAACGTTTTTACCTCAGAAACCCAAAAGATGAACTCCGCGCTTTGAAAAGAAGCAGAAGTTGTTTAGAACTGCTCCCTGAGTCAAATCACAAAATATGTACGATCAAGAAGAAACATGAGCAAGTGACCAAGTCAAAAATTTCAAAATACAACATTCAATTATTTCATTTTAATCTACATTTTTTTTTTTACAGTACAAAATACTACATTAGTTTACCTTGCATACCTAGCTGCACCCATATCACATTACACAACGACTGTAAACAAACGACAAGTGAACATCAACTTTTTTGGCACTCATTGCTATTGATGGGCAGCTATAGAAAAAGCGTAACCTTGTCGGGCTGGTAATGATTGATTTGATGCTGTGCGAGCTAGCGTCACTCCTTGGCGAGCTATTAGTCGATCACGATTGATGTAATAGACACCTCTGGTTTATCCCGTCAGGGTCACTGGTGAGCTGGAGCCCATCCCAGGGCAAGAGCCCTTGTATATCCTCCAATGGTCACCAGTCAATCACAGTGAATATATCAACAAACATTCTCACTTACAAGCGGCCTACATGCATGGATCGGGAACGTGGGACGAAGCGAAAGTAGTGGGAAATAACCCAGGTAAGCCTGAGGTATATTGCAATGTACATTACTGTTGAGAGAGAAAAAAGACCCCGAAACTTCATTTTGTTAGAATAATCATCTCTTAAAAATAGTTTATGATCAAAATTCAGTGAGTGCTCGAAACGTATTTGTATCTCAACAGACAGGCTTGTAAAAGAGCAAAAAAAATTCAAAATAAATAATCGCAGGGGGAATATAAATTTGACAGTCAGTCAGGCCAATTTATCATTCTGTCAAACTTCACTGAATGGTGCAGCAGAAGTATCTAGAGTGTGAAACAGACCCGCTTCCACCGATAATGGTTCAGTGTTGAAGCCAGAAAATAATGCCAGCCAAATGTCGACATATTTGTGACTATAAAAAGGCCTTTCAGCAGCTTTCACTTGTAAAAGTGATGTGACTGGCCAAAGAGTCTTTACTTCAATGTTAAGGACAAAGTGTTTTATACAGTTTATTTATAATATATATATATATATATATATATATATATATATATATATATATATATAATTTTTTTTTTTTTTTTTTTTAATTGTTTACCAACTGCAATATCCTCTCTTTAAAAAACTGAACAACATTATATTAATAGAAAATGGATTGATGGATATTACCAACAGAATACTGTACTGCAGAGTTAAGTAGCAGTTCCAACTAGGAATCAATACTTTGATAGTATGCTGTCTCCGGTGTTTTAACTGCAAATAATATATACAATCATGAATTTATACATTCAATCATATATTCTGTCTACTGTAAATCAAATTTACACATCACAGACTTTTATACAAGATTTTATTCAATTTAAACTTAAAAAGTATATTTTTTATAATTTTTTTAAAACTCTTTTTGAGCACAGCCATTGATTCACATCGTTTCAGTTCTATTTAATAGTTGTTCCATAAACTGACTCTTTGAACACAGATTTGCTTGACCTCTGGGAAAAACAAGCAGATTAACCGCACTGGACTATAAGCAGCAGGGCTCAAATCATGATGAAAAAGTCGCGGCGTATAGTCCGAAAAATATGGTATGTGTGTGCGTGTGTGTGGGTGTGACACTTTTTCCAGTGGGCACTTGTAACCAAGACAAACATTTCCCTACCCTCTGCTTGCACATTCACGTCTCCTACATAAACTTGTGAAAGGGAAGTATTCCACATAGCCAACGGATTTTATGGCCTTCCAGTAAAGGGATATTAGCCTATTACAACCTTTCAGTGGTCCCACATCCTTTGGACGAATTGACCATGCTACAATAGTCAACTCAAAGATCCAATGGCTAATGGCTTCGTTTGTGATATGCTTGGAGACAGCCTGTGATTACATCCAGGCCTGCACCCTTTCATTCGACCAGCATATCATTTTCTTCCTCGGCAGACTTCAAAGAGTGGACACTTCAAAGCGGGTAGAGTGACTGCCACTCGGACTCCCAGGATGGCTCTTTTGATCAGCTTCCGAAAACTCTGCTAACACAATCAGCCAGGCTCACCAGAGAGGAGGATTTCACAGTCAAAAGATAAATGCAGTCATCCTCACAGCCATCAGATAGGCACAGCCGGCTGTAATCCATTAATATGAAAATTAGAGGTGAGTTGGAGGTTTTTTTTGAGGGCCTTACAGTTATGATGATTTCATCATTAAATAAATATGAAAAAATGGTCTAAATACCGATGGCAAATTTACAGCACTGTATTTTCATGGTTGCCACATAAAACGCCACCTGTTTTGAAAAATGATATTTGACTTTGCTCATGGCCTTTCTCTTTATAAAAGAAGAAAAAAGTCGTCAATATTTGAGACGAACCCAGTTTAAAGGTCAAGTTCAATTCCAGCATGTTTCCAAATATCTCTGCCTTGGGATTATTTTCTTGTTTTCAGAGGAAGAAAAGCATTTCTGAGAGATGTCCTAACTCCTCATTGGTTGTCCTTTTGCGGGGACACCAGGCTGCCAAAATTTTTTGTCGAAAGCTGAAGCTTTGAAAAATTATTCAATGATCATGACATTTCTGTTTAAATACTTATTCTTCTGACTTCAGGCCATATTTTTCTCTTAGGCGTATTGATTACAAATATCTTAAAAGATGGCAATGTAGTCATAACCATGGTTGATACAAAATATTGATATTATGAGTCATTGCCTCACAATAGTAAGCACTCTCTGAAGGTCTTAATGATGGATGTGAAAGAAGGTTGTTTCTCTGTATTGTCTATTTTTCTGTTAGACATCACGGTTTTTTTGTTATTTCCTACAATCCAATCCGACCATTGTCTTTACCACTAATCCTCACAGGGGATATGGGTTTGATGGAGCCTTTCCCAACTAATTTTTGGCGAGAGACAGGGTACATCCTGAAATGGTCCCATGCCATGCCAGAAAAGATCAACTATATTCACAAGCATTCAATGGACAATTTACAGTCATCAATACCTAATAAATGATTGACCTCCAGCTTGAGAAGGTTTAGATAGGCCCACAAATGTTACGCTTCAATCATAATGCTTAAATCATATTGACAAATGACAAAAAAGGTTTGCGTGTAAGCCCGGTTTATGTCAAACAGATGTTTATTTTTATGTATACATTGCAAGAGGTTTTATCAGTGGAAAGCAGAAGTGCCCAACTTTTTTTGACCCAAGATCTACTTCTCAAAAAAGTCGACCTCCTGACATCGAGCAGTTGAATGTCTACGTCGCAAATCCACACATCTTTTCCACCCTGTATAACACATTTCTAGTCGTAAAATCAGTGCTCCGCACGTACGTGAACGCATGCACTCACGCACAGCCAAGCATAAGAAAAATAAACCAGTTACAAGACAGGTAGATCCCGGAGTTTGAAACAAAAAAGAAAATCATTGACTGCCTTAGTGGGAGACTTGACATTGGGAGGTGTTGGTAAGGACATACTTTTGTAGTTGATAAAGCCATTTCGGCAGGAATGTTCCAATTGTGCCTTGTTTATGCCATTTAAAAATGCCGCTCAAGATTGTCGTTCTTCACCAATGACATTGTTGCATTGCACTCAAATAAACTTTGAATGGCCATTAATGATAACACTTGGTTACTTAATGAATCCTAGCACTAATTGCATGTGACAGATGACCGCTGTCAACTTCCTGTTATACAGGTCAAATCACACAGTAAATTCAAGGTGACAACATATTTTTTTAAACTTTAATTTGCGCTAGATTATAAGGCACGGTTTCAATGAACAGGTCTGTTGAGGAAGTTGCCTTAGGACAGGCGGATTCAAGTGTAAGGTGCACCAGATTTTAGAGTGAATAACTGCTCATTAAAGGAAACAAACCAGGAAAGCAAAATTGATTTAACTCCAATTTGGCATCTGAACATAAGGGTTAGAATTAAAAAAATGAAAGGAATCTAGTTGTGCCTTGTCATACAAAAAAATGTTACATTTTCCTTTTAATACATTTTTGTGAATGCCAAACTGATGTGAGCACGCTGTAATGTACACTAGTGTCGCATTATGTACAGGTACCGATACTGTACTGTATATTTTAGCCATAAAATATCCAATTTCAAAAAGATTTGGGCAAGTGTGGTTGTATCTACTGAAATTGATCAAATCATTTTACACAATTTTAGCATCACAAATTCTTTGCACATCCGGTTTAATCAGGGTCTTGTTGCGCTAATCCACAAAATTGTAATATTTTTATATATTTTAAATATTTGCCTTATCATTTTGTGACTTGTACTCTGGAGGGACGCATTGTCCGAAAAATACTATGTGTATATATACAAGGAAAGGAGCTGTTTTTTTTTTTACTTTACATTATGTCTGTTTTTATGAACAGCAACGCCATTTCAGGACTTGACTTTGTGCATTGCGATGCATGATGCATTGCACTCAATTATTTTTACATCTAGTGCCATCCACACCCCTTCACTCATGGATCCAGTCAACCACACTACTCGCATCTTTCATCTCAGCCCCTTTCTCCCTTCCATGTCTCAATGCACAGCAAAACTACCAGCCATCTCTCCTCAGTCTTTCACCTATTGATCCCAACCATGCTTCCTCATTTCCTCTGAAGGTGCATCCATCCAAATAGCCGTGAATCCACCCATTCATTAGCATGAGTATGCGTGAGGTGACGTGAACTTACCTAATGGGGTTATGTGTCTCCAGGAAATGGCTGGCTCAGGTTTCCCGCTGGCCGTACAGATGAGCGACACGTTGCTGCCCTCGTTTACCGAGATGTCAGAGGAAATGTCATATATCTTGGGAGGAACTGTAAGGGGCGGGAAATAAAATATTAATTTAAAACATATGAAATATATGATCATAAATGTATTAGGACAGAAACAACGTTTAATGAATATAAGTGGTTATCATCATGGGCAGTAGAGAGACTGAATTCTCAATAAGAACAAATTCATAATTTTTGTATTGATTGCACTGTTTATAATAATCTATATAATAATCTATCAAACGAGCGGAGATAAGAAAAATGCTATTGAAGTATTGATTTCAATTTTGAACTGCTATTTAACTAACAGTATTCTGTTAGTGTTGAAAATATCCATCCATTTTCTATGAATATGTTGGGACTATACTATTCAGTCTGTTAAAGAGAGGATGTTGCTGCTGGCAGACAATTACAAAAAAAATAAATAACAACAACAAAAAAAAGGTTAATCTGGGTTCTGAATCCAGTGTGTGCTTGTATATGGTAAAATAAATAGGAGTCCTTCAAAACACTGATTTAACAGAATCTGTTTATTTGCTTTTGTGAGACTTTGAGCCTACAAACTATGTGAAATATTTTACAGGCCTGCAGTGCTAAGAACTCTGACTTCAACCCACTCCAAAATTGTTTGGTAAACAAAATTATATTAACTATCCGGTATACTGCGCTGTAAAAACTAAGATGTTGGCAGAGGCTCGAAAGTCTGCTCAGAGGGCTTAAGGTAATGATCCAAAACAATTACAAGAAAAGTATGAAGTAACTTCTATTGAAGGAAATGATTGTCAATTACTTCCGGCATCAAATCATAATAGTCAAGGTTCTGAGATGATGATCAACACCCATGGACGCAAATCAAAATATTGTCTATTGCATGACAAATTTGAATTAGGCATTTGTGTGGACAAACAGAACACCAGTAGAGGCTTATGAGATTCCTTTTTTTTAACAGAACAATTTGATTGATGAAAATTGAAGAATTGTGCCATACCAAACTCAACAGTGCTATAAAGTAATCCACCATTAAAAAACCTTCTTGAATCTACTCAAAGATAATCCAATGCAAAGATCAGAACACCTTTCACAGAATTCCCCTTTCGATAAACATCATATGCATCGAAATTGCTGTTGGACAAGATTTCTGGATGATTCATCACCAAAATAATCAATATGTGGTGCCATTCTTGGGATAGAGGAATTATGAAACATCAAAGAGTCCAGCCCATCTTCATGCAAATTAGCAGCAATGATATATTCCTTTTTTGTGGTATAAGATCAGAAACAGATCTACATCAAAGTGAGATGAAATTGCTGGTGGACAATTTGCTGGAATGGACCTGTGTTGAATCTTGGTTATTACCTGGCGCAGTCTTGTGTTTACTTGCTGTAGGATGTGACTGTTGACACAGCTTCTAAGTGTCTGATAGCACAAAATTGAAAATGTTCGATTTATCTACTGATGCTATCGCATCTTTGGAAGAACTACTTGGTTTTTCAAACAAACTGACGAAGACTTGCACTACAGTGTTAAACACATCATTTATCCAATGCAAAATTGCACAACTGCACAATTATTTGTTTTCTACATTAAAATATGTCTGAACTGCAGATATGATCACGTTTATATGACACAAGCTTCAACATTAGCTTTTTGTGACCACTATTATCATTACTCCATTGTATTGTCTTCGTATTGGCTGTTTACGGATTTTGTTACCAAGTTGTGTGGGATAAACCACATATGTTTTCATCTTGAAATATCTGTGAATTTGGCAATATTTGGTTTCTCTCCCATTTACATGTTTCCTTCAACATAGGTTGTGCTTTTACAGATTATGCAAAGGCAATAGCGATCTGCTACATGTCAAATTATCCAGTGTGAAGATGTGACTAATAAAATATTCTGTTTAAAATAAAAGATGCTGTTGCTTTGTGTTTTCTATTATTCTGAAATGAAACATCATCTTCAAAGTTCCATAATCCCCAATATAATTGATGTGGATTTCTTTTCACTTCTTTCAATTGTAATATCAAGGGTACCGATATAACTAACCACACAGATACGTTAAGAGTGTGACCCTTTGCATCGAATATTTTACCCAAGACAAAGTTTCTGTCAACAATGCTTTTTATAACAAACAAAACTACAGATCAGTTATTTCTAGTGCAAAAACTCTTTTATGAATACCAATACAATATCAAATACAGTGATATTTACTCTCCTAAACAAAATTGCAATCTTATCATTCTGTTTTTCAGCATACACTACTTGTTTCTTCACATGCTAATTCATTAACAACACAATGATTGTGATGTTTTCCCATTCGCCTCTAATTTCTCCTCCTCTAACCCTGTGGGAGGTGCAGAGAGCGAGGTGCCAAAGCTGATCCAGCCAGCTTCTCTCTCTCCTGTCGGACTCAGCGGGTGAAAAAAGTAAGCATCTAATGATGCCACCTTGAATTACAGAAATGCTTACAGCTGCACTAACAGAATGCATGGGTATTCTTCTACAGCTGCAAGGTGGGTTACACGCAACCGAGCTCCTCTCTGGATTCCGACAGAGGCTTTTTTCCACCAAATACACCACTCCATTACGGCCTGAACATAGTGCCAACCCATTTTACAATTAGAGTAGAAGAGACAACTGGCTACTTGGTTTAATTGACCTCTCAGTGCAAGGAAGAGATGAGTTGTTATTCACATTCTGAACCAGAACAATAAAGACAGAGTCCTGCTATAGCTGTCCTTGTGCTTATCCATGCTAAACATAATGGAGTATAATGGTCTTTCTAACACCACGAGACAAACCGATCTGAGTGTAGATCATTTATACATCAATAATTGCAGCACTAAAATAGTAGTGTGGGGAGCTTTGAGTTTTACGTTTAAGACCAACTAATTAGATATTGCTCTAAGGCTTTGCTTAATTGATGTATATGAATTATAACATACCTGCATAAACGATACCACTGTGTCGGTTGTAAAATACACCTCAGTAATGAGACAGCTATTCCTAAAGGTGTTCACAACTAACACTGCAGCACAAAGGACCAACTTCTAATTTGTTAATTACGTGGCACATCCTGAAAGTAAACATACACGCTGACAGATTATATTACACATAGGGATTAACTATTTTTGTAGGCAGTAGGCACAGCTCAATGGTAGTTGTTTAATTCAGGGTACAAGCAAAAAACTCTGAATATTTGTCGCAGGTTGGGGGTTGTTGATGTGGTGGCGGCACAAAGGTAGACCTAAGTGCAGGGCAAAAAGACGGGAGTACACGCGTACTTTCTATCTATCTAAATTATGTCCCTGAAAAAAGATCAGAAATCAATTTATAGTCATTTTAATAACACTGCTCAGTTGTCACCGTCATGCTCAAATCAGTGGAAATAATAAAGGGTTTGAAAGGATTTTGGAAAAAAAAAAAAAAAACATTATCTGCCATATGTATTTGTCCATTCAAGTCTGTACAATAAGTGCGTAACAATCACATAATTCTTGGTGTCAACTAACATCAATTCAGTTGTGATTGTCTGCAGCAAAACATGTTAAACAATGAAGTGACTATACAAAGATTCATGGTAAAGCTGAAAAGCATATATATGTATATTTTTTTTAATTAATTTTCCATCCAACCCGGCAACAATATTGGCAGACTAAATGCAAGAGTGGATGGAATGGCAGAAGCCAGGATACAACCCTTCTCATCCTTTATTGCTTGGCATCTCATATTCCTTCTGCTTGTGGCTAAGACATTGCCTTGATGAATAAAGAATGGTGGCAGAGAGCAAATGACTTAAGACACAAATACATTCCAAGCAAGTGCACATTGACTTATGAGCATTATTCCATAATGGAATCATTATCAAAGATGAATTCGGCGATTCACCCTCCTAATGTTCCACAGAAATTAGCCTGAGGGAGTAATGATTGCGTGTGATAGTGTGGTACAGTGGGATATCAAGTATGTCAGCAGACACGTAAGCCTCGGTTTTAACGCATGATTTCATGTGTATGAAAATGGTTCATTTCCTCTACAGAAATTTACAACAACTCTTGTCACGCATAGGCATTTGAGATCTGAACGGTTGCCGCTAGAACAGTGTCATTATTTCCAGTCCCACTGAATATAGAAGTCTTTGTACTGCCTTTATTAACAGAAAGTGATTTTGCTATGGCAAAAATAAAGCCAACAAATTGTGAATACGCAAAAAGCAAAACAAAAACAAAAAGGACATAAAAAAGCCAGGTTTTTTGTAATATTATTTACAAATGATCAGCATAAAATTCGGTCATAATTTATTGTTGTAAAAACAAGACAAGCCTTTGTGTATCTGATGCACTGACTATTTATTTCAGTTGGGGTTACTGATGCCAATAACATTACAATATACTCTGCTGTGATTTTTTTGCGCAATGGGGATTCATGAATTAAAAAAAAAAACATCAACTGATGAAAATGAACATTCTGAAATACCATGAGCGGCACTTCAATGGGTTAGCAGAGCTGAGCATGTAATTCAAAGATATGCTATCGCCCACTAAGTGACATTACTTTCTAATTTATTCATGCTAATCTTTCAGCCTCGGCATCATGCTTGGATAAACACAAGTCCTCTACTCTTGCAATATTTTTTACATCCTCAAAATCCTGGTTATTTTCAACCAGCAGGACACCAACAGAAAAGCATAAAAATAAATATAATTTAAATATAAACTTAAGATACGCTTATTTTCATTTAGAAAAAAAAAAATCCACCTGGGTCCACCCAGCAATGGCTTGGCAGAAGAGATCCTCTCTTGATATCTGATGGTGTATGTGCATGTGTGTATGTGTGTGTAAAATCAATGATCTGATGGCAGGACAAAAGCTTCATCTCCATATGTCACGGAACAGAATGCAACACTGAAAGGTCAGAGTTCAGCGTTTTAAAGCCCTGGTCATGATTAATGTGGAGGGAGGTTTTGCCAGCCTGCTTCATGCAGTCATATGAAAGAACTCCTCACAGTAGGTGGTGGATTCTGCTCTTTAACAAGGTCTCTTCTACTCAGTCAATGGAGTGTGTTAACAGTCGCTGCAGTAATGATAAGAGGTGTAGAATTATGCCCACAATTCCAAATCAAAAAAGGGTTACTACATGTACAAAGGTTGCCAAAGGAATTATTATTTAGCCCTAAAAAAAATTGTTAGCATGCTGCTAGTACTTGGCGTTAGAATAGAAAGGTTACTATATAGACTACATGGTATTCGCATTACGTCGCCAAACCAGGCCAATCGACTCGGTGACTACATTGTGGGGCTAACAATCGTAATGTAAAAGATAAGGCACTTTGATGTTTCTAATACTTTACTTCAATTATATGTTTTTCTCACTAACCACTTTACAATGTTACACACATGCACTATTAACAGGTGTAGCAGTAAACAAGAATGTGAACAGAAGCTTCTTTAGAATACCTCTTTTGAAACGACGAATATTAATGTCAAATTAAATCAAATTAAATTTGTATAGCCCCAATCACCGAAGTCTCAAGGGCTTCACAGGTGAAAAGAGATCATATCGAGACTTCCTTTGCAAAAAAGAAGACGTACAGAAACAGGTTTTCGTTATAGGTACACAACAATATCCCCTGCTCAAAACTCCCAAAAGGTGAAGGAAAAACTCAAAAAACCCAATTTGGGGAAAATCAGAAACCTTCAGAAGGGACCACAGATGGGAGGAGCCGCCTTCCAGGCTCAACAGGTTGGAGTGGATGCTGCATGTACCAATTATTGAGCAGAAGAAGAGTGTGACCATAGAAGAAACACATTCACTGTAAGGAAAGGTTTACGACAAAGTATATCGAAGTTTGGTCTGACCATTTTTTATTGGTAAGTGATCCATCCTTAAGGGCTCTACTTTCCTCTGCTACCAGCTCAAAACTTGAAATTGTGGTCAAGGTTTATGAAAAAAAGTAATTAGTCAACAATGTTACTGTAGTCAACATGTTTTTTAGGCTACTTGTAGCTTATTCATCTCAGGGAACTTTTTAACCTGGTCTCAAAACAATACAAGAGTCCTAGTCTCTAATATTATTACACAAATAACACATCTTACCTGAAAACATATGCGAATGTTGTCATGAAATCTTGACATATAATAAAGTTTAATGCATATGCTCTAAGGACTGCTGATCTAAAGTGTTCATTGTTGTTTTCAGAATTAAATTTACAGAAATAGAAGTGTGACATTTTCCATAATAAAAGAACATTTGATTTCAAGTTGTAAACATAACGGGGAGCAACAATGACACACTGTACATTAGCACGACACAATTGGCACTGACCCACGAGATCGTGTCAGCCTGTGACGTCAGTGAATAATATTGGAAGAAATAATAACAATACGTAATCTTATTTACAACTTCATATCTACCTACAGTTGAAATAGAAAAACATTTTGGTAAAAATATATGCGTGTTGCAGCATTACGAGCCCCGCCATCCAGTATATCCGCATTTTATTCACGTCCGTATCTTCTTTCTGTAGTGTCTTCCTTGACATACACTATGCATTTCTAAGATTAAGATTAAAAGTGTGATATGGTTCAACGTAGCTTATCAGTTGTATTTGGAAGCATTTTGCAGTGTATGGAGGCAGTCTTGCTCACACCTGATTTCACACTTGAGGCACATGTCCAAGGTTGGCCCGAAAAATAATTCTATCCATGAAAAAATGCATTAAAAGTGCTTATTATCCAAATGAAAATGTCTGTTATTGCTTAACACTGTAGTTCTTGGTCAGACTTGTGGACGCTGAAATGCAACTTCATTAATTACAATTTAAACATGATTGATTTGCTTTAGTCTATATCCATTACTTTTTTTCCCACACATACAAAACCTTGTTTCCATACAACTGTGATGTTTAATTCGGAATCCCAATTTGCTGAGGGAAGCTATTTTTCAATGACTTTTAGGAAGAGAAACTCTCAACTCGAAAGCCTCCAAATGCTTTTGGCATCTATGACAAGCGCCATAGAAAAACAAATCTCGCTTGGGCTTCTGGTAGCCTCCCCGATTAGGGCAACGTGTGAAACCGTCCTTGCTCATCCACTGATAATGACATTAAACCATTTTAATAAATGATTCATGTAGATCTCTAATTAGATTTTGGGTCGCAATGAATCTTCATTTTTAAAGTTTAAACATATCTTTGCCTTGCTGGTCTCTGTTCTGATTCACGTTACAAGGTGATGAGTCATAAAGTACGCCATAAGAACTACTGTGGCTATGGTAGTATCCTATACATTGCATTTTTAAGGATTTTACAAATACCCATGGATACTTTTATTTCAGTGTCAACTGCCACTTTCATTCTCTGATGGCGCACATTATCGACCGCGATCGTGTCTGAATAACACACGTGCACTACAGAGCAATCTGGTCCCACTGAGGTGTTTTGAAAGGCCAAAGTCATGAATATTCAATACATTGCTCATTATGAAGAACCCTGAGCTTGTGCTTTACAGAATACAGATGTCATACCATCCCGTTTGTTTAGAGTAGAGCCTCTCTTTGGACTTGTTCACTGATTTTTCTTGATCTTCATAAAAACGGCAACCATCAGCAAATTTGATCTTGTTAAATATGTCATTTCAATCATTTGTCCATGTTTTTGGATTAAAATTTTTAGCCATCCATCGGCAATGGTCGAGTATTATAAGTGATAGTCGCCAAGGCATGCTCGCAACTTATGATCGGGCCAACGGATGAATTTGTGGGATGATACAATTGGGAGTCTCCTACTGCTGCTGGTCAGTCTGTATTCAGCATGATACATGCAGTAGTGCTGCAGGGAGAGGGAGCACAGCCTGTGATATTTATCTACCCAATTAAGGCCAGTGTTTCTCATAGATGTCTGCCAATGCTTCACCCCCTAAAAATCTGTTTCACCGCAAATCTAATTGTGATAAAGTGTATGATAAACAAAGCCTGAGGACTGTTGACTGTGCTTTAATCCACACAGTGGAAACAAAACTTACCCAACTTGGCTACAAAAGAAAATGTTTCCCACAAAGCAGGAAGCAAACTATTGTCTGAAGAATATATTTACTCAAAAACAATGTAGTGCAGAAAATAGTTCTAGTTTTTTAGCCTTTTTTGAAAAGTCCCGTGATGAAAATATCTTTCAGCGATTCACACTCATAATGACTACATGGCTAATGAATGAAGGATTTATATACTATTTTCTTATTTGTCAGTACAAGTGCTGTAACGCTAGTGGTGTTCTAAAGA
Source organism: Hippichthys cyanospilos (assembly GCF_059441005.1). Taxonomy (NCBI): domain Eukaryota; kingdom Metazoa; phylum Chordata; class Actinopteri; order Syngnathiformes; family Syngnathidae; genus Hippichthys; species Hippichthys cyanospilos. The sequence goes on along the minus strand of NC_142378.1, from coordinate 9,566,437 downwards.
AGAAGAAAAAAATTGCGATAGGCTAACTCCTTGCTGACCTCTGCTTTGGCACAGTTCATCTGGGAAGCTTTAATCTGCTACGGATATTGGTGTGATAGCAGGAGCTCAAAACGTTGAGAGAGTTACTGCTCCAACTTGATTACATTTAGATTGAATACAACCTATCAAAAGACAAATGCACTCTGCACGAAGCCTTGGATTTCAAAACCCAAATTAGCGGTCACTTTTCACTTACTATTCAACCACTGAATCTTAAACTCATTTGAATCAGTTATTTTGCTGAAAAACATGTCATACTCCAACAAATGAAAAATACAATTTGATCATAAGGGTAAATAGGGTGCTCATCTACACCATAAGTTTTTGTACAAAATTTTCCGCACTATTAGGCGCACTTAAATTTTCTCAAAAACTGACAGTATGCTTTATAATCCGGTGTGCAGGATTTTCAACCTCCGTATTTCAGCTATACGTTTTTTATCTACAACTACAGTTTTATAACATCCTGTTTGAGATTTTGTGATGCTGTACATGCTCCAATTTTGAAGCAATTTATACATAAAAGGAAGTGTAATTTTATCAAATACATCCAGAAACTGTTTTTAAATCAACAAAACAATATATCTCAAGGTTTTGGGTTGCAATTTGATTAAAAATGTAAGTTTAATATTTAATGAATTCATATCATATATTCTTTTAAACTCTTGATTCATCTTGGCATAGATCTAAACCAGTGCTTCTCACTTATATTCTGCCAAGCCCCCCTGAAGAAAGAGAAAACGTTTCGCGCCACCCACTTGACGTGCAGACTATAAATATGATCAATAAACATTGTATACATTGTATACATTTACCTAAACCTGTATCCTTTTTGACATTACCAAAAGAAAAAGGTAATATTAATCAACTTTCAACAACTGCTAATATTTTTTACAGCATTTACACAGGTTACAGCTTAGTCTAAAACAGAAATTAAAAATAACCGTGCGTCAAAGTGCCTGAAAAGAAAATATATTGCAATTATATTTCACATGACAAAAACAAAGACCTTTCCCTGGCATCACCTAGCGCAATCTTTTAATGAGGTATTTTTTCAACATTTTTCGGATTGTAGTTTCCACAAATCATCTTTATTTAAGAATCAAGATTGTTTATTAATAAATTTTGACGGACTTAGCTGAGTTTTTGATGACATTCCCTTTAGAGCAGCTTCATCCAGTAGATGCATAACACAACAACAGACACTGTTGTAGCTTCTATTCTATGCACCTTATAATGCCGTTTAACCCATATGAAAACAGTTTTAAAATAAGCCTTTCACTGAAGGTGCGCCTTATAATCTGGTGTGCCTTATAGTGTGGAAAATATGGTATTTACTTTTGGGAAACGTAACTGTAGTGTACAAACACTGACCGATGTGCTAAAATAGACACATCAACATGTGGAAAGGTTTCCATTAATCACAGACTTGAAAGTCCAGAAACCCTTACCATAGACTCCCCAACAGCAGCACCAGAGTGTTTTTTCACTTGTCATGTTAGCTCACTTGCAATTCAGCCTTTGCAAGCTCCTTTTGTGCTAGCATAATGTAAAAGGCCAAAAGTTATGTTAAGATGGCCTTCATTGACTTATTGCTTAATAATTTAATATAATGGTCAATAAGCAGCACAATTCACAAACAAATGCAAACACTCTTTCCCTGATGACAATTTGCTATGAAACCTTACAATAGAATATGAAAATTGTTATTCGACGTTAGTTTCAAACACCCAAATCACTAAACGCACGTTAGAGCTGACTTGTTCCTCACTCTACTTTACACACATTGTAATGCCGTTTTGGGAAAATTTGAGAGCTTAGTTGTCCTTCCTCATAGACTAATTCACAACCCACTTTCACTCATAAACCTCCATCTAAAGAAAGTTCTGTTAAAAAAAAAAAAAAAAAAAAAGCCTAAGACTAGTATAATTCAAAAATAGTATAACAGTATAACATATTCTCAATAATCTCAATAAAAGGAAATAGGCTATCAAACTAAAGTCTCACGTCCAATGCTGTATCCCTTTTACTGAAACTTTTGCACCTCCAGCAAAAGCAGGTCAGCTGAAGTGTAGGTTTGGAGTCATCTACATGGGTCAGGACCAAGTTGAGTAACGTAAGTAATATCATGCCAATGTATAAATGATTAACGATATATATATATATATATATATATATATATATATATATATATATATATATATATATATATATATATATATATATATATATGTATATAATATATATATATATATATATATGTATATAATATATATATATATATATATATGTATATAATATATATATATATATATATATATATATATATATATATATATATATATATATGTATATAATATATATATATACACACACACATACAGTACATACATTATACTCATTCTACTGGTGCGCCACTGTTTCTCCGCTACATTAATGCCAGACTGTTTGAATGCTTCACTACCCCGCAGAGAGGCTAAGAAGGCATCCCCATTTGGAATGTTACTCTCAATTACTTACCTTAATTGTGAGCACTTGTTTATAGCACATGCACTGTTATGAGGGTCTTTGTCTATGAAATGCACATCAATGAAAAATGCTTGCCTGATAGAAATATAAAAACTACTACAAACAAATTTGATGTACTAAGCGGCATCCACAGATAATTGCGTAGCACTATTTGTATTCACGACACCTGCCTACAAACCTATAGCATTTGCACAACTAAGAGTATGGATCATAATTTATCCTAAATAAAAGTGTGGGCCTGTGATGACTTTTCTGCATAACCTTCACTTCATTTTTTCCCCATTAAGAACATTTGCTGTCATAAAAATATATAATTTCACTCATTTTCAAGACCAAACTACAAACAAAGACTGGCGTTCACAAAAAAAAAATATACAGTACATACAGAGGTGATCAAAAAACAAGCACTGTTAAAGGTGTTTAAAAAAAATAGTAAGAGATTCATCTTCCACGGCAAAGAAGTGTTTGTTGATTAAATGCCTGTCGGAGCTACGTCGCAAGCATACAAGCAGCATCTTGTTGACAGCTGATTGTCAACAGTAAATGTGTGGAAATATTCCAGATTTTTAACATGCATGTGTAAGCCTTTTGGACCGATCCGAAAACTCTGAAGCCTTGGATCAATGTGAGCAGTTGGATGATTTTCCGGGTCCGGCACACTGCCGAAGTCTGTGCTTGATTGACAGCCGTCAACATACAGCACAGCTGACACGTTAGATACAGTACAAAGGCGCGTAAAAGCGCTTTAAATAAAAAAGATTAAATCAAGAAGTATCCTGTTCATGTTTGTTCAGAACATTAGTCAGCCAATTAGCAAATTTCCGATTGAAGTAAAATGATTAAATACGACATTTCAAGTCACAATATGTCAATATATTGTGTGTGTTGTATGAAAGTTTTTTTTGGGTTTTTTTTTTGGCGTGTTTTGCGCACTGAGCCATTACCAAACATCACATGACCAAACTCAAATATCAGATGAGCAGTGATTGCTCGTTACCTGAGCCCTGAGCAACTGTGATCTCATTTTCACTCGACAGTAAGTGGCAAAATGGCTGCTTGCTGAGCTAGATAAACATGGGTGGATTTTGCTGCTTAATTAATGTTCCACATAATACAGCATTGATCAGAAAGATATGTTTGGACTGAGACAGGCTTATAAAACATATTATTGTAAATGCAACCTTTAAATTGACTTCTTTAATAATGATAACTTGTGGGAGCGAGTTATTTTAAACGCATGACTTCTCCAAAAAATTAAGAATTGCAAATAAGCTCAGGGGCATCGGTTTAAGAGATATCACAGATGTCTTTATGAAACCACTCAGTGAGTAGTTTATTAGGGAAAATGATGAAGTATGGTAAAAGGAACGTTTGGACCTAAGCTTGGCAAAATATCATCCATGATGTAGTTGAAAATAAATAAAATAAAAAATACTATGGACAATAGTTACCTGCCAAACCTAACAGCGCTTCAAGCTTAAATTCACCTTACAAAGACCATAAATCAAAATTAATGGTGTTGTTTGACTATTTTTGCACACATGGCCTGGAGGGTATAGTTAATTATGTTTGAGTGCAGTGTATTTGGAGTTTGACTGTACTTTTTGTCCCATAGCTCTTTGTTAGCTTGCACAATTATATACTGCTTGACACGCTTCTGGTGACCTCAAAACAACCAATCTGGATAGGCATGGGCTGCTGTGCCTTAACTGAGACCAAGAGGTGAGGTCCGTATTCCAGAATGTTTCCTCCATTATACACAAGATGTACACATTCATTAAAAATATACATGGTTGCTTTGAAGTGACAAGATGGTGTTTGTGCTAATATTCATGTAAAAATCTGGTTCAAGTACAACTGGTAATCATTGATGGGAGTGACAGATTTATTTCATATTATGATCAGCTGTGATTCACTATGCCACGTTTATTTAATTATACCCTTTCTCCTTTCAGACAGTGAGCACGGATCGACAACCTGGAAGTTCAAACCTTGACGCATTCCTTTGAGTCATCCAATGGGGAGGGGGAGATCTGCTCTGATCCATAATAATTTATGTGATCATTTTCATCCCATGCTGGATTATGTCTTGATATTTGTGGAATTAACCTTTCACAGAACTACCACATGGATTCAACTTGTATTTTCATCATTTAAAAAAACTGTGAAATCCTACAATCATGTTCTAATTCTGCAAAGATCCATTTAACCTGCATTGACGGTATTTTCTGAAGGATTTCTATTAAACATGCAGCATATATTGTGTTGGTGAAAGTGCGAATACATTTCAGCATCTCGGCCCAAAGGCATATGTTGTGTTTAAACAGACTACCGAGGGCCATGAGAGCGAAACGCCTCAAACCCTCCCTTCACTGTGACAAGATATTCTTAGACAGGGTGCATATTTAATGCATTAACACATCTACAATCTTAATTAACAAGGAGCCATGGTGGCTGTGGTGTAGTTGGATAGATAAGAATCTCTCATTCTCTGGTACAAGATGAGAAAATGGTCAGAAGTACTCTATAAATAGGTCAGCATGTGCAAAATCTTGCGTTTAAAAAAAACATTACATTTCACTAATCAGCAGATCCCGATGACCTTGATGTATGTATGAAGTTTTAGCTGGAATTGAGAGTGACTTGTGAAAATGTCAGCAAAATTCACCTTCATTTGCAACACAAAGCAAAATGAAGTGAGCCAATAGAAAATCGCTTCACCAGAAGGATTTTTTATTTTTTTTTACTTGAAATCGATAACATCCTCATGGGTGCGCTTAAGTAAGAAAAGAGTTTTGGGATGAGAAAGCGGCATCTGATTTATTAAAGTGAAACCTATGAGTAGGATAAATGTCACACGGAGATTCAAAGATTTAGAAGAGATGAGGCGGCAATCATATTCAACCACCCTTTTGCTTTTAATGCACAGCATAAGATTTTCACTTTATGAAATGCAATAATAACTAAAGGTCGTTGTAGCTGTAACTACCGGTGCAATGGATATCATTTAAGGAATCATCAATTGTTAATAATGTAGTCGATTGTGTCGAATTGATTGTTGATTAATCATGCCTGGAAGCAAATTAGAGCAGGCTACTGGCTGAAAACAGCAGTAATACTATTGATTCAGTCTGAACAAGTGAATGATTCGAAGAACACGATAGCACGTACATGAAGTTAAGCTATGAAAACCTCCGCGGCCAGCATCATTTTGTTCAGTTTAATGCTGACAACAAAACATGAGTTCTCCCTTTAGAATTGATGCTTCATTTGATTAAAGTTTATATATACTGTATATATATATATATATATATATATATATATATATATATATATATATATATATATATATATATATATATTATATATATATATATATATATATATATATATATATATATATATATATATATATATATATATATATATATATATATATATATATATAAATTTTAATCAAATGAAGCATCAATTCTAAAGTCAAGTTTTTAAACCATTTGAATTTGATTGAATATTAAACAGAGAATGAAAAACAACCATGCAACATATTTATTAGAGAGGCAAAACAAGAGCAATATTAATCAAGAGAAATATTAATTTGGTGGATGGTAAAGTAGTTGAGGTGTCAGCATATTTTGAAACACGCATCCCGTTTCTATCATTTCCGATTCAACTTGGTTGGCTTTAGCATATATGCCAGAGGGGTTTGGGAGGGTGGTACTGGGTTCAGGTGGTGGGGGGTATACATAATCAGTTATATCGTTTTAACTTTCAATGCTAACATTCATGTTGTGATATTATATATGAATGTTGTGACCAAAATGAAAACTCCAAATACAAAACCTGACTCCGACACAATATCAACATAAACATAATCTGGCTGATAATTTGAATATTTTGGACTTTGGAGAGCTCATGTATAGTTAAATATATTATAGATATTTCATTAAATTAAAAAAAAAAAAAAAAAGACATGACCAAAGCTACAACTGTACTGTATTGAATTGAATTGTATTCCTAATTAATAAAACCAAACTTAATGATTACACTTAAAAATGTATTTTTTTTTTTTTTATTACATCACATGAATCAAAAGGTGTAACAAATTATATGTAAAATGTGATTTGCAACTCCTACGTACTGGACAGTTCATTCACATTTGTGTTGTGGTGTGTGGTGAGCCTCAAGCATATGCTTCTATCCATTAGGATATCAAAGCATTATGAAACATATTTTCATACCGCTGCAAACTGGCACAATAAGGAGCTTCATCTGGCTCGTGCCATATGGCCAGTTGTGAGCAAATGCTCTGACCCAGAACACCCCCGGTAAGATGACCACTACACAATGCTGTACAGAAATCCAACAACTACAAAAACATGTTGGTCTTGTGGTGATCATTAGTCTGCCCAACAAATGACACTTGATCACATGATATTTGGAGGCTTAACGTGAATCTGTAATACCCGCACAAGTAAAGAGACAAGAAATCCGTAATGATCCTTGCATGTAAGAAGTAAAATCAGAAGAAAAATACAGTTGTTGGGGATTTGGAGGGGTCAGAACTTCACCATCTGTATGATTGATAAGGCTCAATAGCCTGGTAGTTTATCATCCGGCTATGGTGTATATTTTCATAGTACTGCACATAGGGTTGGCGTTATTGAGTATTTGGGGGATTTGGATACCCAACAGAAAATTTGAATCACATATCGACTGTTCAAATGAAACAGTTTTTATGATCATTATTTTCATTTACTTAACTGTAAACTGTACTTAGCAGGACACAGAAACATTAGACCTGGGACAACTCTCTGCCTATGAATTTTGGCCTATGAGAAAAATAAGCTCGCTGGAACAGCCCATTTGAGTCAGCATGGTTTGTTAAAAAATGATCTATGCAAACAGCAACAGTGTCAGGCTATGTGCACCAAAATGGAGCACGTCAGCTCTGCTCGCAAGCAGCTAACTTATGCTTGGCACAGTTATTATGGAGCCCAAGCCACAGATAACTACTGGCAACAAGTGTCCTATGCATTGTATGTCAGTGTAATTATGACATTTGTTAGTGCCCTAAATAAGGAGCAGCAGTCAAAAGCACCAATTGCAGTAGAGATGATTCAATATGCTACGCTGTGGAACAATCAAAACAAAAGCATATCGAACCATTTTTGTCCATATATTATTGGGGAAACTCATAAGCAGTTATCCAGAACAACAACAAAAAATAGCCTTAAGCATTTTATTAACCGAGGGACATGAATTCATGTAGGGATCATTTCAGCCTGAATTTAATGTTAGCCTTTGACTCACAGTCCTCTTTCTGGTCATTCATAGAGAGCAAACATTGAAAACAAAAGATCACATGCGATTTATCTGGGCTTCCACCATAATAAGCACATAAAAATAGCTGTTTCACTTAAGCTGACTTTGAACACATTAGAGATATCGGAGTTTGCACCACCCTGTGATGTCATTGTCTTCTCGTGTCAATGAACAGCGAATTGCAACCATTTAATGTCATTTCTCGTCCCCCTGTAGATGAGCATTTGTAATCGCTGAATGTCCTAGGGAAACCCTGAATGTTGTGTTTTTTTCAATGTATTGACTTTCACATAACCACATAATGGTGATGCCAATGGAAAAGCACCGCAATTTTTTATTGCCACGTACAGTGTTTTCTTGACTTATGAGTTGAATTTGTTTTGTGACCAGGCTCGTAACTCAATTTACACTACCAAATCAATATTACCTACTGAAATCAATTGAAATTCCAGCACTGTGTCTTTAAAAGGACTGTGGCCTGGTCAGTGACATCAGATATATGGCCAGATAGACTCTGTGAACCCCTGAATGTGAGCTTTGGCCTACCATAGCCGGTTAAGAGGGTTATCATTTTGTATTTGAACTTTGTAAAGTTAAAAAAAAAAAAATGTCAGTTGTTTTTTGACTTAAATGGACAGCGTGTCAGATCAAGACAGTTTTTCATTACGGAGGTGCTCCAAGTTCTGCATTTACCATTGTCCATAGCTATAACAAACATGGCCACCTCCGGAGAAGTGCCACCCCACATGTAATATCATATCATGATAACTACACCCATGATTATATTTAAAACATACTCTTAGTCATTAAGAACACACTCATTTGCAAGTTTTTGAAATTTACAATCAATTAATTTATTCTTTTTTGATGAAAAACCATCTAACTCTTACACACTGTCCCTTTAATTCAAGCAGGGCCGTTTATCAGGTTTTGGCTAGAAACGAATGGACACAAAAATCAATCAAGCAGCAACTCAAAATAAAATAAAAAACGTTGTTATGCGTGCAAGTCAAGGTACAAAAGGAGTATAAGATGATGAAAAAGTAAGGGCTGCCAAGCCTACATGGTAGCAATGACTGGAATTATAGCTGATTTAAATTCACATCCCCTCTGCGAGTAACCTTTCACTAAAGGGAGGTGAGAATGTGGTTCACCACAAAAGTCTTCTGCCTCCCAGTGTAATGGACAACCACACAACCGAGCACGATTGTTGAAAAGACACTTACGGCGTATTCATACCAACCACGGCTCCACTTCATACCCACTCACTTTTAAAGTGCAAAGCAAGCAGATGGATGATGGCATATCACAGCTTAGAAAAGATGTAAAAACAGCACGGCCTGAAAGCACTGCAAATTCTGAGCGCATGTTCATGATAGAAAGTGGGTTTTTAACTGTTGTAAATTAGGAATGGGTGAAATGGCCTCAAAATAATACGATCATATCTGTAGAGAGTAATGTATGTATGAGGATATTGAATGACATTTAACAGTAATTGCAGTTTTACAGGCTGTCATGTTTATTGGTGCAAACAAATATGTTTTTCACCAATACCTGAAATCTGGGCATCTAATATGCGTCTATGACCTATGTGCTCTCCATGATATGATCTAATGAATATGCCACTGTAAACTGTGTATTATACATTTACACAATATACCTGATACAATAAATGTGTATAAAGGTATCTGAAATACACATTACACATTTTATTTTATTTTTTCATTTATTTTATTTCATTGCATTAACAGCAAATATTTTACATATAGGCATTAGAGCAGGGGTGGGCAACTCCAGGCCTCGGGGACCGGTGTCCTGCATGTTTTCCTGTTTTCTCTCTCAAACACACCTGAATCAAATGATTAGGATTATTCTCAAGCTCCAGCAGAGCTTGTTGATGAGCTAATGGTTTAAATCAGGTGTGTTAGGGAGAGAAAACTGGAAAACATGCAGGACACCGGCCCTCGAGGGCTGGAGTTGCCCACCCCTGCATTAGAGGTACAACGATTAATTGATAAATCAACAACTAATTGAGTGAAAAAAAAAAAAAAAAAAAAAAAAAATATATATATATATATATATATATATATATATATATATATATATATATATATATATGAATTCCAATCATTTTCTAATTGGTGCACCTCATCACTGTCTATTGCCCTGTTGTGAATCAAAAAATTGAAAGCTATTAACTCAGCTTGCCTGATAAGTCCCTCATAAATATTCCTTAGAAATGAGTCATAAACTTCTGTCCTACCACAATAAAAAAAAAAAAAAACATAGCATTGGGATAATAGATTTTAGAGAAAGCTGACAAGCAACAGTTTGATGATACAGCACACAAACTCAGCCAATACGGCAGTGAATACTTTCCTTGCGCTCACATCCTTATAATCTTTCAAATAAAATCTTTGACCATTTTAGAGAGATGCACAAAATGAGATTCCATTTTGCCCTCCAAGGATCTATGCTGCATGTTTATGATGTTAATGGCTATATATTTGAAGACTTCCTCTTCAACTCCTTATCACACACCCAATGCTGCTTCCCAATTTATCTCAGGCTCTAAAGAATCACATATTGGGTTTTTGCCTGATATGATAAACCATGAAGACTAAATTAAAGCCCCGTTAGTCAACCAAGCCTTGATTTTGTGCTGCACAGCAGTCAATAGAAAGAAAAAAAAAAAAAATCTCCACAGTGGTGGTTCACATCCACCAGAGAAATGTCTGAATAATTTTCTGTTATTACGTAGTATTAATTCTCAAAGCACTTGTTTTCCACATGATTAAAAAAGCAGCACATATGGTGGCAGATATCCATGAGTTGTGATTGCGTAATTAAGGGTGATGTGAATTAGTGCTATGACCTCTATTCCAATACATCAAAAGTTTATAATGGCTTTCATAGCCCAACATAAAAAAAAAGTACTTAGTCTTAACTAAAAGTTATTGATGAAATGCTTGTGATCAAGCACTGCACAATTTGGTTTAATGTAATGGTGCTTAAAGAGCCCATATTGTGAGATTTTAAGCTTTCCACAGAAGAACATGTGCATGTAAATTTGTGGAATCTTACCACTGACACATTGGAAATTCAGGCATAGTCTACATGTAGCCGGGGTTCTTGCAAAAGGGTGATAAATGTCTCTGGTTTGCCTTATTTGCTAAATGTGTCCAGTGTTTTTTTTTTTTTTTTTTTTTTTTTAAATTGAAACAAAATGTTCAAAAACTCCAACCAAAGTGGGTATTTGCCAAATTCTCTGGATTTGCGTTTGTGAGTAGCAATAATAAGCTGGAGCTTTATGTCTTCAGTCTGTGCTATTTCCAACCAATGACTCCGACACTGGTGACGTTCCGATTGGACAGAATTTGGCAAATATATTGCCACCTAGTGGTCTGGCATGCTTGTAAAAGAATAACACTATGCAGATTTGTGTGACAGCATTTTTTTTTCAATGACCAAAGCCATGTGGATGGATTTTTTTTTTTTTTTTTTTTTTACTCATAATGGGGGGAAGAATATGTAGGTTCTGTGTAGACAAGGTTTCAATTTCTTATTAAATACAATTGTTTGGTAGCTGGATGTCCAACCAGGGAGTGAAACGGCCTTTCTGTGGTGAAACTTTGTGGTTAATGAATGAAACGTTGCTGTTTAGTTGGCCGACCTGTGCAAAGGATCTCCTCCACCACCATGGAATAAAAATGAAATTAAAAAGTGTGAACGTCTCTGCAGATAAGGAGGGCATGTATTTATGATCTCACTTGCGATATGGGGGTGGTGTAGAGAGGATCGTCATATTGCCTCTCACAAGCTACTTTTATCTGCTAGTACAGGCCTGATGCAGAGAGTGCAGAATAGGTAAATAGTAGTAGTAGTAGTAAGAAAATATCACTTTGGGGGTCTTCAGGGTGATATATTAACATTGTGACATGTATGAAGTGTGAAAAAGTAAAATTTCCATGATGCAGGCCCTTTAAGCATGATTGGCATTCCATGTGATTTTTGTCACGCGTTGAGATTATCAGGGGCCAACAATTTGAAGACTATTACATTTGTTCTACTGACTTACATGTTTTCAAACCATGTAAACTTTAGGCAGGTATAGCCAAAAAAAATGAAATCAGAAAGAAACAAAAACAGCTCTGACAAGCATTTAAGATTATGTAGACATACCTTTTACAATGAGGTTGAGAAGTTTAGGACGTGGGTTGCGCTCGCTTTGAATTGAGCATGTGTATTGACCATCATCCGTTACATCCACCTTCTGTATCTTAAGGCTGTACTCATGCTTGTCTCCGACGCTGGATACAATGGAAACACGTGGGTCTGTGGACCACTGGTCATCCCCTGCAAAAATGATGCTTGAGCGGTTCAACCACGCTCCTTTTGAAATCCCATCCAACAGGTAGCATCTGTAGAAACAAAGGACACTGTGGTCAGATTTGTGGACAAGCTGCTGCAAGTATCATCTGCTGTTTGAAAAGTGTGTGGCTGAGACATGCAGATTTTTATCATACAAGGAATGGTTGGTGAATTGCATAGAGGAAGATATGCCATCATTCATATGAAAATCTAGAGGTGGAAAAGTCATACATGGCATCTCAAAATGTTATCTCCCAAATGATTAAGTCCTTTTTTTAGAGGCTTTTATTGTGATACCACAACATTGAGAAACCATTGAAACTCTTAAGATTTTATTGCACAGCCTTTTGAAAAAGCAAACAATTTCTGTAGCTCTCAATGAGATGTATGCAGTTGTCAAAAGTCATTTCTGATTACGTCTCAAACTGCTACAACTGTTTCAATTTTTGGAAGGCATCTTCTTGAGACAGCATGTTTCAGTTCCTTCTATAGAAGTTTAACAGGATTTAGATAAAGAGCCCATAGAAGGCCACTTCAGGAGATCTGTGTGTTTTGGGTAATTAAGACACTTGACCTGTGAATGAACCCAAGCATTCTGAAACTGGGCAAGAAGGCCTCCATAGTTTTGAGCTTTCCTTTCACTCACAACAGACTCAAAACACACTGTGCCAGATGCAGAATGTAGTATAAAGCAGTGCTTATCAACCTTTCCTGTGAAAGCCAACTATCCACAACCAGATCCATTTTTTTCAAAGAAAATAAAATACCTGAAACTGTAATGTGGCAGACACTTCTGATTTATTAAACTTATGAACTATGCTTTTAGTGGTATCTCAAGACATATTTTGTTCATCAATTCCAGATGATACATCATGTATCCTTATGATTTATATCTGACCTTTTCACTGGAAAATACACACTAATTACAAAGGTTGATTGATTGATTGATTGATTGATTGACTAATTACGAAGGACGATGTGCATTGTACCTTACAAAATAAAGACATGTAACATTTTGTAACTATAACACAATTTAACACTGCAGAAGCTGAATGGATAATCTGTTGGTATTCTTTTTTTTTTTAATTCAGTGTCGTCAATGTCTATTTATTTTTCTGTCATTATCAAAAGGGTAGCAAAAATGTCAAAGAACATGAGTAGAGTTTGGTGGAATCATTTTTCACTCCTTTCGTTTTTCACAATTGTCCTGTGATTGACAGGTGGGCAATTCAGCGCAATCTCTGCTTTTTTCACTGTCGGATTGCAAAGCATTGTATATAGGATGGATGGGTCCACATACCATGAAACCTAACATTTATTGAGATTTTTGGCCATTGCTTACTCCATTATCAAAACTTTCTAACTGATCCATCAATGTATCTGTGGCTGCTGGGGGTCAATGATGCATCACATTCCTGCCCACATTTCACCACAAACACCAGAATGTTCTTTCATGGCCTGAAACATTGATGACAGGAATAAATACATATGCTTCTTGTTCCACTACAGACCTCTAGCCAATTGTATAACACCCCATTATGAGCTGCCAGGTGTTGTTGTGTTCACCCCACACAACTTATACGGGTCATCCAGGTTTTTCATTCGTACCACGGCTGCTGCAGCAAATGGTTTGACAAGTTAAACCTCTTTCCGGGCAACAACAGCAATAACGGTCTTTTACACTAGATCGGGTGTCGGCAATCGCGGTTCCAGAGCCTCATGTGGCTCTCTCATCCTTATGTTGCGGCGTGGCTTGCAAAAATAAACATTGCTTGGTTCAGACTAACTATGAATGGTGTAAGAGACACATTCAAATTGCAGTCAATACAGTTTGCTTGATTGGGCAATAGGACTACACCTAGGACATATTTTGGAGCGACGGAACACAAAATGCGACAAAAAACAGCCAATCTGGTTCAGCATTAAAACAGGAATGGAAATATAGTGCGGCCTTTTCAGATGAACGGTGTACATTTCAAAATATGTTATGAGTAAAAATTATGAACTTAAATGCCTAACAAATTCTTAACACAGAATAAAACGAATCTTTATGCCCCTGAGTGTGCACAAGGATGGACTCAGATGTTGGCTCAGTCTGCCAGCTACTGTGTAGCTTTACTTGAAAATCATAAAGAAATACACTAACCGCAAGTCTTATACAAAGCAAGAATTTTATGAAATCCTTCTTTCAAGAAAATACAGTAAGTCATGAATTGTCATAGCTTAAGCATGGTTTTACAAGCAAGGCTAGAACACATTTTTGCCCGTACAGAATCCCTACTTCACATTTTTCTTCGTGATTGACTTGTCCTTGACGTTCACTCACCGTCTGCTGATCAGCATTAAGCATCTTTGCACTATTCCTTTAGAAATGATTACTGTTATCTCTGCCAGTAATCCCTCATGCATCTAGGTGTCATACTGATCCTTGTATTTACACACCTCCTGACATATTTATGTCAAAAGAAGAAATTCTTGACATGATATGAAACCATGGTACTGTATTTAAAATATCTCTTCTTTTGTAGTGATATCACAATAGGAAGCAAAACTGTCTCAGGCAGGATAGACAAATTTACTGGGCTACTGGGCAGTAGATGGGTTTTTTTTAAGCCTTTTGGGCCAGAAGTGCAATGAAATATATACAGTATTTAAGTCTGTCAAGTATTATAGTAAAACAGCCAAGCCTCTCGTTTGGGCCAAAGACTTGTGTTGTTTTTTTTTTTGTTTTTTTTTTAATCCTGAACCAATTTCTTGTGTAACGATGTTGCTCCTAAGATCTTGGAGCGCAAGGCGGGTGTTGTATGTTCCTTGGACGATTCCAGCTTGTTAAGTCAGAATGCCATACATTGCAATTGTGTACAGCAGATGTAACGGCTATGTATCTAAAGTGGGCTCCAGTTGGAAGCTTACACACCTGGTATTGTCAGGTGGTCTTCCACCCAACTACAAACCAGGCCCAACCTTGCTGAGCAACAGAAATTGGAGTGTCTCAGGGTAGTACTGCAGTAAGCAGCTTCTTTTTTGATTGACATTCTTTATTTACCCCCATGTAGAGCGATTTCATGGAGCTGACAAACACTACCATCAGCACTCCTGCTTTCTGCTCTGGAATGGTCACCAGTTTACAGCTGTGCCTCATCTAAAGTTAATATCTTGAAATTATTGATCTCTTAATGTTTGTGACCGTCTGAACTTGACGTTTCCAAATGTCTGGTCGCTAGTGTAAACGACTATATGGCTATTAAAAGAAACATATATTCAGCAAATATGACCTTGCTGTCCCTCCCCTCCACCGAAAAAAGGGTGTGACCAAATCCTGTGCTGGTGCGACCAACATTTTAGTTATTTAATTCTGCCTGTGCAAAAGTCAGAGCCCAGTTCACTTTCAAAGAAGCAGAGGGCTGTGCAGTCTAATTGAGCTTTTTCTACATCCCTTTTCATTCCCTTTGCAGAGGACATAGTCACATTGCTCAACTGTCATGCATCTCGTAGGCATGTCCAGAAAGGTTAAAAGTACAGCACAGATGCCTTTGACCAGCGAAGTCTGTGCGGTGAAGGTAGTTCTGGTGTGAACATCATCACTTCACCCACATGTGGCCTGCTTGGTACACTGCTCGCTTGAAATGCTCTTCAAGGGCAGCCTTTGTTAGTGGGATTGACTGATAAAATGTGCCTCTTTGCAAGTTCTTCATTGCTATATTATTTGAGTATGTCTGCACATTTCTTTTTTTTTCTTTTTTTTACACAGCTATAGCAGTGGGTAAAATATACAATATTGTTATAACAGGCAACAAAAGTTCAACTTGAACATTGAGGTGAAATTCTGGAAATGACAAGTAATATATTTCTCAAGTAATATATTGTTAATATGCTCCCAAAGACCACAGAAGGCCTGTTTACTCAAAACGTAGTGCAGAGCGGGATTTCGGCCATTTTTTCTCTTCTGTTGCTTTGTTTTCTCACAGTCTATCAGTGTATCTGCGATGGTCAGTTTGTTGGGTTGAAAGAGCTGCTAAGTTAAGTCCCCGAGGCTCGAAGGTAAACTCTGGATTAGTTCGCGGTCTATCGATGGTCGTACATTCTCTCCGGGCCCATGATGTTCAGATAGGATACTTAATCCCTAAAAGTTTAGCCCGACATTTACCAAAACCATAAAATTTCACAGTCTCACACATCCAAACTATTCGTCCACAGTTATCTCCGTGGCCTACATGAACATGACATAAAAACATTGCATAAAATGCGAAAGATGGCTAGAGCAAACTTTCAAAAGCACCCTTTAACAGTATTTGACAGACTTCAAGGTAATTAGGAGACTGACTTTTTTTGAAAAAACTAAAGGCTGAACGAATCTCATAAATTAGGAGTTGAAATATGTGGGAGAATTATAACTGGCCTTTGCTATAAAGAGTATGAGCAATTATCTAACAATAGACAATTCCTCCACATAATTATGTGAAAGTACTGCCCATAATACATCCACACTCAAAGTTCAAGCACAACCTAAGTAAGATTCATTTAATCAACATTTCAGAACAGGGGCATGAGCAGCAATTAAATTAATGTTATGTTTGCATCGCGTTAGCGCGTTCCCTAGAGAGATTTGGGCTTTTAGCTTTGACGTGCTTTCTTTTAATCTCTCTTGATACTAATTCAAACAAATAATTTGTCCTTTTTTAATAACTGAGTAAAAATATATCATTGATGTCCATAATAATAAAAAAATGTTTTCAGAACACAAAGCATGGTAAACACACATTGAACAACTAGATATTACACAGAAATTTCCAAAGACATTTCGCTTTTATTTTAGCTAGCATTCTCTCTCCCTTTTCAAATAAAGTTTTGGACAGCCTGTCCACTTCCTCTGGCTTGAGACATGCCTTTCTGTATGCAACAATATTGCATCGTTTTTTTTTCCACTGTATATATGGGAGCTTGATCTTAAGCGATGTGCGACTCATGATCGTTTTCGCGAACTTTCTCCATCGTGTCCCTTTCTTATCGTATGTGCTTGCTTGTCTGAGTGAGCTGCTTTTGAGCAGCAGCAGTTTGTTGGTTGACACTGTCTTGTTCCCCTTGCAAAGCTTGACATTTTACATACTTGGTCTGGGGCCTTTTGTTTTAAGTGCAGAAATATGTTCAATGCGCTGCTGCCTTTTATTGCAACGGGCTTTAAACAAACATTACAGTGTGGTGTTACTTGTTCTACATCTGACGCCGCAAACCCAAACCACTAATGACACAACACCAGTCTTAGGAAAAAAACTGTATACTTTCATTAGCCATAGCGATGTAGCCTTAGCCTACTTTTAGAACAGTAAACAAGAAAGATGCGGGAGCTATGGAAGCTCATGAGGGTAAAATGCGGCAGAGCAACAAGGAAGGATCTATTTTTTTATTTTTTTCATGTGGGAAATTATCTGTTAAAAAATTGTGGTTTAATCGAAAAAAAAATGTGCAAATTGCCCAGGCCCACTTACTATCAATATGATTGTGTTACTGGGTCTGCTATATTGGAGGGTGGACACAGTTAACCCCCTTTAAGTGCAAACAAACCATCGCACCAAGGAGTTTTAGTAACAGTTATCGAACCCAAATGTATTGATTAGGAACACAATTAAAAAAAGAACATTTTTTTGTTAGTTAATTAGTTGGTATTCATTTATTTGTGTGCAAGTTGCAGGACCAGCCAAACTGTGAAGAACAAATGTGACTTACAATCCAAATAATACAGTTATTTTCATTTAGCATTATTCATATGAAATTGGTCTATTTTAGAGGTCATTGCGCTAAGTACATGATTGACAAACGCAAATGAGAACTGTGGAAAAGAATAGATAAGCTCAATTCACTGACCAGTATACAGTACATGTAGATATTTTAATCCAAGGTCAGACATATCTTTGTCCAAAATCAATGGTGTGTCTCAGAAAGCAATATGCCTGAACAAAGACACATTCTTAGATGTGTAAGGTCATGCCAAAGCAACAGGTGGCAATTACAAACCTAAGTGCACGCAGTTTTGTCTCTTTAGTTCGAAGCCAACAATACATTTTCAAATCATAATTATCGTGTCCTTGCAAAGTGATGACGCCACACATGTGTACGACCCTGACAATTGAGTCTCCAACTGAGGCAAATTTGACTCATCCTAAAAACTCCAAACAAAGAGGTTTTCAGAATTAACAGGGCTTTAAATGTCTTGTCAATGGTGCAATTGTGAGCTCGTAATGACTGACTGGCTTTTGACATTTACCATGAATACACGTCTGTGCAAATCCACCCTTACAATGTATTAATAAGATGAAGGAAACTGCATGGATGCAAACGAGAGACTGACTTAAGTATAGCAGGTAATTAATAAATATCATGACTGGCGCAATGTACAGTACAACAGTAAATATGTGCAGAATAGTAAAATTGCTTTTAATATAACAGACCATGAAAAGTACCTCCTTGCTTCTGTTGCGGCCATAATTAGGTCAGACATAATAATTACTTTATCCACTTGTCATTCGAGTAATAAAATTGACAGGATAGTTTTTTACTTGACTCAATAAATTTGGCTATGTACGTCATCAACATTACTTTGCACTGCTTTTTCCCACTCCTGGCTATCACGACTGAGTTCGCACTGAAAGCGGTTCAGTTCAGAACAGTTTTGTTAGTTCTTCTATTCTTGTTCAAGAGACTGACGACCAGCAGCAAATACACATTTTGAGTGTCAGAATTGACAATGAGAGTGCTGAGACTGAGTCCATATGTCTATTTTGCCATGGAGATAGTACAACTTGCTTTGAATTGCTTTGAGTTCATACAAGCATGTTAGTCTATGTGCATGTGTGTCGATGTGCATGTTATCTTTACTACAAATATGATTTATTTTGTAAGACAATATAAATTACAGAATCGTTTTCCTTTGCTCATCTGAGTTTCTTCTTTTCCATAGAAAAAATTCATAGACAAATGCCAGCCAATATAAAAGAAATGTATGAAAACTGAATTAAGATCTTATTTCAATTCAGTCACTTTCTCAGTGGGAAATCTGGGCTTACTTAATTGAACACAAAGCTGTAATATTTGCAGGGAGCCATGAGTTCTTTGGTTGAATAAATGGCAACAATCGGATACACAGCTTGATCACACGTTTGCCATTTGCCATTGGAAGAAAGGAAATTGTTATATATATATATATATATATATATATATATATATATATATATATATATATATATATATATATATATATATATATACACACACACACACATATGCATATATATATATATATATATATATATATATATATATATATATATATATATATATATATATATATATATGCACATATATATGCACATATATATGCACATATATATGCATATAGGCAGCTTAATATAGTAGTAATGGTGGGGGTATTCCAAAGGTGCATGAAAAAGGGAGGTGAAGCTTTTCTCTGTTTCAGTGTTCCCAGTGACATTTCTGAATGTGTGTTTTAGCATCTGTTTTCCCAAATCTTGCCACACGCTCTGAGGTAGCCTTTTTGCTTTGCATACTTCTGTCACTGTTTCGGATCTGGCAGGGACCACCCTGAACAGCTCAACTGGGACATCTGCTTCCCGCAGCCATCTGTGCACAGGTCCACCTAATCCCCCTCTTGCTGTCAACCTTTCTCACTTTGCTTTTTCGGTCTTCCCCTTCGAATATGTATTTTTGCTCATGCAGTATTTCAAACAGGTGAAGATGTGAATACAAAGTGCATATACTGACAAACTTCATGATGACTTCATTTAGAGGTGGAAACCAATATTTCACCTGGAGAGGAAAAAAAAAACTGTCACAGATAGTTAAACCCTCTGTGGAAAGACACTATCCTCCTTAGGGGCAAATGCAGGTGAACATGTTAAAAATATTCTTGGAACAAGAGCACTACTGGAAACAAAACAGCGATTTTTGTGTAACCCTGGAATAACCCTTATAAGATCAAAACAACCGCAACATTCACAGACACCAACGTTCGCTCTTTAGCAGCATAGGGGCTGGAGGGAATGCCTGAACACAAATGTCTTACACTTAATGCTATTTTCTCCAGATCTTTTTTGTTAAAAATGTACATACAATTTTCTCAGTGTGACACGCTTGGCAATTTTACATTCTTGTTTGGTCCTATGCATAGTTAAAAAAAAATACACTAGAAAAAAAAATTACAGCTGAAACAAGACATTGAATAATTTGAGTACCTCCTTTCATAAATGCTTGAGAAGTTTTTACACATATCGCAGCCACAATTGTTAATGCTCTGGATGACGGTAATACCGAAAAGCTGTAAGGC
The DNA here is from genome assembly GCF_059441005.1 of Hippichthys cyanospilos. Classification (NCBI taxonomy): domain Eukaryota; kingdom Metazoa; phylum Chordata; class Actinopteri; order Syngnathiformes; family Syngnathidae; genus Hippichthys; species Hippichthys cyanospilos. The sequence goes on along the minus strand of NC_142378.1, from coordinate 9,545,835 downwards.
CAACTTAAAAATTAAAATTTGCAGACACAAATTCATTTATATACAGAGTGTTATGGCGTTAATATGACGTGTATTTCTACCACAATTGTTACCTCTGAAAACAACACAATGTTGTTGTGAAATCATGTTCAATCACCAATTTAGGGTGCTCTCAAATGACGCAATAACAATGACATTGCCATTGTCTATGACTGAGGATTTGTTACAGCTGAGTCAAGCATAAATTAATCGCTAGTTAGCAGCACTCGAGTGGTACATAACGTCTGTCGTGAATGACTCTGCACACTTTGATACTAACAGCCTGACACAGTTTCACATTTTAACAAACCATGCAGACTCAAATATGCAGTTTCATCTCGACAAATTTGCCTCATCGACAAAAATTATGGGAAGAGATCTATTTAAACTCTAATGTTTCTAGTGAGGAAAGTAGCTTGCTGCTAATCCAATTTTAAAATTGTTGTTTGGGCTTCCTTACTTATACCGTAATATCCCGAATATAAGACACACTTTCTCAAAAATGAAGTATGAGTGCGTCCTATAAACAGTCATTTAAATTATATATATTTTTTTATTAGACACTATTCGAGGAGGATTGATCTATCAGCCACGTTAGCCAAGTTTTGACGCACAAATCTTTATATCGGTTGTATTCTTACTTATAATAATGACCATACCGGCACGAGCAAGATGGAAGAAGACATTAGTTGGCTGTTAGCAGTAAGTGTCTGTTGCAGCTAATAGCAGCTTGTGTTAGCTCAGGTTGTTACGGCATTATATTCAATAAAAGAAGTGAGCAGACTTAACAACTGTCCAAGGAATATTTCCAAAATGGAGAGGCTCATGTAAAGGTAATGATTTGTCAAGTTGTAGAGCTGTGTCCACTGGTTAGAGCATACAGAAAAGGATTTTTTTGGCTTGGTTTTTAAATTGCTTTCTTTTGGCATGCACACAATCATAAACTTGGTGAAACAAGGATGCGTTGCTATTTTGGGTATATATGTTAAAATGAACTCGAGCTTTGTCGCGAAGAAAAGAAAAACTACTTCCTGGAAAGCACTATGCTGGTGAGACGTTCACTGACCACTCACAATGTGGAAAATTTGAAAGACACATAACGAACAACAAATACCGTATCCTGACATGAAAATAGGAGAAGTTTAGGAAAATGAGATTTACTCTGTTTTGCAGTAGTTTTGTACATTGTTGCCAAAGTGTGAGTGTGTCTTATACATAGTCTTATAGAAAATAGAATTTGAACCCAAAATAATGATCTTTTTAATAATGTCCTTTTCACAGTTGTGCCTTACATTTGGAGACAAACAGTAACTGTTTTTCACCAAATACTCAATGTTCAATTTGAATTTTCTATAGGATATCCAAATATCCATAATGCTCAAAAACAAGTTTTAATCTGTATATTTTCGCTTTTTGTTGATGGATGATAAGACGCCATGCCTGCCTGGTTGGATATTCTGCTGCTGTACAGTTTACTCCAAACATCCAGCACCCAAGTGACAGGTCAGCCTTGGCAGTAGGCCAAGGAGTGCGAAGGGAAGTGAAGTGAGGGTCAAGGATGGGTGGTGGGTAGGGACACTCACTGCCTGCTTGCTAAAACCGCTAAGCACTTACAGATTAGTTTGTGTTCCGCTTCATATGAGGTCCAATCTGAATTAAGGGGGAAAAACACATTTATTTAATGATCACACACTACACTTGAGGTTATATAAATTCTCAGGCTTGTATGGCATTTGCTCAATGACAGTTGTTTAAAGCATAGAAAATAACGCCTATTGTTGGAACCTATCGTGATACAATGTTGGGCTTCAAGTGAAAAGGGAGGTTGTGTGCCACCGGTCTTTAATGCAATGATTTTTTTTTTTTTTTTTTAAGTGCCAGTAACAAAGGGGGTGTTTGTTATTGTTTCCCTGTGGGGCTTATCCACCCAGTTGATGTGCTCTATTCATGGCACAAATGGACAATCCTTCATTGTCAAAGGACATCGGAACCGCGGCACAGTCTGATAGGTCTGACCGCATTTATCATTCTGACAACGGAAGTAAGCAATTGCTACAGATGTTAAATAGTTTCAGTCATTTACAAATATTGGAATAAATACTTTGTGCAGAGGCTCCTTTGGGTCGTGTCACATTTTACATGCCCTACTTGTCCTTATGTGTTTGCTCCAGGGACACACTTCTGTTGTATAAGTCAATGCAACTGCCTCAAAAAAAAAACAAAAGTAGTAAGAGTAAGAGATATCACGAAGCCAAATAGAACCTTCAAAATTGACCACCCCAGAATGGAGTTGAGTAAAAACTTACCTAATGAGCATCTAAATGATCAATGGGAGGTGAACAAATTATTCAATTCTAATCAAATTGTTGAGAGTGAAGACTCACTGAAAAGCCTTCATTCGTTCATGTGTGTCACATCATTTGGATATCTTACTTTATTTATTGAGCATTTATTAAACATAACTTTGTTTCTGAGCATGTTTGTCAAATGAAATTATGATTATTACACACAGCACAACAATACTTATAATTACAACACTGACAATTTCACTCAGATTGTGCCAGTCCGGCATCTTTTAATTTTTATATTAACAATTTTTATGCAGAGAGGAGCCTTGTTATGTAAAATATCACTTGAAGAACAGATGTAGTTAATGTTTCTTGTGATATTGATACTTGAATTAGAAATATATTTAAAAAATCTGGTGGGGACATAGGTTTTGATATTGGTTTAAGATCACTGATTGGAAAAAATACAGACATACTAAAATAAATACAGCTGTATAAGACTTGGTCCACAAGATAATAAAGATGAGGGAGATTGTGCCACCTCCCCCTAAATAAAAGTGAAAGACAGTTTTATATGCTGCTTTTCTTCTGAGCCACCATTATTTGATTTTTTGATGTGATGATGTTGCACATGCTTTTATGGAAGGCCGTGATAAGAGAGTTGGATGAAAACAGATATTTAAATGTTGCGGCCCTGCTTAAAATGCAGATCCTGTGTACCGGCAGGGACAGAAAGGTCTTTAGTTGAGCTAATTGCAAGGTCCATTTGGCAGAGATTATGTTCAATTTAAGGTTGGTCAATGTCTCTGATTCATAACAGTGAATTGAGAAAGTAGTCTGCAGGAAACAGACTATACTGTATATTGAAAATCTCTTAATCCCAAATCTAACTCGTGAAACATCAGCCCAAGCAGGAACTTTAATTGATATTTGAGTCTTTGGATTTGAAGTGGGTTAACCAGAGGACAAACAGGAGTCAGCAAAAATTTTCTTCTTATAAGCTAAGTGTTGGCACAATTTAGGCCGGAAAAAAAAATCTTTACTTCAGTGCAGCAGGTCACAAAGGGTGGTGCTCTGAACATACTTGAGTGGATGTCAGTGAGGTAAAAGCAAATAAAGAAAAAATCTAACCCTTTCAAAGATTGTCAACAGAGCCACACAATTTCAGGAATGAGTCAAACAAAGTTAACTTGATCAAAGACTTGACAAAGCAATTCAGGGAAATGATGAACAATTTTCAAGTTTAATGTTTACATTTAGTTTTGTGATGTGTCTATTTGCCAAGTAAATGCATGAATATCCGCTGGTGGGCCAATACAGACATGCTTGTTAGAAAAATGAACCAGAAAATATTATTGTTGTTTTTTTTATTGTCTTATATGAAGAAAAAATTAATATCCTGACATTTTTATATACATTTATAAATGGAAATTACAGGTTATGGACACAAACAGAGGTTGGGCTATACCTCTTATATTAGTGGACGGTAAAACCTGATTCTTCATCTAACCAAGATAGCTTGAAAACCTAGGAGAAATCCTTGCTCTATATCTATGCATGACTATGCCACTGTGCACAAACGTGAAGTCCACAACTGCATGATTGGATTGATTTAGAGAATGAATTTGGAAATGCACTTTAAGAAAGAAAACTGAGAGAAAAAAACATAGGAAATTGATAGTAGCATCTCAAGGTAATGAACAGGCTAATCAGTTGCATACACACTGGGTGATCTTACATTATTTAATCCTGCAACTTTAATTGTATGTTTTATGTTAGTGCTTTGAATAACACATCATGAATGCAGATCCTTTCAGAATAAACAAGACAATGTTAAATCTAATCAAATTCTGTTGTACTCTGTCGCACAAAAATTGTCTCTACTGTCCAGAAAAGTTAACTGATTAGGTTAATTCTCACCATAAAGTGTTTTAAAAAGGATATTATGTGTGAAGCATGACAGTCATTTTTTTTTTAAGTTGAGTGATAAATTCTTGCAGAGAACCTTGAACAAAACTGCAGTTGATGACAGTAATAATCCTCAAATAATTATGAAAAAGCCAAAAAGCAAAACCTTTGATTAAGTAGGTTAAAAAGACAAAGCCCTCATTGTATTATTTTAATTAAAATGACAAAATTATCAGAAAACTATTCCAAGTCACCCAACAAATTGAATTATGTTGCGTAAATGTGCATTCAGTGGCACAGCGCCAAAGAGTAGTAAGTGATTGGCACCAAAACATTAACAATTAAGATCTTGTTATACAAAGCTTATTACATGAAGGATTTGGCCAGAATTTTCCTCCAACATGCCAGCAAGAAAAGAATGACTAAACGAGCAGGTTCATTAAGTCTGTGCAAAGCTACAGCATACAAACGCAAGCATTGTGTTAACCGGATGAAAGGATAGACACCCAACTGAGAAAAGTCCTTTTCATACCTTCCCTAGGCATTATTACCAGCTTGCCATGCTCATTACAGACATAGCAGACTTGGCCATTTGCTTTGACATACTATACACTGAAACCCGTAATTTAACAGACCAGGATCAAACAGAATCTGGATTTAAACGACAGAAAGAAAGTCAGGTTCACTCAAAACACCCATTTGTACAGTAATTGTCAAAGTCAGCAACCTGAAGAAGAGGTCGCTGTTGTTTTACAGTTATAACACTGTGTTGGAATCAACAGACAGAGATGCTTAAATTTGCCACTGTTGTTACAGTACAGATACTGCATATTGTACATTATAAAACAACAAGCTAATGGACGTGACTATGTGGCAGCCATATTAGCACGGGAGACTTTCACATTAAGAGCAATGCATAGACATATGCAATGACCATACTAGCACAGGGGAAATTCCCAGAGAAGTTAATGGAAAGCATAGACATTATCTTAGCATTGCCATAGAAACGCAATTCAAGACAAACATGTCATATCTACCTATTCATATTCATGGTGTGAGCTCTCATCATGTACAGTATGTCTAGCAATCTCTCGGACGCGTCCTTCTCTAATAGCACCCAGTCGTGACGGAGATGAAAAAAAGCAAGTTTGCTAACAAGAAAGCAACCGATGGCATGCTATTAAAAATATATACCTGCCAGCACCAGTGAGTTTCATTGTTTGCATCAATAGATTTTTCCTTTTTTTTTTTTTTTACAATAGGTTTATACTGCACAATGATTCTGCAGTATACTGTTCATTTCCAGGTCGTTAAACAATATCATATTAATAGTATAAAATTGTGTACTGAACTTAGCGTTTTTAGGCCACAAAAAATAGACTTTATTCCTAGGCTCCATGTGCAAATTTCAAGTCATGTTTTTCCCCCAAATATGATAGAGATGTTTTTATATGTTTTGTCATTTGAGGTGAGACTAAAATCGCTGATAAAAAAAAGTAAATCCAGCTCAGCTTTGGATGGCTTCTGTATTGCATTAATATAAATAGCTGGCTAAGGCTGCAGTGTGTACTAATTTTTCTTTATCAATTTCTAAAACTCGCAATTAGAAGAAGATGGCTGCAAGGTTTGCTGAATAACCACATTAAAAGAGAACAATGTTAAATTGGAAAGTGCCTGAAGGCAAACATAATGGGTTTTTCCATTGACATGCTCTCTATGTGATGTAAGAGAATGGGTTTCTTGCTCCTATTTTAGACCTTGAACTCTTCGAGATAGATAGAATGCATTTACTCTACACTCACAATCACAGCGGCTGAAAAAAGCTAATTCCATACCTCATACATTTAACAGGGAAAAAAATATGTTTCCAGAGCCTGCAGGCATGCTAAATTCTTTTTGGGTTGGAGAGAATACAGAGCAGATTGGTTGTTGCAGCTTAGCAGATAACTATGTGTTAAAGTGTCTCCACTCAGTGAAAATTTGAGCTTTATGGAGTCTATTTTTAAACAAACCATTTAGGATTGTGTGTCTAATGTAGAGATCTGATGCTTTTTGTGTCCATCTTCTGAAGGGTTCAGTTACACAGCAAACTAGAAATAAACATTTGCACTAATGTCGTTAGCCCACTCCTGTCCCACTGTCTTCTTCTTCATTTTCTGCTTTTGGCTTTTCGCTTCAAGGGTCACCACTGCGAATCAATTGCATCCATCTGAGCCTTTCTCTTGCATCCTATTCATCTGTGTATTTATGAGCCGTACCAATGCAATGAGGAAAACTCCTGACTTAGTAGATCGCTGCTAATGCTGTATATTCTACTCGCTTTGATCTCACAACATTCTCTTTTTTTCTTACTAAGCACGGGCAACAGAATGTTTTTTTTTTTTCTGCTGAGGTCATGACAAGGCTGTTCTTAGTGTTAAAGCCCAGCAATCTCATATCAACCGCCCATGGACAAATGGAGGAAGTTAATTTCCTAGCCTAACTTTAGTCACACTTAATCCAAAAGCAAGCTACTCAAGTATTTGCCCGGTTCACGTAAAGTGGAGCATTGAAGGTTGAGTAATATCTTTTCTGGTATTTTATTCAAGTTGAGACTTGTTTGGACTAGGAAATATTTATTTTCGTGGTGAAATAAATTAAGTATAGTTGCAAAGACTCTAGTTAATGTATAGTTAAAAAACAACAACAACAAAACACAGCGGTCAGTTAACATTTGTCCCGTGGTTCTGAAATGTCACTTCCTTGACCAAAAACTATAGTAGGGTTGCAACAAACAATTATTCTAACAATAGATATATTGTTGAATAGTTTGTAGATTAAAAAAAAATAAGTTTTACTTTCCCTTCTTTTGTTTAAAAATAAAAACACATTATTTCAATATGACAGTGCAGAAAATGCAAAATATGAATAAATTAGGGTTATGTTATAGGTTTTGTCCTTAACATGTCAGCCAAAAAAATGGGAGGGGGGGCAACAGTGATGACATTTTTTGTACTAAGTGAACGCAATTGTTTTATTTTGATGAAGTAGCACAAAGATAATAATTCCGCTTACGTGAAAGACTAATCAAACCAGAGATTTACTGTTTGAGAGGTTGAAAATCAAAGATTTTGGTTTAAACTCATTCTCGAAAAGAATAATGAACTACCGAGAATGAAGGTCAATTCACTTGCTGGATTGATGTAGATTTGTTTGATTCATCATTGCAAGACTAAAATATTGTATAGTTTCAATCAGATTCTTTCATTTATGCCCTCATGATTGTGGTATAACCTGCTACTGTGTAAACGAGCACAAATGTGGCTCAGTGTTTGAGAAATTGTATGCCCTGATGCAGCTATGCTGTGGCTGGAAAAAAAAAGGATCTGTTTTTCCTCCTATGGCTCTGACCTGATGACCTATTAATGTTCACAAAGACAACAATTGCTGTGACATTTAATTTAATTGGCGATAGAAATGTACCACATGGAATGTTTTAGTAAATTCACCAGGTTGCCACTCTTTTATAAGCCCCATAACCACTGACCTTGACAGTATGATAGGACAGCCCGCATCCATTGAGGTGAGCTCTGTAACCATATCATCCATCATAGAAGCACTGAAGCAAAGCCCCAGCTAAGACCTCAAGCTACAACAGAAGCCCTTCCAACCCATGGCGTATAGTGGACGCACACATACAGGCCGGAAGGAGGATCTTTTAGCCTTGAAAGGATGTGGCTGGATGTTCATTTTTGTCAATGATTAACGACGTATGGAGCTCCATAGTGTAGTGGGAATTAGGTCTGTCAGTCAAGCACCGCCCTCCCACATGGACACACAGACTCACATCCATGTCACCAACCCACTAGCACATTACACAAGCAGTGTGTCTTGACAGACGTGATCCGAATAATGTTTGCCCCGCACTCTGAGTGCGTGCTCTTTCTATAGCTTTCTCATATTTCTTTTTTTTTTCCTAGGCTTTGCTGAAATAGTCTGCAGCTTCAACGGCTCACCTCCTAACAGAAAAGACCTCAATTCCCCACCAGTACACACTAACAATAGAGCAAGAGTCCTCCTTACAGCATGTAGGTCAGCCGTGCCTTCCATGTCTACTGGTTACAAGAGGAGGTTACAAGGGAAAGGTTCCAAATTGGGTTGCCTTTAAGTGCACTGACCGACTTTTTGCTGGTCTTGACAAGAACTTGCTCACGTCAAATCTGATTTCAGTACCTTAGTGTGCATCTTTGCATGAAACTGAGAGCAAGAAGCATAACAAGAGGAAGTCATCGCAACAGCTTGTTCGATCAAGTGTTGCGGATTAAAAATGTAGGTTACACGCTTGCTGTTTTAAGTGTGAGATACAATATTCATAGTTGAAACTTCTTCAATTGAAAACCTTGTAACCACTTCAAAAAATTGGAAAACAATGTTACCATATTTTCTTCCTGTTCCTGACAAGTGTAAAAAAGGACCTACGGCAATCTGCTTTATTGCTAAGGCTATTACCATTTACATCCAATGAATAGTAGTTGTGCAACCAAATCTGAAAACACTCTACTGCATAACTCTTTGTTAGAAGTAGTTTACCAAACAGAGTCAGAGAAAATTACATTTTGCTAGACCACACCAATTGACAGCCAAACAACCACTCGGGGTCACACAATAGGGAAAAGAAAAACAAAAAAAAGCCATCTGGGGAAAATACGAAACCTTCGGAAGGGAGGAGCACCCTTTCGGGCTCAACAGGTTGCACTAGATCCCGAGTGCTAAAAATAACAAATTGTGCCTATTAGGAAGTAAGTGTCCAGTGCAAATATTCCTTGACAGCAGGCAAGGCAATTGGGTAAGATCTTCCTCACAGTCTGGCCGAGTGGGTCCACCCTAAAATAAGCTAGTTAGTTAGTTAAATACCCAACTCATCTTACATGATCCATAATAATATACATGCATGCAACCTTTCTACTAACAACCAGGAATAAAATGATCTCCTTCCTAATGTGCAAATCTTGACTCTGTTTAAATGCATCACTTCAATATGCATATTGTCCCAAAAGCCTCCTGACCCCCTTAATTCCAGGTATGTCTGCTAGACTTGTGCATTATAATCTTCCACCTAAAGAATTTAGACAGCCTGGTTAATGCTGTATTTGAAGCCCCCGCTGAATCCAGCTTTTGTAATAAATTCCAGAGCAGCCCTCCAGAAACCTTTTCCCTGCTCTAGAACAGCAGTGGTGGTACGGGCAGGCCTTTCTACTATGTGGTTTGTTAAGAGTTTGTGTGAAATGCACTACGCGTTGCAAGTCTGTGACTGCCATAAAGTTTCTCAAACTGGCGCTAAACAGCAATTGGGGAAGAAAAACGTCTTGCCAGGTGGCAGTTTTGCAATTCTGCTCCATTCTCTGTTGGTGAATCAAGGGCAAGGAAATGATGGGCTTAGAAAAACTGCAAAGCCTCAGCTGTTAAATGCTGATCGAGTCAGGTCTGTCCAAATAATACCTAAAACAATTTGGAGGGTGTTTTGTGACTTTTGGTATTTCCTATGCTTCCTTAACACCAACAACTACAAATATTACTTTGTAGGTCAGGACATGTGTGAAAACAGTCCTCCTATTCAGTTCATGATAGGTCTGAGCTAGGGCTGGGCGATAAAACAAATTCATTGGTCCAACTAATTGGTCATTTTAAAATGTGAAGATTAAAAAATAGGTCAAATCGTGACATTGAGATTTTTTAAAAGTGGCAGTGCTGGATGGATGCTTTTAAAGAAAAGTTTACAATATGTATTGACAATTTAATTGTGGTATTTAAAAGGATTCCACTTATTTAACTGTTTTAGCAGTAAAAATGATATTGTATAATTGTTTATAATTATCTCTTTTAGTACGAGACATTTTTAAACATTCCTTTAGCCCAACACCTGAACACATTTGGAAAAAAATTACACATAATAACCTAGTATTGAATGTCTGGACTTTTAAAATGGTAAAATTACGATATAGAGATTGAATGAGCTAATCTACCTATGCATTTTCTTTAGCTGCTTATCATCACAAGGGTCACTGGCTTGTTGGTGCCAATCCCAACTGTCTGCAGGCAGTAGGCGAGGAACACCCAGAATTGGTTGCCAGCCTATTGCAGTGAATGAGTTCATTTGATGACTAAATTATTTTTCACATTCTTTTAAAAACAAATGTTGTTCTCTTGCTGTCAACTGAAAATTACAGCACGTCTGCTGAGGGCCAGGTCAGGACTAATTAACCATGATTCAATTTATGAACGTCACGTGACCCACAGGCGAGGCATGATATGTCATTACCCCAGCCTTGAGTCATGGTGATATAATTTATAGTCAAAAGAAAGAAGAAATAAAATTGTACATGATTCAATTAAATGAAGAAAAAAACTAGAATGTTATATTTACATTGAAAACTGTTTTAAAACAGTAATCATTATTATAATGTGAATATTTTTCACAGTTTTTTTTCTAATTAAACGGACCATTAAATACATGTTTGCTGGGTTTATTCTTCTACTAAAAACAAGCTTTTAATATTCTCAAAAGCTCACAGTGTGCTTTATAATCCAATGCGCCCTTTACAGCCCAGATTTTCATTTTTGGAGGGCCGAAAAAATAAAATAACTTAATCACCATGTAAATTCTCCCAATTTTATCCCTGTATTTTAGTTATAATATATATTTTTTTACAAAGAGAATTTTTAGAACACACTGTTTGAAATTTTGATACGCTATAAACGCTCCAATTTTGAAGCAGTTCATATGGGGCAAGACACACACACAAAACACACACATAAAAGAAAGCTCGATTTTATCAAATTAATCCAGAAACTGTTATTAAACCAACAAAAGTATATTTTTAAGGATTTTGTTTGCAATTTGATTAAAACAATCATTTTAATATTTTATTGAATCATAATGATAATCTTTTAAACTCTTGATTTGTCTTGGCATTGATCTAATCAGTCTTTTAATGTAATCAAGAGGTATTTTTTCCCATTCTTCAGTACTTTTTAACAAATCATCTTTATTCTTAATTTTTGATATTCTTAATAATAATCATTACCCTCATGTCTTTTTGACTGACTGATTGCTTTGCTGACATTCCCTTGAGCGTAGCTCCATCTAGTGGATGCTTAACGCGATCTCAGCCACTACAGTAGATTCTATTCTGTGTGCTTTATAATGTGATGTGCTTTATATATGAAAAACATTTCAGGATAGGCCATTCATTGAAGGTGCGCCTTATATTCCGGTCCGCCTTACAGTGCAGAAAATACGGTAGATATAATGCCCAAAATGATAAGATTTGGCCATATCACTCAGACCTGCTCTGAGCACTCCCATTTTAGTTGGTCCTTAATTGAATACACAAAGCTGATAAATTCGGAATGTAACAATTTTTTTTTCTTACCTTATAGACATAGAAATGTGGTCATCTTTGTAAAATATAATCAGCGAGCCTCATTAGAAACATCTCCCCAGAAGCAATAACACTTTTTACCTCCACTGGTGACCAATGCAGCCACACATGCCATATGGATATTAACATCAAGATAATGTTGTTGAGGATGATTTGTATGTGATGCCATATCGCTCTAATGGAGGGACAAAAACCTAATCACACCATTCAGCTTATGTTGATGATGGTTTTATGGTGGGTGGATGCCAGGCAGTTGGACAGTCAATCAAGAGTCATTGTGTTTGCCTACCTGATCCTGACATTACTGCCCATGCGTGTGTGCTTCAGGTCATATTAAGAAATAACTGCAGTGTAAAAGCATAATCATCATACTAAATTCTCTCAGTCAGAGTTTGCGTCCCATTGCGAGGGCAGCTTCTGTGACCGTTCCTTATTATACTAATGCATGACTCCTGAGGGAGGTATTACCTTAAAGTATGATACACGTGGCATATCACCCTGTAGAGCATATGGCCAATAATGAACCAAAGCTCCTCCAAAGAGAGGAAATCGTAACTTAGATCCCTCATACATAAAAATTACACAAGAACATTCTGCATTTGATATGTACAGTAGATGACTTTTTCAGGTGGTGTACCCGATTTCAGCAAATGTTTCTGAAGAGTTCATTGAGCGATTTTCTTTTTGTACTCAAAGAAACTAGTATTCATGTTATCGTCATAGCCAGTGTTGGATTTAGTATCAAGCAGGCACTTGCCTGTGTTCATCATAATGGACATGATATTCACTGGAGTGTTTCAGTTTAGTGATGTGTGTCTAATCACCTTTGATAACAATGAAGCTGTATGGCACAGTGCTTTGCCTATACATTGGATTTAATTATTACTGGGAATGAAGGCTGAGGGATATGGCCCAAAAACAAAACCTCAATCATTTTACTGCTGAATTCAAACTTGAAAAAAATTAGCCATGGGTCCCATGATTGCTAGTGATGTTAAAGAGACAAGTAAGATAATGATTTATATGGAAACGATGCTGGAGATAATCAAAAAATACGAAGCTAGGCTAGCCTAGGCTACCCTTACCGGATTACTCTGATTGTATACATGTATATTATATATACTTAGCGTACTATACTATTTTGGTACTAATATTTAATATGTAGGTACAATGTTGATGTTTTTACCTGTGCTTAGCTATCTTACATAGGTTTGGATTATCCGCCATACAGTGAATTTGCCTTACGAACCCAACCGCAGAACGAATTAATCTTGTAACACGGGGGCCCACAATTTACAGGAACCTGTGAACCCATGTGTAAATTGAAAAAATTAACAGGCTCAATAATAAGTGATCACTGTCCCCTGCTAAGTGAGATCAAACATGTTCTAAATCGGCTCCTCCTTTTTCCTCCTTGTGGTAGAAAATGGTTGGTGCTAGCTGAGTGCTGGTGTTATGATTGATGACACATCTCCTCTGGTGCACTCGTCACTGCTGATGTACTCTCACATTGCTTCACATTTCAGCACTAATTGGGCAACCCCACCAATTCCCTACCCTGCGTATGTGAGGTCCAGCTCCAAGCGAACCACCCACACAGACGTGTGTGAGTTACACTCTTCTGATTAATAAGCACTACTCACAACCTTGCTAACATGTCAGCAACACGGGGGGGTTCATTTCACCATGTAGTGCACAAAAGGTGAGAAATATGGTGAGCAGCACCGGTTACAAATATCTTTCATACCATAACTATCAGGTTTCTATGCACGTCCAGAATACATTATAACAAAGTTAGTAAACAACAACACAGTCCAGACAATAGCGTTGTGATATCCCATAGGACTATGCTCTGGTTTCCAATGTAATCTCTGGATTACTTTGTTTCTCCAGTCTTCATTGAAGGTGACTCATAATATATCCTGTGTTATGTGTGTAATGCTTGTGACGACAGATAGTAGCAGACACAATTTTGATTTAATAATTCGCTCAAGGACACATCGGCGGTATCCCTGCTCCCAGATTTGAACTGACAACCTCGGGATTTTTAATCCGTTTAGGGCTTGGAGATTTGCTGCAGCATAAAATGGAAGGAATGTGTCCTTTCAAACTACATGATGAACAACAAACCATGGTCACATTCAAAGCACTGCAAATTTAGGCACTTGCCAAGGTTGCAAAGCTTATGGCTGTAAAGCATATTATCTGGTTTAAAATAAGGGCAGTGGTTTAACCCTTGTGTGGTATTTTGTCCAATTCTAGGCTCTTTACATTAAAGGCATTTCACATCAAAGGGAAAGCTTTGAAATGACACTCTATAGCGTTGAAATTCCAAGCAGAGGATGACAACGTGTCAAATTTCAACATGGCACAACCACTTTGTGTTGGGCAAGTTACTTTAAAATTATAATGCATTATTTATTACGTATTACTGTCATTCCAATGTAATTAGTTATATTACAATAATACTGCATTTGAAATGCATTACTTTTTTATAACTCTCACCACCATAACTGGAAATATGGATTTGCCATTCTAAATGTAGCTTATTATGCTCTTTACACATCCAGTGGAAGGTTTTCTTAAGTCTAAAAACAGTACAAATCATTTGATCTGTATTGCATTGTCAACCTTTAAAGACATGACAAGATACAGTGTTTTTAATTTATTTTAATCCTTTCATTACTCAGCTTCACAGCATAGTTACGCAATGTTTATGCTCTTAAAAAGACTGTGATTGCATTCCACAATTGCGCAAGCATTGCTAAATGTTTGAGACAGAGCTGATTCCTTCAATGCTTTCGAAGTTTGACTGTTTGGCATTTACGTTGAATATTGTTTATTCTTAAATAAACGTGTCATTTGCCATATACCAATGACCGAGTTGTGTTTTGGTGGGGGTATTATGTAAAATAAATGTAAATTCACAGTAAGGGAGTCTTCAATTGCATTACTTTCACAGTAAATTACATTAATTTCATAGTTTACATTGTAAAATTACAGTATGCTACTGTAAAAACAATGCAAAAGTGATGCAAAAGTTTGTAAATCCCCTGTGAAATCTTTGTGAATTTTTTTACAGTGTGATCAAAATACTGTTCAAGGGTTAAAACTTAAAACCCCTGGTTGATGTGCACTGAAACACAATTGATCTGCACAATTTGTGAGAAAAGCCTTACATGACCATTACTCCTACCTTGTCATTTTGTGTTTTGTTTAGTTGTTTTCTGGGTTGTGTGGGTTTTATTCATGTTATTTAGTTCATGTTTATGTCTCCCTTGCCTTTCCTGTCTGTGTCGCATTAGCTTGATCTCGTCCACCTGCCAGTTTACCTGCTCCCTGCATGTCATCCAATCCGCTTTCGTTGCCTCTTGTTCCCTTCCAGGTGTAGCATGTTTCCCTGATTAGTTTTCTTTTGGTATTTAAGTCCCAGTTTTGGGTTTAGCACTTGTCGGGTCATTGCTCATTTTCCTTGCTGCTATGCTGTCACCCTTGAGTTCATTTTACTTTCTAGTTCGGTTGCTACTTTGTCCATTTTTTTTATTGTATTTTGTTGTTTATGCCTTGTTTACTTATTAAACCTTCATTTTTGAGCTATTTCAGTTCCTGCATTTTTTTGGGTCCCCCTCCTTCCTCACCTTCACTCGCTATGACTCGAAGTGGCATAACTCAAATTATGGTATAGAGAAGAGCTAAAAATGATTAATTAAATCTCATTTGGCTATCTACAATTTCAATGGATGTCCGTAAAAACTGGCAAAACAGTTTCCTCACATTTAGTTCTCACTCAGCCTTCACTGATGCTGTTCTTGCACTGCAATTTCAAAGCAACTCAGGGTTTCCAGGCTGTATCATTAGGCCCTGTCACTTTTCATTAGTTGCAAAGCAAACTAGGAGAAGCTTCAGCTTGTGATATCCCAAAGAAAATCAGAACAATTTCCGACGACGAGCAGGTGGAGATATGTACTGAAGCTTGTGAATTTTGGCTCTAATCTGGGTTTACACAATGCTCTCTTGAGGACCATCTCAGAACATAGCTGTCCTTTCCTTTGACAGGCTTGCTTATTCATTAGGTGCTCACTGGCTTGCTTTTCTTTTAATATGAAATATTCGTATTTTGCCCTAAATCTCTACAAAGCAATGCTTCATGAATAATTCATGCAGCTGTACACCATCCCATTATTAATCGTAAGATGATAAAAGGATATACATGTGAGTCAAAAAATTGCCAGCGATCCAGCTAATAAATAGACAGAAATATATTTCAATTGGTGGAAAAATATAAGTGAAAAGCAGCCATTTGATATGCCCTGGAGTCACTTTCACAAAAGTATCTTCAAAATGATGGGTAATACAAATATATATGTACTGTCTCTATATTTACTCAAACTATGCCTCCAGAGTGTTATACATGGCTCACTGTATTTACTATGACTCAAACACACTAGTGTAGTATATTTATTTACATACAATATTATAAAGTTAATTATCGCTCTTTGAGCTACAATATTATTATAAGCTAGAAACACACGAATGTGAAAACTAAACACATTTTTTACACATCTCAGTTTTGCTTTGTATTATTGAGCACCTATTATCTCCATATCCGTATTAATTTGAGTAAGAAAGGACTTTGCAGTCTAGTGATGCATTGTGGTGACAGAACGTTGTTACCTGTTGTCAGGCCAAGAAAAAACTCATAAAGGAAACAGAACAGCTTGTCAGACACCTCTTTAATGTTAATTCATTATGACGCACTCCCATAGCTGCAAAGAAAATCAGACAACAGAAGACAGTGCTGAGCTGGAGACAGGTATTATACATTACCCAAGCATTAGAATTTTGGTAAAATAGCTCTCATGTTTTCAGACGGGGTGGGGGGGGGGGGGGGGGGGGGCAAATCAACACTTGACAATTTTATCAGTGACAGGGAGGAAATGGCGAATATAAAGTGCACATGAAATCTGAACTCACCATTAACGCCTGACTAATCGGAGCCCTCAGCTTGTTTCTCTCTTCGCAATGATGGGATGTCAGAAGTCTCCAACATACTTTTAGGGGTACCGCTCAACTGGTTTGGTTACAAAAAGGCGGAGAATCTATTCCTTGTCACTCTGTGTGTCCTTTTGGAGGAGCACTCAAGTCCATAGCGCAAGAAGCCACTTAAGTAGGACTCCTGGTATTGCCTGTTAAAAGCTTTCTTTTTCTTCGAGGGTGTAGACTCTTCACCAGTCTCTTGACCGGGACTTTTCCCTTCCCAAAGATGTCTGTTTCTTACTCATTTAACGTCTTTGTGAGTGAAATTTTGGTACTCAAGTGACCAAAATGAAAAGACAATCCGGGCAATTTTCATGGAAAAAATGTTTCATAAAAAATAACTTTCTTACTTGAATAATACATAAAATGCAAATACTGTAGTTCATTATAACGGGTGCGCCTCATGAGGCCCTGTATCGGTTGATCCATGGACCAGTGCCGAGCAGTGGACCGCTGATTGGGGACCTCTGCTTTAGGGAAATAATAGCTACTTAGTCCCATAATTGTCAGGTAAAGGAATGATATATATATATATATATATATATATATATATATATATATATATATATATATAAATCATGTACTGTGCATTTGTGCATTTATGTATGCTAAGTGGAACTACGCAATGTGCAATTCTGCCTTGACTTTGTGCCCACATATTGGCTATTAAATGACTCTGGTGACAGGTATCAATTTGTCTGCGTTTGAACACTGGCTATTCCCAAGCAACTATTCACTGCTGAAGAGCTCGCAGACGTTTAGTTCTAGTTTTGAACATTTCTAGCTTCTAACATTTTTTTTAACAGAGGCACACAGCCAGATCTGTATCATGTATTGTACTTCACTTGATGTAGTCTATAAAAGTTGGTCATTACAATCAGGTGGGCTTGGATTTGTATTAGATTCTTACTGTATGGTAGGGTTATTTAAAATATTCTTGCTATTGGAATATTGCAGTATGATGTCTAACATACTGTAAATTTGTGGATTTAAGGATGCTACCATCAATTGAGTAATCAGCAACTAATTTGAATTGTTCATAGTAATTGTCCAAATCTTCTTATTCCAGCCTCTCAACAGTAAATATTTATATTTCAGTATTCCTTTTGGAAACCAGACTGATTATGTTTGCATTTGACCAAAATTTGTAACATTTGTAAACATCTGCTTTTAATTTTGAGAGCAATGATTGGAGAAAAAATATAGGAAAATATAAAGTTTGTCTTCGTTTTCTGACATACGGTAGGCCAAACAATTAACTGAATCATAATGAATTGATGTAAAAATAAAAGTCAGTTCAAGCCATTAGAAAAAATATTATTTGTCGCTGTAGAATGACTGTTTTACTTTTATGTGTGTGTGTGTGTGTGTGTGTGTGTGTGAGAGTGTTGTTTGCTATTGATTGCCATGAAACAAAGATGACATGCTTACCCACTTCAAAATTTTGAGGACTACTGCATTACCAAGTAGGCTGACAAGAAAAAAAATAAATAAGTAAAAAAAAAAATCAAAGTTCCCCTCACATGGTGTTGAGAAGAAGCCAGCTGGGGCATTGTGTTCATATCAAAGGCAGTGCCTGGATTTAGGTTTGTAGGAGAGAGACTTGGCCCACACAGCTCCACTAAAGACAACTGGCTGTTTTAGAGAAGATGGAAGATTCTGTGCAAGCTGGAAAGTGTTTGCATGCCTCAGGGAATTTCGATTGTGGCACCTGACTGCGTCACACAGAATGCAGATAGATGAAACAGACTGTGTGTGCGTGTGTCCATGCCATTGGTTTTTGCTACATGGCGGGGACCAAATACTGGATTTTACTGTCTTTGTGGGGACTGTTTTGATGGACCCCGAATACCTTTATTGAAGGTCAACACTTGTTTTTGATTATAGGTTTGAAATAGATATTGGTTGAGGTTAGGGTAGGCAATTGTTGTGATGGTTATGTTTAGGGACAAGGAAATGCATTGTCAAAGGGCTGTCCCCACTTTAATAGTAAACCTCCCTTGAGTCTCTGTGTGTATGTGTGTGCGAAAAACCTTCTTACACTGTATATGTAAGAATATTTAGCAGGACAGACTGTTCTAGTTCTACATTTCACTTATCAAAAAATGCAATAATGTGCAGTATATTTGATCAGTTTCGAATATTATGCTGTATGCATGGTTGCTTTGGAAGTAGGACGGGACAAACACCTTTATAAGTCGTCTGAAAAGGAATTCCCGTGATCTAAATATGGTAAACAACAACTGGCGAGCACAACGTTGGGGAGAGCTGAGGAGTCTGTTTAGATCGTTTGAATCTACTGGGATTCTCTACCTCTGTCACGAGTAGCGTTGTTTGTATGCTGTAGAGTACATTTACCGCCACCTTGAGTATGGGAGAATATCGTCTGACTGCAGCGGGAAAGCCGCTCAGAGTATAAAGTGGTGTAAAACGCATGCTGGCGCGTCAAGTATAAAGCAAGTTAACACCTTTGCGTCAGGCTTTTTTTCGCCGTAGTGAATTTCAGCGCAACACAAATGCAGAAAAAAAAAATCATTTTGTATTATGCAACGTGTTTTTTATATTGTATGAGTAAGTAAGAAAAAGGGAAAAGCCTCAATACCTAGGTTAAGGCGCTGCACAGTGGCAGACCGGTTAGTGGTTAGCCAATCAACTTCACAGTTCAGAGGTTGCGGGTTCGTCTCTGGCTCTGGCCTTCCTGTGTGGTTTCCATGTTATCCCAGTGCCTGGCTGGGTTTTCGGCAATGTACTATGGTTTCCTTCCACATTCCAAATGCATGCATGGTAGGCAAATTAGACAATCTACATTGTCCTTTGATGGTATGTGACGGGGAATGTTTGTTCGTCTTTGTCTGCCCTGCAATTGGCTGGCGATCAGTTCCGGTTGTACCCTGCCAAATGTCCAAAAACGGACAGACGAACGGGCGGATGGATGGATGGATGATAATGCGCACCAGGCATATTACTTCACATTTAAGTAAAGCAAATGAGTCAAACGTCATACAAATTTGACATCCATTGGGGACAACTAATGTATAAGTCAAATCGTCAATTAAAAAAAAAAAAAAAAAAGGATTTTAAGCGCCCCTTGATATCTGAAAATGTTAGTACATTTTCATGGCAAATTAAGGTAATGTGTATCATGTATTGCATTTTTGGCCATATATCGCCCGCTTTCCTTGAACAATTAGTTCAGTGAATTTTGTTCTTTTTGAACACCAGCGATTTCTAAGAGTATTCACCCTTGTGATGATTAACTTTTAAACTCAGTCCACCTAAATCTCAAACAGATGATTGCACATAAGGGAGCTTGTACTTATGAATATAGTAAAAGTAGTGTTATATCCAAATCGTAACTACCTTACAATTTCTGAAAATAAAGTCTATACAACATTGTGCTTTCATAGCATGTTAACCTTCTTACATGGAACAGTATTTAAGAGTATTATATTTAGAAATACCTGCAAGAAGTGTAATATCCCTCTTTTATCAAAGATTGCAATTATCCATGATAAGCATACGATGCAAAAAAGACAACTGCCAACACTTTAGCCTTCTCTAGCCTTTGTTTCAAAGATTTGCATGTCAGCATGTTCCAGCTAAAACTTGCTGACATGAGAGGCAACCTAAGACGCGGCGCTTCTATTCTGTAACTTGGATTGACTGAATATTTTCAGCTGTGTTTCTGCAATTTTCTGAGAGAGCAACACAGTTAAATTGGGATACAGCCCTGAAAAGGCAAAAGCATAACCTCCTGTCCAAAGAACACCTTATGTCCTTTTGAAAGACTCCAATTATGTGGATGTATACAGTGATGCATAAAAGATACATTTCCCAACGGAACTAGCTTCCATATCCTTTATCATTGCTATTATTATAGCATTAAAGTAATTTTGAAAAGCCTTGCGTGAAAATTATGTCCCACAGAGGATTTACTTTGAAAACATATTTTTATCAAGGAGTCAACTCAACTCACAGGAGTACCTCTAAAATTTATGCATATTTTGGGGGAGAAATAATTAATTTGGCCCCACGGCCGGCAAGAAAACTGCACTGCTCCTCCTGAATCCAAGTTTCTACTTCTTGACGGACCTTAGACTTAGGAGTGTGATCACTCTGTAGTTGGGACACATCCTCTAGTCCTCCTTCTTAAAGAGGAGAACCACCAGCCCCGGTCTACAAATGCAGAGGCACTGTCCCAGGTGTCCATGCGAAGTTTGTAGAGGCGTGTCAACCAGAACAGCCCAACAACATCCAGAACCTTTAGGAATTCTGGCCGGATCTCATTCAGCCCCCGGGGCCTTGCCACCAAGGAGTTTTTTAACCACCTCGGTGACTTCATTCCCAGATAGAAGAGCCTACAGTGCGAGTAGTCCTGATGTTTAATTTTTGCAGATTTGAAATATGTTTTTATCATAAGTCCAATCCTTTGTTGTTGGGTTAGGAAATGGATATTTTATGCATGACATCTAATGAAACGTTGTTCCATCTAGCATTTAAGTTATTGCGGATTTAGATGACCCACAGAGGGAACTCATAACTAAGACATGACTTGTGATGAAAATGAGTCTGACAACCCTGCTTAGTCCAACATGCTAATGAAGATGCCATCAAAATAAGAAAAACAGAAATGAAAAAAGCGGTGAAACCAAGGAAATTTAGAGATTGCTGATTCTAGTCGCAGATCCCCACCATACTTGTCAAAGTACAGGCAGATGCTGAACCCCTAGTTGCACATGATTATGTTTCATTATTATTAGTATGACTAAACAGTCATTAGCTTGTAGATTAATTCCAAACTTAGTTGTCCTTGATGATGAAGTAGCTCCAATAGCTTTGTGCTCCACGTGGAGACATTTCAGTCATGTCTTAATGAAAAATGAAGTTAATTAATTGAACTTCAGTTCGCTAGTGAAATCTTCAGATGGAACAAGTAGATTGATGACTATTTCTTAAATACCAGCAAAATCCCAACAGCAGAAAAACTGGTGGCAATCGTCTTAAAGCAAGAAAAGCAAATTAATAATCAAGTAGATGACAACGGGATTGTTGTCACGACCATACTTCCAGGAGTAACTTCAAAATAAAATGATCCTAATGCTGTTAGTTTCGTTTCAGTCCTCGGTAGCTAGGCAACATAAGTCTGTCTTTAGTTCATGCTAAGTTAGCTCACGTTATCTGTTAAATTTGCTTTACGAGCTGTCGGGGGAAATTCCAGTGAGTTTGATCAGCATGAAACATAATGTTGCTTCTGTTAGTTGACAAATAAAGCTTCTGGGTCAGGTGAGTCAAACATACGACCCGTAGGTCAGTTCTGGCCCGCATTAGTTTAATCCGTCCCGCGAGATGATTTTGTGAAGTATAAAAATGAGCAGAATTATTTAAATATATGAAAAAGTTGAGTGTTTTATGATTAATAGTAATGTTAATGTTTTATGGTTAACAGTGACGTGGTACTTGTTTTGTTTTTAACACCATTAAAAAAGAATAGTAAATTTGAAGTTGTTGTTTTAAAGTTATACAAATATATACAGTAACATGATTTTATTGGTCCGGCACTTGACTTTGCTCCATGCGGCCTCTGAGCTTAAACGAGTTTGACACCCTTGATCTGGATGGTGCTGTGGTTCTCAAGTGGTCTACCTTCAGGAGGAAAAACATTTTTTCTCTAACATCAAGTAGTGGGCCAAATTTTTAAAACATTAAAAATTATTTAACAGAATAATTGCTCAGTCGACTGGTTTGTCAGGTATCTGGTTTTGAAGATGATGAAGGATGATGAGGGATGCTACATGTAGGTTCATTCTATTCTAGTAATTTTTACTGTGACATCCGTTGATATTTTGGGGGATTTTTTGCTCACATCTTGTTAATGAAGTTTGAACCTTAGACTTACTTTGTCCTTTTTATTATGCAATTTTTGGATTCCCAAACATTTCTGTTGGGACCCATAGTTTTTTAGTAGTCCCGGGGAACCAGCGGTTTTCAGAAGTAAACTGAGCATTGTATGAATATGAACAATTAATTTCATCAAATACCTGAGAGATAACTTCAATTATAGTTAAATTAAAATCTGTGTTTTAATTACCCATACGACTGAAGCTTGAGGCTTCCAGATGTAGTGACTCTGTCTATCTCTTGGGCTACCAGAAGTGACGTTATGCTATTTAGAAAGCAGGCTACACCATAGACAAACTGTACAAATCCCCATGGGCTACACGAACAATTGCAATATTTGAATGTTGAATTCAAGGAGGAGATTTTGACAAAGGCTGACAGAAGCCTGAAACCTTTATCAACAGTGGGCAGCAACAATGTGAAAATACCAAACAATCCTTATTCGTATAGCTTTGTATGACGTTGCAGCTTTGGTTATACAACAGAGGGTGGGAAATTGACAGGCCAGATTAAGAATTGTATTTAGACTTAACTATTGTATAGCAAAACTCTAATCGCTTTGTAATAATAATTTCAAAAATATTGTGAAGATATTTTTGAGGTTTTGAGAAGAACATTTTAATCTTTTCTCCCTGACCTTTAAATGCATCCTAACCCCTGACCATTACAAGTGGCGATGTCCATGACTGATGAGGTACTGAGTCCTCTGGGGTTTGATATAAAAAACTGCACCTCAGAAGGCTATATTATGAGGTCAAGGCACATTCTGGAGCAATCAAAGTTTTAATATAGCTTTGAGTGTGGACAATTCTAAGATTTTCCTAGTCTTTGTACTACCAATGTTGGAAGGGCTAATATCAACCAATTAATCGGCAGGCCAATTATTCCTTCAGGCTTTCAAGCTATCTACGAAAATGCAGCCCTAAGTCATCAGGAAACGTATACAGATATTGCTGTATTGTTGACTGATCTGGAACAGGTATATCAAATACAAATGAGTACTAGACAAGTAAGCCATGTGATGAATACTCCAGTAAAAGCAAGTTTAGCAAGGATAAAAACAGAATGGCCATGAGGCCAACAATGTAGCGAGACAGCCTGTTTGATAGCTTTTTCACACATCACTTGATAAAAATGGAGGTCAAATGGCTATTCACACAATTGATGCAAGTTGTGAAGGCAACGAGCATATGGAATGGGAAACACAGCGCTGTTGTTCAGATTGCAACACTAGTCACATTTAAAGGTGATGCTGAAAACAGACAATATTATTTTAAACTTTCGTTAATAATCACATTCTAAGATATGTCCAATGAGTTAAACGTGGTTGTTTTAATGAGTGTATGATAGACCATAATTGAGAGGTGGCAAGGAATTGTTTGTCATTAATATTTCTTAAATATCACCCATCGCACCAGGGGGCTAGTTTTAGTTAACAAAACAGGCTGTGGTTTTACAACAAAAAGTGAAATTTAATGCAGAAAGGGAAAATACTTGTTTTTTTTGTTGTTTTTTTTTTTCCATCCATTGTTAGGTTAAGGAGGCAACAAATACCTCAGTCTCTAAATTGACTGCATTGAGAGGAAATATCCTCTTAATCATTCATATTGCTGTTTTCAATGAGTTTGTGAAGGGCTTGAGACACAAAGCACTTAAAATAGATGTTGGCTGCACAGACAAAAATACACAATTATGGTAAATAACATTACACAGTTACACTTCTAGCTAAAATAATAAGTGACAGTTTTTTCTGGGTAGAGTTAAAAACCTCAGTCGCCTAAGCAGTAAATCAATACAACTCGGCCATGCAAAAAATGTGGGTTTTAATCAACTCTTTATAAGCATGATTTAAGCGTTGGATGTATCGACTTGTGAGTACAACGTCCAACTAGGCGACGTCACTATTGTTACAGCACAGTCATTTTTTTCATTGTCTGATAGCTTGACACTGAACATCAATTTGCTTCTTTATAAGTGGTTCAGATATTTTCAAAATATAATGACAATTATATTAATCATAAGAAAATGTTTTGATATGGTCACACTTTGTGAACTACCGACTTCAGACTTCACATTTTAGTGAATGGACTAAATTAATAGACACTTGCTATTACAGACGCTTGTCCCTGTGGAAGAGGCTGCCACTGATACTGAGTGTTTGCAGACAGTGGAGTGGGTGCACACTCTTAATTTGGCCGTGTTCCTCAAGTTTTCAGCCAGATGACTCATTTACAAGTAAGAGTCAAGGTTTAGTCAACCGAATCCCAAATGACATGAAATCTGTGAAGGGTAAGAAAAAGGATGATGTGAATTAAGTACAAGAAATCAATAAGCCTCCAATGGGAGCATGCTGAAAAAAAAAAACATACAGTATGGACCCAACTTGTATCCACTCATGCATGGTGAAATGCTGTGTAATCAGCACAAGCCATTACAAACAACAAGAGCTTTTGTTGGTGGCTGAACTTTTGGGTAATCAAACATGATTAAAAGGGTGATGATACATGTGTGGACTATTCCTCATCTTCAAGAAGCTCAAAACAATTTAATTGGGTGTGGTCCAACATGAATCAGTGCAGCAGTAATGCGGTGCTCGGAATTGAATAAGGTGGGGGAAATGAATATGTGACAGAGCTCGCACCTCACGGGATCGACTCCATAATCCAGTGGCAGTGACTAATTGCATGCTCCAGGCTTTGTCAGATTCTGAGAGATCTCACCTTTTCTTCAGCCAGCGTTCGCCTTTCAGGCACCTTCTTAATGGTCAAGGAATTCTCTTTGCAATAATGGTCAGTACTCTTAACTCCCATTAGTTAAAAAAAAAAAAAATAGAAATAAAATATACATATTTTTAGAACAGATGCTTTGGAGCATTGATGTGAAGGATAAAATGCAAAGATCCCGCGTGGTTAGAGAACACAGCAAGCTTAATCGCTACTCTGGAGAAAATAAAACACAAAGAAAGCCAGGGAGGAAAGAGGAGCAATTTAGAGGGTGCATTGTTTTATTGCAACAGGTGCAAGCTAAGCACGTACTTGCAAGAATAAGGTTCAAGTCTCCTATGAATAACTTCAGAAAAAAAACAAACATCGTCACATAAGGACTAGAAATGGAGAAGAAGAAGTCTAAATATAAAATTGGAAAAACTAGACTTGGAAGACTAGGCTTATAACATCAGACCTGGAAGGAAAGTAGATAGACAGATTGACGTGATGTTCTGACAATACGAACTGAGCAACTTATTGTAGGACAAGCCACGCCTAAGCCATGAGATAAAGTAAGAGACCAAAGAGACTGACAACATCAAAGAACAAACCAGTCACAACAGTAAATACGCAACCCTTGATTACATGGCTGCTAATTTAATAAAAATAACAAATGAGAAAAATACATGACCATTATGACAAAAGGGACACATCCATGACCACAGTAAACATAGAACTGGTATCACAGAAAACCTAGCTCAAATGATGACCCATACTATATAAGCCACAAGAGTAAAAAAAAAAAAAAAAAAAACCATTTCAAAAAACAATTGTTTGTGACAAAAAAGTCCCACCAGACAAGAAGCCACAAGCCGTAACATCAGATATATATGCAGAAAAATGGGGTATGGAAGTTTTTTTTTTTTTTTTTTTTAAACTGCCTGCTTACAGCAACATCCTGTCTTCAACAGACTGATCATACCTGCATGTTTACCACCAACATATTTTCAACACAACACCGACAAAATACTGTAGAGCAATATAGCAGTTCAAACTCAAAATCACTACTTTAATAGTGTCTTCTTCTGTTCCCCTTTGTTAAATTGATTAATTGAATATTCAATAAAACTATCATACATATAAACACATTGCACACAACTGATATATACAAACACATATTTATGTGTACACATATACATGTGTTTATCAAATTTAGAGATGACAAACTTTTGTACAAGATCATATTTATATTTATTTTACTGCGTTTTAGAACTTTTGAACACAGCCTTTGATTCACATCTTTTCAGATCTATTTATTTCATAGTTGTTTATAAACTGAGAACTTGAACAGATACGCGCATTTGCTTTACCAGTGGATTGCCCTCTGGTGGCTAGTAAAAAAACTTTTAAAAAATGGAGATAAATCACACTGGACTATTAACTGCAGGTCTGAAATTTAGGGTATATGCATTACATAAAAAGTGACAAATCCAAGACCATAGAAAACACATAGCAACTGAAATCACAGCAAACTGTATCTAATTTCAGTTGTTTTTCCAATATCCTATATTTTTAGGTGGTCTTTGTTTGAAGGATTTACATGCTGCGACTTACTCTGAAGGTAGGAGGCAAGTGAGCTGGTTCACAGCACTGAGCTTACTGTATCTCTGGTGCAAAACACAATCAGGATTCAGGCAAAGCTTTTGCTTCCCCAGATTGACACCAGGGAGTTGAAGGGCTGATTTTGGCAGTAGAACCGGAGGAAGACGAACCAAGCAAATCATACAATTAGAAAACATCTCAAGCCTCTTGATAGCGGTGCACGCCTTGCCGCACACTGATGATAACCTTACAGCACAATTCCTCTATTCAGAGGGCTAGTGTGAGACGTCAGTGACTACGAGCAACCCTGAGTGGAACTTTCAAGTTCAACTGCTCTGTATTCAGGTGCACACCCAGCATCTCCTCGTGTCAACATCTAGAGAATTCATTGAAATGGGACAGCCTTGCCCTCCACATCCCTCACGTCCATTGAGCCATCACAGCGGAAATTTGATATTGCAACAACAAGATATCATCGAGGCTTGCCTTAAAGAGTGCATATTTTCGTGTGTTTATGTATGAATCAGGCGATCTAGTGTTGGTATGACATTTCATGCGCCGTACACACCCTTTTATAATAACCTACGACAGCAAGTGTATATCATTTCCATACATCCACTTTCAGTAGCACTTATCCTGTTCAGGGTCACAGGATGGGGTGCACCTTGCACTGATCACCTGTCAGTTACAGGGTGGCCAAATACCCTGAGACAACACCGAGACAGACAACATTTCATATTTTCAGAGAATATCGGCACTAGATTCTATAAACTTGTATCATTTTGTATCAACAGTGGCATGAAGTCTGAGTATAAAGTACCAAGCAGAGATACGTATATCAAACCCCACTGATATACCATTGATCCAGTGCTGCTGTTTATTTCTTATAAAGTGAACTGAAAAAAAAAAAAACAAGCTTTAATAATTGACCTAAACTTTAACTAAAAAATGTGTTGAGACAAACAACCATCTGCATTTTAAACATCTTTTTTTCAGAGACATTTTGTCGATGTTCAAGA
This sequence comes from Hippichthys cyanospilos, assembly GCF_059441005.1. Lineage (NCBI taxonomy): Eukaryota > Metazoa > Chordata > Actinopteri > Syngnathiformes > Syngnathidae > Hippichthys > Hippichthys cyanospilos. Next base: position 9,517,939 of record NC_142378.1, on the reverse strand, counting down.
TTTGCTGTGAAGGAGCATAATTTGTTTTTTCTATTGCATGAACAATTATCCACGCTATCAAAGATTGACAGAAATGGCAGGGGTGTCAAAACTCATTGTTGGCACGGGCCAAAACAATATTCTTATTTTTCTTTCCCTTGGAGGGGAGGTATGTCTGTGAAACCATATACATTTTGATTACTTCTTTGTATTAGATAAACTAGACACAGCAATTGATAAATAAGCTGTCTATAATATTTTTTATAGAACTATTATTCAAATAACTGTCATAATGTCACAGGAAATAACTGCGATATCCAAAATCCCCTTTAATATTATAATAATAGGATATGATTTGATATGATCATTTGAAGCTATAGTACAATGTTCTTCTGTCATTCTGGATGATCACAATTTTTTTTGACTAAAGACAGTTATTTAACAGTTATTTATGTTACATTTGTTACAAAAGAAACATTCTGTAGAAAATATTCAAAGAATTATAACGTGCACTGATTTAAAATCAGTTTTATTTGAATTTATGAATAGCTTGTGAAAAAATACTGCCTAAATAGCGTGTACATGACTTGCTGAAATGCCACAATTAAGTGGTTCATAACTATCGTAAACTTGTCTCGTAAACCATCCACATTTTAAAATCTATCTTTAAAAGGTAATCAAATTAATTCAACTTATGGCCCAGCTCTAAGATTTAAGAAAGCATCATTAAAGTTGACAAGCTTGATTCACGGACCACAATATGATGAGGCGGACCAGATCTGGACCCCAAGCCTTGAGTTTGATACCCGTTATACTAATTCATATTCAAACAAACCAAAGCTTAGGGTGTATGATCGAATATGGAGCTTCAACATTAAACTCCTATTGTAATTATAGGTATATATTTGCATTTTTAACAGTCATGGAGCCTTTGGGACAAAACCACACCCATAGCAAACGGTATTAAATAAACCCAAAGGACTGCTACCTGTGCGGCTGGCATGTCGCCCAAAGTGATGGAAGGGAGTGAACTCGGGATGTAGAAGAGGAAGAAGGGGGAGACAGCGATTCATGACCACACAACCGTTCTTATGCGTCGCATTTTCAACTGCGACATCACTGTGTATCCTCCCCAAAGTTGGCAGAAGCCCCAAACGATTGCATTTATTTCTCTTGAATTCGTTTCCGAATACGAGACGTATTTACATAGCCTGATCGTGATGCAAAAGACGCTTTGCGATGCACGTCCAAAGCACGATGCATTGAGAAACTATTTGAACTTGGAGTGCGGTATTTATCGAGATCGACCTCTCGAGAAAAGTAAACATGTCAAAACTTCGGTGGGTGGGACGAGAGCGAGATTGCACTTATCTCGGGCTCAGGCGTCTCGTTAGCGGGCTACATATCCCGTAGTCGGTGCACCCCCACCTCCAGGGTCGACTTAGGAGGGGAAAAAAATAGCACCCCATTGTTGTCCTCCCTCGGGGTGACAAAAGCACTCCCTCGGGTGTTTACAAGCAAACGAGCTGAAGTTAAAATGTGCGTGAATGTTTGATGCTGCGGTGAGCAGCCAGAAGTGAAGTTTGTGTTTTATTTTGTATGTTTGTTTTACCTGAGTAGAGCCGTGTCGCCTTGCCTGCTGACCACACTTTCCACCGAGGAATAGTCCACAGTTTGTCCCGCCGGCAAGCACGACGGTAGGAGGCAGCCCAGGCTGAGCAGGATCGCACTTAACCACTGAGCAGAAACACAGGCATCCGACAGCGCAATCATTATGTCCGTCACAAACTGGACGTGGCCGACGCTCTTTCCCAAGTCTGCCAAAACGTGAGGCGAAAACGAGGAGGGAGCCCGTTATTTCCACGCTCCGCGCAGCCGGCGAACGAACAAGCGTTGAGTTGTCCCGGGTTCGTTGGATGCTGTGAGCCCACTGTGCGGGGAAGTGTACTCTCCAGTGGCTTGCACACCATCTAGCGAGGAAAGGCGGTTTAAAATGGGAGCGGAGCTAGAAGCAGACAACCCCCAGGCTCTGATCCTGTTGCCATGCGGCCGTTTCCCGGGCAACCCCCTTCCCAGTGGCTGGCGATGGAGCAGCGAGACCGCCTGGTATTGATACAACCCAAGAGCAATTAAAGATATCGACTGGAGAACCACCCCTATTATTTATTGCTATTAAGGGAAAAGTGAGGTGAGCGTTTGCTGCAAATGGAGTTGAGATACACATGGGCCGAAAGCAAAACTTCCAAAAGTATTTTTTATCTTGCGGTACACTTCACAGAACACAGTAGTATTCCGCGAGATAATGTCGGATTTGCCGTTGGAAATTATCCACTTTCCATGTATTTATCTATTTCCATGTAATTGTTGTCATTTTTGGAAACAATGTGCCTATGTTGGCTGTGAGAGTAGTGTGTTGCAGCATAATCATGTAATTAATGTGATTCGCCATTAGGTGGCAGCACACTGCTTCCATGATATAACATGAAAAGGGAACTTTTGGGAGCTTTTAACCTTGTTCCAATGTTGATTTCTTACCCTAAACACTCTAAACGTGTTATTGTCCTTTATTGGTGTAATGGATGAGTAAAACAAAAGGCTGACTCAAACACAGACTGAATAAAAATAAAAGTATCAAATCAATATAATAAAAAAAAATATCCAAATGGTGCCCCCCCCCAGAAAGAGAAAACAAACAAAAAAATTCCTCACCCCCCACTTGCCACGCCGAACATAAATAAGATTAGCTATAAAAAGTTTATAAGTATACCTAAAACTGTAAACTTTTTTAACATTGACAAAAGGAAAAGGATATACAAACCAACTTACAGCAATTTAACTGTTTTGTTTTACAGTATTTATACTAGGTAAAGTTTTGTCGAACCAGAGAGAAAAAAAACAAGTGCATCCAAGTGCCTGAAAAAAAGATGCCTATCCTTATTTTATCACATTTGCACTTCACATGGCAACCCCCCCCCCCCCCCCCCCCACACACACACACACATATTTGGAAACAACGTTCTACGCGAACATTGTGTCTTCCCATGGCATGTGCGATGGCCATGTTGCTTCCGAACATAAACTCAAATGGTACAGCGTCATTTACAAATGAAACGTTTATAACGAAAATATACTCAACATGCACTTTATGGTTTAAAAAAAAAAAAAACTAGTTTTGGTGTCTCCCAGGCTGCCTTACTATCCTTGACTGATCATATGAAGAGCGTTTCCTTCATACTTCGGGAAGAATCCTGAGAAATATCTACGCTGGATTCAAGTAGAAAGAATATACAGTGAAAAATGTTACCAAAGACACCTAAATGTGTTCTCTCTGGGAAACGGGCCAACAGCTGAAAATCAACAAATTATGGATATCGAGTTTAATATTCTGAGTTCAATTATAGAGGTAGTTTTTTAAGACATTATTTTCCACGTTTATGAAGTGCAGAAATGGTAAAGCAACACAAGTTGTTTGGCAATCACCAAAAGAAAGTAAAACTGCAGGAATGAGTTATCTTCTTTTTACAATGTCTCAGCTATAAAGAGACACTTGACCTAGCCAAAGGACAATACATTCAGAACATAAAACTAACAGTCCCAAAGTAGGCTCTAAGTCGTCAAATGAAAATTGTGACTTTTTCGTGTTTTTTTTTTTTTTGTGAAAATTAGCACACTTTAAAGCAACATCATGTCAGTCAAGGTTTTAGCTGTTTTGGATAGTGTTTCTCCATAGAATCATGTTTAAATTTAGTGACTGCTACGTCATCCTCTTCCAAAATAATGTGTGTCATGGAAACCTTTGTGCAAAAGTGCGAACATTACGCATAATAATGAGCAAATGTGACGTCATGTGCGAGCAAACTCATTACACTGGGACAAATATATAATATGTTAATGAGAAGATTGCAAACCAGCGTAATGGAGCCTCGGGGTTAACCAGAGTCTTTCTCATGAAGATTGTCAACCTCGGATTCCTTCATATTTCAAATCATGTGTTCCCATGGGAAATAACAGACTAAAATGTTGTAGCTGCCACCACTAAACCTTGCACTGTACAGGTATGTCTGACATTGACAATCACAAGTAAATTACAGCCCGTGACTCACATTGCAGTTGACCCAGACTCACACACATACTGCATGTAACTGATTGCAAAGGAAATAACTACAATTGTCGGTGTTATGGGAAGCAAACCTTTGAGGTTCCACGTTATCATTTTATTGAGCCACAATCATGACTTGGATCCATTGTCAAGAAAGAAGGAGAATGCCATAGCTATAATAATGAAAATAGGATAAAAATAAAGAAGAAGCGAGTGCGAATATCTGAGAGGCTTTTGCCAGTGATTGTCCCATCTTTTCAACAACAAAGATTTATAATAACGAGAGAAAGGAAAAAACATAAGTACAGTACATTAAAAAAAAATATGTTGCATTTTGAAGTAATTTATTCCAATTTACAAGTTCCATAGTTCTTTTGCAATAATGTAATCTGGATTTTTTTTCCCACAATATGCTCATATCTCTTGAGAAGAAATGTAAACACTTTACACATACAAGATTGTAAAACACACACAGTATTAAAAAAAAAACAAAAAAAAATTCCCATTGGGCGTTGAGTGATTTAGTGAGGTATTTATGTCCGTGTTAGTAAAATTCCCCCCTACACATAGAATATGTATGCACAAACACACACACACCGACACTTACACTCATACACACACTGGGGACTTTGCAAAGTTTGTTTTAGAGCAGTAGCCCCCTGCATTATGCTGCTGTAAGCCTTTCGACTTAGTCAACATAATTCCTTACAGGCTGAACAAGCGTAACCATGGAAATGACATACATTCCTCAGATGTGACATGTTGGCGTTAAGCCTCCAAATTATTGCAGATAACACTTTATTTTGAGGGTAACAAGACATGCCAATGCTGCCATGTGTGGAAAAAGTTGGACAGTTAATCAATCCAGACAGTCAAAATATGACTATGAATTTTCTTATGAGGTAATTGTGTACCTTTTACCTTCTTCAAATATCATTTCCTTATTTATTCATTCTTGATTAATCTATTGATTGTTTTTCACACACTGCTTCCCATTTTGTTCAGTGTTTTCCATTCCATTCCGGGAACTATATTTAAAAAAAAGAAAAAGAAAAAGAAGACTACTGCAAACACCAACTGTGGTTCTCATGATAGCAACTTCCAATTACAATTGTAGTCTGTGCTCATAATGCTATCACATCATCAAATATATTGAGGAAAAAAATATGGAGACTTTGTGAATGTTGATTGTTAATTGTTATGACGAATTATATTTATTTAAGCAATTTTTATTTTTTATGATTATATCAAGCTATATCAAGGCTACACAACTGGCAATCAAAGTTACTGCGTTAAATAAAATATATATTCAGTTTGTGTGTGCTGGTGTGGCTGCCAGCGACCATTTCAGTTTTTCACAATGCAGCATCAAAAAATTAATGACTTGCTGACTTGCATTATAAGACAGTGTGATCAGATAGCTGATTTAGCATAGTTCTGCAGGTCAACCGTCTGGTGTCCATTTTTTTTTTTTTTTTTTTGCACAGCAGTTTGATTTCCCATAATGATATATTTTGTCAGACCGTCAAAGCTGTGCACAAGAAAATGACTGTACTGTCAGCAGTGTTCTGGTGTTTAGCCACCCACCAGTGTTGGGCAGGTTACTTCAAAACTATATTGCATTATTTATTACTAATTACTGTCATTTCAGAGTAATTAGTTACATTATAATATTAATGTATGGAGGCATGGACGATACCAAGGAAAAGTTAAGTGTAACTGCAATAATATGAGTATTTGCATCTTTTCATACACTGGGTTATTTTTAGTTGTTGTTTTAAACTAACCTGTAAAATGTATAAACACTGTAAAAAACAGTTGTTGAAAGCGGATTTACAATGTGTTTTCTTTTGTTTATGTTGAAAAGGATGTTTTACAAACACTTATACAACTTGTATCATTAATATTCTTATTTAGCGTCGGTGCGGTGAGTGGGTGGGAAAGGTTTTCTCTTTCCTAAGGGGGGCTTTGCAAAAAATAATCGAGAAGCACTAGTTTAAACCCAGTTGTTGAATTTATATATATATATATATATATATATATATATATATATATATATATATATAAACTTTATATCACTTTTTATTGTTTTCTCCCATTTCCTCAACGGGATAGATGTAGTGCCATGGTATCTTTAAATCACATCTCACTGACTACAGATCCACGACTGCAGTTATCAAGGTACAATGTAGGGAGCAGTTCTGGTGAAAGTAGAGGAATGTATTTTGCTTCAGTTTACATACTTCCGATTCAAGGGCAATTCAAGGGCTTTCATTCTCTAAATAATCTGGTGTGAAAAGTTTCTTCTCTATTTTTGGTAATTGTTTGTCTAAGTGCATTTCCTGTTTGTGTTATTTTTTTTTTAATCTGGGGGTCTACGATGAGAAACAGGCCTACATTGGAAAGTGTTTCCCAAAGGTTACAAAGGACAAATAGTGTCAAGCAAACAGCGCTCAAGAGGAGGAGTGAAAAGTTCAGGCTTTCAAAAACACAACTCAAATTTGCATAAATGAGGTTCCTTCAACAGCGACATCACCACAAATAAGAGTATTAACAGTGTTTTCTGGGTTTATGAGACACCTGCTTTCAGGCAGTGGTATTTGTCATTGGTTGCTTGTCGTTAGAAATGTCTTATTTTGTTTTTTTTCTGCTTCCCTTTTAGGCTTTTCAAATCATCTCAAAGCACCTCGTCACGCATGAAAGATACAAAATAATTACAACGACTTCATATACCTCTACCTATCTGTGTAACTGAGACTATGAAGGAAAGAGTCCACCTTTAATATTCAACGCTCAACATAAAAAGGATAGAAGATTATATAAGCACCTTAGGTGTTTACAGTAATGGATTTATACTTTTGACGCTTGCAAAAACAGTCATCTATTCAAAGACAGAGTGAAATTGATGATTGTAATTTTCTCTCAGGTCAATGTTTCACTGAAACGACCTCACAATGTTTAATATCTAACAGTTAAAAAAAAGCCAAGTGCAGAAGAAAATTTTGGGGAAGATTGTTTACGACAAAATATGGTCACAAACTGTGTCATTTTGGCCCATCTATAATGATGGCCATTTCTGGAGTCTAAAAACAAACGTTTAAAAAAGGGATCTCAGATTTAGAGTTTTTGAAAACAGCGTGGAACTCCCAATGTGGAATAAACATTTTTGACAGGCAAATGCATTTCAAGTGCAGTATATTTCATGTTGAATCTCAGTTGGCCAGACAAACATATTTGCAATTTCAAAAATTTATCGCAAACACATTCAAATGTGTAGAACCTGTAAATTGCCAAAAATAATAATGCCTTATTGCCACAGAGTATTGACTTGTCTATACATGCGACTAGCCCTTAGCATTTTGGGATAGGTTTTTACCATTTTTACAAGTACATTTGTGTTTATAAGAATATTTACACATATTGGCAATACAAGTAAACATAAATAATACATTTGAATGTATTTGCCAGTCAAAAAAGTTCCATGCTTCCATAACATTTTTTAAATACAACAGATTTAAAATGGAAACCATAATTGTATTTACTACCAGTAAATCAGAATTAGATACAATAATGGAGGAACACAGCGGTCTTGTAACACTTTCGCTTACAATGATTATCCTGCAAAGTGGAAATTAATAATGACAGGACTATTGTGTCCTCAGGAATTCATGTCAATTACGAGTGAAAGGTCCTCAAAGGAAATAAAGTAGTACAGTATGTATGCATGAGCGGTGTCACCAGCTATTATATATGTATATTGGATATTTGGATATTTATATATTTGCATATTTGTGTATGTTGTTGGCATATATACAAGTTTACTATTTTTCATGGCTGCAGCGTATAAATATATATTATTGGTTTAATCGTTGACTAACTATGAGGCAATGAATGGAGCACACACTGCCTATTTTTGATGATGACCATAAATGACCGACCGCGAACACAAAGCCTAAACAAAGATGCATTGTTACCCCATGTTTTGCTCAGGTAATTTTAGATTTCAACACAGTCATATATCCATCAATTTTCAATAGCAATTAACCTTCCCAAGCTTGCAGGAAGCCGAGGGCGATTAATGTCTTTCAATTACAACTGACTTTGAGTGAAAGGCGAACTACACCTTGAACTGGTCACCGTTCACTCGCAGGCACTAGAGACAGCTTTATCGGCACTGAGTGGGCACTGAACCCACGCTCCCTGCATAGATGTCAGACCAGTATACCATCATACCATCTTTGAGTCCAATGTCGTCCTCAGTGTGGGTTTAACACAGCTAATTTTGCATTGCTCAGTAAAAGCTATTGTTTTCTCAAGTACTTAAATGAATGTGCATTTTCCTCTCTAATAGTGATTGAGCCTGCTATTATGGTAATGGATGACATCCAGCAGAGAAATGTGCCAGTTGATCACAACAAACACAACAGCTTGGTTAAATGGATCCCTGCAGCCCCATCTGTGATGGGATATATGGAAGGACCACTGAGCTCATTCTCAAATGGTCAATTTTTTCATGTGGATGTATATAATCCTGCAAGCACTAAAATCAATGTGTGGTGATCATCCATTATACACACACCTGTAATTGTTATTCTGCAGGAATTAGAAGGGAAACTAAACAAAGGAAGAGATGTGCACAACTTGTGTTGGGGCGGGGGGCTGTAACAATGAGTCTAGATCCCGCTGTGGACATCCTCCAAACAAAGATCATTCCATACTCTTACCACCATTAAAATTAGGGGGTTCGACACAAAAGGCAGAACCAATGCTTTTGTCAAGCCTGCCATTTTCATGAGAGCAAGGTGTAATTCACAACATGAGTTTCTATTGGTAAATGGACTTTCACTTATATAGCGCTTTTCTACCTCGGGTACTCAAAGCGCTTTCCATTAACTAGTCATTTACCTACTGTTGACACAGCATCAGGAGCACCTAGGGGTTAAGTGTCTTGCTCAAGGACACTTTGAAATGGTCTTGATAATCGGGGGATCGAACCCACAGCCTCTCAGCTGGGAGACGACCTTTCTACCACGGAGACATGCAGCCCCTGTATTAAGAACTCCAGGCAACAACTAATCTTTTTTTTATTAATTTAGCAACACGTAGACAACACATATCTTATTTTTATAAACCAGCCAATAGAAATATGTCACAAAGGCTTAAGAAAATCCCAATTGATGCTATATATTAATAACGATCTAGTATATACAACCAGTATAGTAAATATCTTGAGATGAGAAAAAAATGTATAAGCCATGAGTTTTACTATGTTTTCCTTGCTTCATGACCGCAGTATTCTTCATGAAAAATACCTGTTAATGATTAAGCATTATTATTCACTTTTTATTGTGTGAAACAAATAATATATAAAAACTCTTGAAATGTTGTTGCAAAAAGTAGGAAAATGGTATGCCACACTTGTCTGCTATATGATAAACAATGGACTTCGATTGTATGCTAACATCGGGCAGGTCAACATTCTAAAGGCTGTCTTAAATGCTAATGTTTGTAAGTAAACATTTCTATCATCTATCTGATGCAAACTTGCAACAAACAAACTGTTAATCTATACTGGTGACATAATCACACAGCACATTTAAACTATATCACATACAGGCTATGCTTGGCTAAGGACCTGAAACTGAAGTCAATAATGCATATGTTCCTTAAAAGATACTAAACAGGAAGGGCCTAAACCAACAACATTCGTTTTGGGTTTCACAATGAAAACATGGCATTACTATTAATGAAATAAATCAGTTCTAAAACCACGGAAACACAAAATAAACACAAAATAAACACGAAGATCATGTAGATTTATTGCAAACAAAAGAATTTCTGAGTATTGCAGTTCACACTAGCCAGCAGGATGGCCAGTAGACTCATAAGGGTGGCTCTATGCCCTGGGGTGGCACCTCAAGCACGGCAGTAAAATAACACGGCTACACCACAGGATATTTTGTTACCATGGCATTAGTAATTTTTCTATCAACCTAGACAAAATGACGGCAATGGCTTGTTGTCTATGAGCATTCACTTGGCCAACAAAGATAAATATTGCCTCTCTCTTTTAATAATTGAACTATATTATGTAGGCCTGGGATAACTCTTGTTGTGAAACTGTGCCCTAAAATTTCATCTGAATAAAAGCAAACCATCTCATCCCTTGATTCCCACTTATGTTCACAGTTTTGAAGTCTCAAGAGCCTTTTCACAGCTTTCCATGTGCAACAACTGCTGGCCTAGGTGTTGCACTTCAGCAAGCACATTCTTGATGAGAATCCGCCATATATATATATATATATATATATATATATATATATATATATATATATATATATATATATATATATATATATATACACACACACAAGCACACACACATTTGGTGGCTATGTAACTATCCCCTGATGGCTGCCTTTAACAAAACCCCCTCACCTGAGGGAGCTTACATAGTAACACCCTTTAATCTGTTATAATCAAACTCTAGTTTGTTTCCTCCCTAGGTGTGGTTCATTTAGACATGTGTAAACATAAATAACCTGTAGAGTCCAAGACCTCCTGCAAGAGGTGATCGTTTCCTGGTTACTGTTTCCTGGTTACTTGATTCAGGTGTGTTGGGGGGAGAAACTTCAAAACCATGCAGGAACCTGGCCCATCAGACTGGCGTTTGATACCCATGCCCCAAGGTGTGCTGTGGTAAATTATTTACATTCAGTTACCCATCTCAAGCTCAAATCAGGTTTTGGATGTTTTTTTTTCTCTTCCCTTTAATTTTGAGTTAAAAATGGCACATAAAATATTAATATGGGGTAGTTAGGGGATTCTCATTTCTTTGCTGCAAATATGCTAGGCCTGCCTGACGGAGATTAATTGGTCAGAATAATATTTATTTAGAACAAACAATGAATAGTCAGCGATGAATAGTGATAGACTATATATATATATATATATATATATATATATATATATATATATATATATATATATATATATATATATATATATATATATATATATATATATATATATATGATTTATTAGATGTCCAAAATTATATATTTGATTATTGTGTTCACTTATTGTGACATTTTCATTTGGTCGTGTGCCGTGACATTTTTTCAAACTTAAAAATAAACTTAAAATAGTCACCTCGCTAAATAAAGTTTGGGAATCAACGGTCTAGGACTGATCAAGGAGGACTTACTTTCCTTGCAATAATGTCTATTTAGATAGAAAACTTTAATAGAAGTTCAAAGTAGAAAAGGATGACCTTTACAAAGATAAATCTAAGCCTTTAAAGACTTTTGAAACGGTTTTCAAAAGAAATCAGACTATGAAAATAATAATCTGATACGTAAATAGGGTCTTTGTGTAGGCTTTATATAGATCTTTGTATAGGCTGACTTTCAAATATTTTTTGCATGATGTTTAGTTATATAAGTAAACTTAAAAACATAAAACAGTGCGATCGATAATGAGCTCCCTCTAGACAACAGGAAATAACATTCTTAATCGCCAAATAATATGAGTTTAAAAGAACATTCTCGGGAGTTAAAATAGTAGTATAAAGCTTTTTTTTATGTCTGGCCATTGATTTGATGGAAAAGCATGACTAATAAATGTATAAATCTGAATCTATAATAAATATGGATCATTTCATAAACATCACCAGACAGAATTAGAGCTGCATTAAATGCGTGTGCGGATAGATCAGCTTATTATCTGCGAGGAGCGTGTCCTCCCACTTTTCCTGAATTTGCATCTGGTCATTGGTGTCAGCAAGTGCGGTAGCTGAACATATTGGAGTCATTGGATTCTAATGCAGTTCTAACACATTTTAGCATTTGTTTTTTTTTTTTTTTTAAAGAGGGTTGTGTGCATCACAAGTAGAATTTTAAAATTAGTTTTGCATTTTTAGTACCACATTAAACTAAAAGAGTCAAAGAACACCAGATGATTACAAGTAAATAAACCAAATCAAAGGTCTCCATTGCCCAGACAGAAATGCCACCGTTTCAGCATTAATTTAGCTTGACTTCCTAGGAAATACAAAACAAGAAAACATAACGCCTTTGCCTTACATAAGAAATTCCATTATGTTCCAATTCAACAACCGCGCTTGTCCGGGTTAGACTAATGTATTACATTTCTCAACCTTTACTAGCTGTCGAGGTCTAGATGCACATTTATATCATAGACGTAGTGAAGGAAACACAGTTGGAATGAACTTGATATATGTAGCCCCGCAGCAGTGATTATTTTGAAGCCTTTTCCTCCCTTTGTCTCAACTGCACGGCCCATGTGGGACAAAACCTACAGCGCTCATGAGTCATAAGAGATTTGTGCTCGCAGAGAGAGGCCTACCACATTTTACCCACGAAGGAGGGTTCAAAGAGCTCTCACGAGTCATTAACTATATCAAGCAAAATCTTTGGGTCCCGAGAGGGGGCGTGCGTATGAACTTTCTGTACTGCCGGGCAAATGAAATTAAAAAGCAAAGGAAGGGAAGTCAAAAGTTCAGGTTATCACAAATCCCCATAATAATGGAAAGTGCTGAAATATCACTGACACATACTGTATAGGATATTGTTGAGTTTCTTGTTCATCCTAATTGCTTAAATGTGGAGCAGCTGTCTCGAACAGTTGAATGGCCAGTTGGCAGAAGGCTGAGCGTTCTGCGGTGTAGCGAGTTTGCTTCAGGCTACATGATAATGAGGCTCTGGGAGACGACACGAGATGAAATTGCAGATGAAACCTTCGTGACAGCAAACATCTCATTTAGAACTTTTGTTAGTGTTATTACAAAATGCTGCAATGGTATTCTGATCATCTTATTTAAAGATAATATGACAGAGTACATGTTTATATGTGTAGAATTTTAAAACTTGGGTGGAAAGAAATACTTCTAGAGTCTAGGTAAACTTAAACGGTCGCTCTGGAATTCTAACCAGTATATATTCAGATGGTGTGTGAACTAATAGGATAATAGTTAACTTGAATGATTTGCTGGGTGGATTTTGAGCCTGAGTTCCAAACGGTTTTGCCGGCCCCATTGTTTTGTATTGATCCCAGCAACCAGTTGTTGTTGGTTTTTTTTGTTGTTGTTTTTTTTTAAAGCTAGTTGCTTAGGCAACAATTTGCTGCTACGACAAGCGTGTGTCAATCACACAGCTGTCATAGCAATAATTATAGGATAATCCTCTAAAATGGGATTTAAATGGTTTCCATTCACATTTAAGAATCATGGGCAATAGCGAGCTGTGCATTTCTGGCATGTTTCCCATGTGGGACCCGTATGTATATTGTGACAATTGATTTTCAGTTTTTTAAACACTGTTTTGCAAAAAGAATAAAACAGACCGGTAAAAGTACCGTACTGACACGGTTGACCTGAGGTGCGTTCAGTGACCATGGTAGGAAGTCTCAAACACTCATTTACTACAGTAAATCGCAATGGCAAGTCTGTGAGCACATTTCAGGAGGTGATTAGAAAAATTTTATTTCATTTATTTGACGTATCTAGAGCAAGGCAGTCATATGTCAACTCAAGTTGCAGAGACGAGGGATACAAATGTGCTTACATTAGCAAAAAAAAAAAAGTGTGCATTTGTCTTTTTTAGTGATGTTGAAGTGTCATCCAATATATTATTTTGCCTTCAGCTGTATGTAAGAACACAGGTTGACGAGTGATTCAGTTCATTGCAAATAATTCCTGGTAAAAAATGTATAGCATATTTTAATTTCAGTTAAGTTATAGTGTTATAGCTTTCAATTTTTTAAAATCTGGTCATCTTAATTCATGCCAAAGGTCAGTTTGACTTTGCGCTGTTTAACTAAAGTTGATATTCATTTCTAAGTCGTAATTTTAATAATTTTTAACCATTTCGGATTGCTAGCTCAATTTCAATACCACAATAATAAAAGTTAGAGATGATAAGTAACAGCATATGGGCTCACAAAGTAATCATATGTATAATCATTTGGCCGTGACATTGTTCTTGTTTATTCCAATCTTCTATTTTGATATTCACTACCCCTTAGAGAGTAACATCTGGCGGTTTAAATGTGAAAGCCCTAACGCATTACACAATAACTATCCATCTACCTTTTTGATCCCGACAGTTTTAAGCACTATCTGTTTCAATGCTTTCAAAAAGAAAGTTTGAAAGAGAATGGAAATACAAAGTAAATATGAGAAAATCATAGATAGATAGATAGATAGATAGATAGATAAAAACATGGGTATTAACCCGATTAAGCTCACATTTTTCCTGAAAAAAAGTGAAATAGTTTATGAAAAGGTGTGTTTCATGACCGGTCACAACAACGTAATGACTCATTGTGCAAACAGACCAAACCAATTTGTGTCAGTGCAAATGCATATATCATCTTGAAGATCCTGTGTATGAAAAATATTTGTTCTATGTACAAAGTAAACAGCTTTGGTCATGTGACAATATTCTCTAAACATGCAACATTGCACACATTTCATCTACATATTGTAGTATTTCAGTATTTCATGAAAAATGATTGAAAAATCATTTTTAGAGCTTCGTCAATTAGAATTTTCTTTACAGTCACTTTTGTGACAGAAGGGTTGAAATGGGTTAAGACGTGTTTTCCAATAAAAAGATTAAATCAATGGCTTAATCTAAATAAAATAATAATTTGTTTAAGCACTAGTATATTAACTGAATCTTTCGTTTTATTTTTTTTCTTCAAGAAATGTAAAACAGATTCACTTTTACAATGCCAACCTGGGAATTTTATATCCGATGTTGTCGGCCAGATTGAAAGTCATACCTGTAAACGCTATCTCCCTGTAGGGGTTCCTAGCCTGAATCTGTGAGGGTATTTCTCTCCTCCGAACATTTGAACTTCACATGACCACGTTTGTCTGCTGAGTTTAGGGTCTTGATAGAAGTCTGCACTCAGAGTGCTTATTTATTGTATGTTTGTTTTCCTGTTACTTTACCACCTGCATACTTTGTCATGTTTTCCTTCTGAAGTACTGTTCCCTGCTGTTCAGTGTGATGAACGATACATCTTTTTGTTTTTTATAGCATTAATTCTGTGGATGCCTTTTGTATGTAAAGCATTTCAGTGCTCCTTCGTGCACTCGAATTTGTTGTTTTTCCGACAATAACCCAGCCACAGGCAACGCAACAGCGCCAGTGTGATTTCTTTGATTGCACAAGCTCACATTGCAACCCCGTGTCTGCCAAACAGTTTTTGTTGCATCTTGTAAATGTTTCTTTGCTTTGCCAGGATTTGAAACGTTCAACTGTTGGCTTTTTTTTTTTTTTTTTTTAAATGAAACCACTGTGCCCTCTACAAACCACAATGAAATGAGTCGAATTGTGGCCTGGGTTAAACACAATGTCGATATTCACAAGCATATCTTGAGACGGGAGGTGGGCGGTGGGGTGGAGGTGACTGGAGATTCTCGATAGCCTGTGCTGTGCTCAAGCCATGAATCCTTAAGTCCTTTTTCTTGCAATATCACAGCAGACTTGTTCACAGTGCCGTCTTTCTTCTTTATAATGTTTATGTGAGACAGTACTTGTGCTTTGGAATGTTTTCTTTTCTCATTTTTACATCCATAGTGTAATAGATGAGATTCATGAACCTTAGTGAGATTTGTCACCAGCAGCATGAAGATGTATTCAGACGATATGGGTTTGACGAAATTGTATCATAGGAAACAAATTGTTGATGATTCTTGAAGACAGTGAGCTGGATGTACTAGATATTTTGCTTAAATGTCCTAACAAAGAAAACTGGCAGCACACATTTTGTGACATTGCCTCAACGAAAATGCAGTTTTGGGTTGTGTCTACTTGAACAAGCAAATATAATGGGATCTACATATATTTAGCATTTGCCATGTGATTTATTAAAGCTGAGACAAATTGCAGTGGCTTATTTTGAGTTTTTAAGTAAAATTTGTTTTAGAGAACATTTGTCAAATTGGAATTTTTAAACATTTTTCCTTTTTGTTTTTTTCCTTCTCCTTCTGGGAGCTTTGTTCAGGGGATGCTGTAGTGTATTTATGATGTTCTCTATGACTTATTTTTCACCCGTGAAGCCCTTTGAGACTGCGGTGATTCATGTCTATGCAATTAAAGTTGACTTGACGTACGTAACCTTATTAATACTGTATATGGACTATTTGTCAAGTGAAAGATATTATGTACATATAAAAACAGTCGCCAAGTATTTTGTAATATGCTGTGAAGTAAACTACATTTTATTGAAACAATACCAAATTAATCAATTTTAGAGAAACTCATAAAGGATGTATGAAAGACATAGGAAGGACATTTTCACCATAAAAATAGTTAGCATTATAATCGTAAGATGTAATTTCAGTTTATTTTCTAATTAATTATCTGAACAAAAAATGTTTTTTAGTTTGTATTTTTAATTTGTTTTATTGCTTTTTATTAATAACCTGACTACTTTGCCATCTTAGATTGTGTTGCTCTTTGCTTTAGCTCCTCCTCTTCTGCCACTTCAGTCCAAATGCGAGTTCTCCATCATGTTTGTCAGTACTTTAAAGCTGAGTTCCACCACATCAGTGTGTTTTCGACCAAATGTGCAAGATTGTTCCAAATTCATTAGTGACCGAAAAAAGGGCCCACACAATGAATCAAAAAATTCAACTTGGCACTTTTGATTTATTTCTTCAAAAAAGAGTGCTCTGTCGATGAAGCTTTCTTAAGCAGAAAAGTGTGACTGGCAAACATGGAGGAAAAAGGCATCAGCCTTCCCCAGCTACCCAAAAGAAAAAAAAAAGTCTACATCTAGCCATGCCTTATTGATTTCTCCTTTACACCATCTCTGAATTGATGTCAATAAACTCTGGAGTGCTCCTTCCCTACAAGAGTCGCCAACTGTTATATTTAATAGAAGCGATGACGTGGGGGCCATGTTTGAGTGGTACAACACTGAAAAAAATTCTGCCTTGATTGTACATTGGCTTTTATTGTAAGAGAATCTTTCATGCGTATCTTGGAGGAAGGATTAATATGACAAAATCTTGTAACATTTGACAAATATTATAGACGGGGAAAAAGTCATCTCTTTGCATCTTAAAGGCTTCATAATCAACCCCCCCACTTCTTTTTTTTTTTTTTCATCATGTGTGTGACAAATAATGACAGTGCATTTTTTTACCCTGCAAATTTCCCTGAGGGCTAGCGTAATTCACGTTTTGTTCCATAACTGTAGCTTTCTGAAACACTTAATTCTGAGTAACCGTTTCAAAAAAGTGGCAATATCATATTGTGCAATAAAACAGATTATAATGTCAGATGTGAATAAAATTTCTCTAATTAAGCAAGTAAAAAAAAAAAAGATTGGTTTGACCTTTGAAGTGATTCCAAACAAAAGCAAAGGCAAATAAAGATAATGACTACAGTAAGTTTAAAGCAGTTTATAGGAGACCTCTACAATCATAATTAGTCGCTGTTATTTACTTTAAGAAGGACAATATACTTCACAGCTGGGGTGTAAATTGAATTGATGTGATTATTTCAGTCGGAAAAAAAATATGAGCAATTGGAGTGCAGTGGTTGGGGGGGATAAAAATTCATGCACGTTACATGAAAGTGCTCCTGGCAATTCACCTTATGTAATAGACTCGAATATGTATACATATGCATATTTAAAAATACAGGTCATTATGTGCAGGATTAACACTGTGTCTATGCAAATGCAAGATCCCTGGTCGGCCTTTCGCCATCACTTTCACAATACTGAATGTCGACCTTAACAAATGCATCGGTGAAAATTAGAAAGCAATCCTCGGTTAGCAAAGTATGACCTTCACACCGAATACAGGAAGTTAATTTTACATCTCATTGAGAGTTCTGATTTCGAGCTGTGCTCCCCTGCAGCTGTCATGGAAAAGTAGAATGTGCATAGCGACGTTTAATCTGTCTGACCTTTTGCCACGAAAAATAGATTACCTACTGCACTCCAGGAGCTCTCTCTTTCCTTACTCCATCTATTACTGTTTGCATACCAAAAAGGACATCACGCTAGTTGTCCATCATTAGAGTATCACTACATCTGTGCTTTGTGTGGGGTCAGACTCAAATAGAAAAGAAAAAAAAAAGTTTTATTACTGGTCACATTTTGATGTCAGTAATCTATCTATAATACCCAGTCTTAGTCAGTCACTAATCAAACTTTAGTACAACTTTTTTCTTTTCTTTTTGTTTATTTTGGTGGCTATGGGAATTTTTAAAATTTTACCAGAACGATTTTTTTTCATTGATTCTAACTGTTTTTGTTACAACATCCATAAACAGAAGCACGTTTATTGAATTTGAGCACATGTTTGAGGGTAATCAAAGTCAAACAAGAACAAGATACACTTGTAATCCAATCGAATCAGGCAAAAAAAAACATTAAAATCATACTTTTACAATTTAATAAAAGTGTATTTACATTTTTTAGACTTGCATTATTATTATATAAATGATCAAAATGTGACGGCATACAGCACAAGCACATGTTAATTAAAGCAGTGCCCATTAACCAGCGCAAAAGCATCCTGCAATGAAAAAAAAAGAAGTTCAAAACCACATACATCTAATCTCTAGGCATATTTTATTCAGCAACTTCAGAGGATAGTCAGGTATCACCATGATGGCTCGCCTGTAAATGAAAGTTGTGCAACTAATGGCAAATAATGACAGTGCGCACCCATATGAAATTCAACATTGTCACAATAGCACGCAGGAGTCACTAAAATCCAATTTAGCAATGCTGCCTTACATTCCAATAAATTTGCTCTTAATTTGGAAAGAATTTACTATTCCTGCCATGGCATTAAAAAGTACTGAATTGGAATTGCTAACACCTGCTGAAACCCTTGTTAAATATCTCACATCTCGCCCTTGAAGTGACTTGCCAATTTGAGAACTGCTGGGTTAAAGTGTTATAATGGAGACGGTTTGATTCTTTAAGGAATAAATTATTTTCACAAATGTTCTCATGTGCAAAGGAGTGGATATCTGAAAAAACAGTATAGTTGACGGCATGACTTACATATTTGCTTCATTGGAGATTTGAACTTGATTTAAAAAAAACAAAAACAACCAATTGGCTCTAGAATTTAGAGGTTCACGAGGTCACCCGTTAGTTTTATTTCTCCGATATCACAAAACACGTCTTTTACAGGCAATGCGTTGAGCCATGTGGGTGATATTAGACTCCGGGCTATTTTGCTGCAAATCTGAACGGAGAAAAGCACCAGGGACGACAACAACAACAGCGCATTTCCATCTCGAAAGATCCATATGATTTTGCTCCAGCGCTCTGCTCTGTGGCCACAAATGTACTTTTCACGTTGTTTTGACTCTGGCAAAGCTTGAGTTATTTTTTTTATTTCCTCTCAGTTGACAGGCCCAGCAAGCCTCGGCGGGATGATGAGGATAGAGGTGAACATGTCAGTGTGAAATGAAATGCTCTCTATCTCCGGAGGGAGGTCCCTGCACTGAGGCGCACCACTCAAGGAGAAATAACACAGCAGTGTACATGGATTTGTGAAGCAAACTGTGTGAAAACACTAATATTGGGCTGGGAGGTGAAATGGAGGCAGCGCTTTGGTGAAGACTGGCAAAATGTGTTTAGGTATTGAATAATTTTGTTAGCAGAGGTGGGTAACTTCCAGTTTTTTGCTGGGCCGTCATTTGTGAGAGCCCCGCCCCCTTTCCGTCATCGTCGGTCTGTTATTTGTTCAAGCCAGATAAAGGATTATGTTAGTAGGTGTAGTTTGCCTACCGTTCTACCATCACGACAGGGCAAAATTTAACATTATTTTTTAGTGCTTTATTTCAATGTGCTGGTCTGCTTCTATTTATATTTGTTGTAATTGTTTTTACTGTTATTGAGCTTGCACTAATAAATCGTACCATGTTGGTAATTATTCAGATTATAACTTAAATATGTTAGAAGCATATGTTTAACATGACTACAATGCCATTTTCTAACTAACATATGAGACAGAGAGTGCAATTACCTCTTATGCCCATCAAATGATATCATCATGCAACACATGACGTTCAAAAGTTCATTCAACAACACATTCACTTTATATGTTCCTTCCCTACAAGTTTAGAAAATTGTTTCATTAACATTTGTCTAAATTTGTCTCAATTTCACCTGCCCCATACACTATAAGTAAAACAAAGTATTCCTTAGGTTGAATTTACTAAAAAGAAAAACATTTTTAAAAATGTATATCCTGGCCAAGAGCCAATCAGAGAGAAATGTTAATTGAGAGCAGCCCATTGGTTGCTTGAAAGGGTGACCTAATCACATCCCAGAATCCTCTATTAGCAAGACATGTAAAACATAATTAAAATGCAAAACAACACAAACTGTCACTTAACGCTTAATTTTAAAATTACAGTTGAGAAGTGATTGAATAGGCAAACAAGGAATAATAATACTGACATATTCCTGGATTCATCCGTCGGTTCGTCAGTCCGTCAGTGCTTCAATCGGTGAGCGACTGACGAAGAATCTGTCATTGCTGATAAAGAGCCCATGTCTGTCTGTTAGTCATTTTGAGTGATCGAAAGGGGTCACTAAACCCTGATCACTGATTACAAATGGGGATTAATTTATCACGACTGTGATTGAGGAAACCTGTGTGATCATAGTTTTGTACACTGCTTAGTAAGGTCTGAAAATGAATGTCAAGCTCCATTAGAGGATACATTGTGATCTAATGAGCTTGGTAACTGTTTGAAATGATTGCGCCTGCTGAGGGGACTAATAGGTGGTGTTTTGATTAGCTCGCCTGATGTTTTGCTTCCTCCCTATTAGAAAGTTCAGACATGTTGTAGTTACTGTAAAGATGTTGCACTGCTATGCTGTGAACCGATCTGACCATAGTCCTCCACAATCTTGACATTGTATGGCAAATATCATTTTTAAAGCGGAATCACAAAAATCAGATGATTCTGGGGTCACAGGGAGAAGAATTTTAGCAGTATTTTATTAAAATTATAGCTCTAAATTGTCATGCCAAGTTAGCGTCTCTTCTGATCCTATCAGGTTAGGGTTTGTTGTTCAAGGTTGCTTTTTTTTTTCTTAGGATATTCCTAAGACATTCTGAATCCATCTCAATTGCTCCCAAGAAATCTTCATTTTTTCATGTCACAGGGAAATTCTGACTGTCACACAGTAAACTCAAAAGTTTTATAATGTTTTAAAAGCAACTGGGACCTTGAACAAAGTCTAACAAATCCCTGACATGACCACAAATTTGCTATACCACTAAACAATTTGTCATTCGTCACATGGAACATTCAATGGCATACAGCATTTTTTTTTTTAATATGAGAAGGAGAAGATTTGGATAAACAAGAGGCCGACAGAATCCCCTAACGTTCACAGAGGGTGCTTACATACCTGGAAACAGCTGTAAAATCCCAATTCACATGACCTTTGACATCATAAGCGAGAGTGGGTGATTCAAATCATTGTGGACATATTCTACTTAGTGATAAAAGTGCTGTATACCTTCTATCTAATTGCTTTATATTGACAGTTATGCCTTGTGATGGAGACTCCAGAAAAAATGTTTTAATCTTCGCTCCCTGACTTTAACGTCAAAGGTACAGTAAATCAGAATATTCTAATATTTAGGTTGTTGAAAATCTGAATCAAACACCTGTTAGGCCGTTTCTAACCAGAATATTTGGGCATATAGAAATACACCGAATCTTAGACACATCACAGCACCACTTTTGAAGTGAGGGGGAAACCAACTACTTTATTACTGGGGTGAGTTACATGAATATAGAATGTGTTTTATTGATGGTAAAATTTATGAAAAAAGTGACGCTGATGTCACTTTGACTTTGACTTTGATAAGATTATTCTCCCTGTTCATGCATTTAAAAGGGTTATTCAGAATTTTCAGAAACTGGAATTTTGTGTGTAAACATAGTCATGATATAAACTTTTCTCATTTTCTAGAAGCCTCAAGAACTGTTTCTTGACCAGATGTAGCCAACTTGTACATACTAAATACATTTTTTATTTATATTTTTCCTATCTTTGTATAGTTCTTAAAAAATAAATTCCATGAAAATCTTACCTCAAAACTGTGATGACGTTGTTCAAATTGTCTTATGAGGCAACAACCTCTGCCAAGGAAAGCACCCAGTACTGCTTCAAGGAAGTCCTACTATAAAGATGGCTCTTCATAGAAGATTTTTTAATCGCCCTCCGATTTGTTATCTCACGTTAAAAATCCGATTCTGGATTAAATCCTTTAATCTCTGTTTCCGGTTGAGGCGTGCTGCCTTGGTCAATAGGGAATTATCTCAGGCCACCCATGGTTGCATGCACCTTTGTAAAATAGAATAAGATTTAAGTGGCAGTATGATACTTTTCTTGATTGCTAATTGAATGACTCACATTCTGTGTGAACTCACACTTTTTTCAAGATTCTATTTCTGAAGGTGTATGTGTGCATTTTTAACGTGTTTTTCTTGAAATTCACCCCTTGGCTTTATGTGAAATATGTACACTTTCATTGCCACTAGAATAGATGGTAACTTCCGAGTGGCTAACTGCTTCTGTTTAACAGTTTTTAATTAGGGTGATAAAATAATCTTTCACAAGAACTTTTTTTCATGATGTTAGAACTTCATAACATTGCTCTTCATTATCAGGCGATGCAGAGATTTTGCTGTCTTCGCTCACATCCTAATATCACATGCCTCTTTCTTCTCAACGTCACATTGCTCTGATACAATTTACCGTGTCAGCGTTTTCTGCCTCCTGGAGCAATTTTAATTTTAATTGAGACTGTTCAGTGTTTAATTGGACACCTTTTTTCCTCATTATTTTAGATTGCATAGGATTTAAATCGATATGTTTCGCACAGTCACAAAACACTCCGAAATGTTTTAGGTTTTTGAAAACTTCAGAAAACTCAATTCACACAAAGATTTCAATGATTTTTGCAAATCCACCACAGCCATTATCACAGTATTTAACTTTGAATATGTTTGTATTTCTTTAAAATCAATATGTAATATGCACATTTTCCCTGATAAATTAGAGTAGTATTGTTCTTTGTCCACTAGTGCTGTGATACGTCACTTTCTTTTTCATGACCATTGGCTTTCGCTACTTTCCAAGATGCACAGTGATCATTTAAAAAACTATAAACTACTCTAAACTAATAGAGTTGGTCATAATTGCATAAAAGAGCTATTTTTAGAACAGTGCGATGCACATGTGTGATGGCAATATTGCTTTTGGACAAAACCTTCAGCAGTAATACTTCTTTTTACGAGCCAAAAGTTGTAAACTAACTTGCTATTTCTTCAAAAATATCCTTCACAGGCTTATCATGCCTCATGATAAGTACTGTACCTGTGATCATATAAAGAGTTTTCTTTCATGTTAAAAACCTGAGAAATGTCTGTGCTGCACTTAAGCATGCACATGGATGGGATTTACATTGAAAATTGTCACCTGCATGCCAACGAGTAGCAATGTGACGTTCATGAACGAACTTTTCAACGACTCTTCACTGTGAATAACGGGACTCAAGTCTTTATAAGGGGCCATTTAGACAGGACTAGACCAATTCAACTGGGCCGACGAGTATAATACCAGCTCAAACCTACACACTCGCTAAACAACAATGCACTTTGCAAACTGACGCTGTTACACTTTATAGACCATTTGTTGCCGTCTTTTATTGCTGTGTAACTTCTGATTCCATGCTGTGCATTTCTTCTCACCTGGCAAGGGACTATAAATGTGCAGAAGTGTTGCGCTAACTGGCATATTTACAAATGTACCTTTTCAAAAGCGTACATGTGCAGGGTTCAAAATTCAAAGATATCAATCTAAAGATATGGTAGAGAAGCGACCGGAGACAATGGGAAGCTGGAGATCAATAAAAAGTCAGGGAATGATGATGGATTTCCTAAAAAGTGGAACACTTCACTGCTGACTCTTGTGACTGTGAGAGAGGCTGACATGTGAAATCAGACACTCCATTTGTATCCTGTGCAGCCGCTGAACACAAGCTTTGCTCCTCTCACCTTTTTCGAAATCAACGCGGATGTTTGTTATGATTAATGCCACATGTGACCACATTTACTTAGTTCGCCTGCAAAATGAAAAATTGTAGCTGTTTCTGGTTTGCGGTGTGTGCATGTGTGTGCTGTCACAAGCTTTCATCATGGGTTATGTATTCGGGGCAGAGCCGAACGATGCTGTCGTGTAAACCCGCGAGTAGGTATAATTTATCCTCGCTGTATGTTCCAAAGCGCTGCTATTTTTCCAATCTGCTGTGATTTGACAGCAGACTGGGTAGCCACAATGTGGAGCCACAAATGGCTACCAGAACAGACTCATGCACAATTTTGAGTTCTTTGGATTGCTTAGATTTCAAAATAACAAAATGTCACATCCTCAAATAAGTTTATTTTTTGTTATCTTTTGACCAGCTTCAATCAGGTGCACAAAGACAGTGGTTCTCAACTTTTTTTTTTCTTTCCAAATAGGTACCCCCTGTGAAGTATGTTTTCAGCCAAATACCCCGAGAAAGCCAAAGTGTTTTGGGATGAAAATCTAAGTCTTAAAATAAGCGTGCTGTGTTTTCCTTGTCTGCTTTACGGAAGTTAAGAATTCATCGCTAGCCACATTTTTCCGTATTAAGCAACTCTAAAAAATAAAGTGTATGCAGTAACATGACCTGTTTTATTTTGACTCATCTACTGCAATATTGCATCAGTAATGACTTTTGGGGGTCTGTCAGAGAAATCTCTAAAAGAATACTAGGACAAGCCTAGATGCTAAGCAGCAAAAAGAGTAACTCAGACCAGCCAAGACTGACTTTTCTATGCCAGGCATAGGGAAAAACCTTGGGCAAATGAACTCCTTGGTTTTCCAAAGCTAATTCAATGCCCAAGCGCCCCTGCCTGGTTTTTATTAATCCAGCAAAGCATTGCACATTACAAGACATAACAAAAAGAGCCAGTCGGGCGCCACCAACAGCTGGGCCAAGGTCCCGGCTCACACTTTCCTGCGTCAACAGCTTTATCTAAGGACTGGGGCGAGATGAACTAGGCCTGCACAGATGGATAGCAATGCACACTATTCTAGACAAGAATAAGCACATAATGATAACAATCGAATATATGATTTCCTTCACAGGGTCACTTTAACACAATTTACCAGTAAATTGCATGTTACAATTAATCTGCCTTTAATTTGAAAATGAAATCTCACCATGGCATTAAAAGCTTAAAATTAGATTTACTGATACTTGCAACAACGACTTGATACAACGCCTTTAAACTCTTACATACCTCCTGAAATGTCTTCACATACTCCCATTTGAGAATCTCTGCAACAAAAGAATGTTTAGTTACAGAGTCCCGATTTCAATTCCACCTTGCAGTTGCCACCTTTAGTTCCACCTTCCAACTGTAGTTGCCTTCCTGTGTGGAGTTGGCATGTTCTCCTCAAGCCTGCGTGGGTTCTCTCCGGCTTCCTCCCACACTGCAAAAACATGCATGGCAGGTATATTGAACACTCTAAATTGTCCTTAGGTGTGATTGGGTGCCTGAAGTTCAGGTTGTCCCCCGCCTACTGCCCATAGACAGCTGGGATAGGAACCAGAAAGCCTGTGACCCTTATGAGGTCTAGCCGCTCTAGAAAATGGATGGATGGAAGTTTGGAAGCCTAGGATGGATCAATTGAAAATTTTACTATTTTCAATGAAACCATCCATCAATTTTTTTTTTAATGTATATCCTATTCAGGTGAATATTCAGGTGCCTATCCCAGCAAACTGATGAAAGAATGGCTGTACCTTAATTAAACTGGTCACCAGCCAATCTTCGCAAGTGACAACCATTCATGTTCTCATGTAGTTGTCTAGCTGTAGTCAGTCTTGTGTACCATAATGCGAGCACTGATCTCAATAGGTACAAGTCTGCACTCGACCAGGATTGCATGAAAACTGCTCAACTAATTCCCAAAGAACTTTTTAGAAGGGAATGGAACACCAAAAAGGAATTACATTTTAGTAAGGAAGTGACTAAAGAAATTTTATTTGTTTTGTCGCGGCTGGCACTGAAATTAAAATCTTTCTGTGAAACGCTCAATATTCGATAAGGAAACACATATTGTAGGGCAACAACAGAGAGAGAGGAAGAGAAAAAACAGAGCTCCATAAAAGAGAGCCACAAAGATCGAGACTGACTTTAATAGCTGTATTCAGAATTATACACTCATTTCCTCGACTCCCAAATCAATATCTAACTATTTTTATGTAATAAACTTTGTTTACTCATCAGTCAAATAAAAAATGTTTTCAAACACCACTCAATTGCGTCGTTAATGAGTTTGTTGTGGTCAGTGTAAAAGGTGTCTCATCCCAAAACTTTCTCCATTTAAAAAGTGCCTTCAGATAACTTTAGTTGTAAGTTGGTGCACTGTATATAAAATTAAGCAAATATATTCCAAAAGTAGATCTAATCCCATTTTTAAAATTAGATCGTTACGTTGAGATCGTACTGGGTAAAATCCGTGAATGTGAAGTGCACGAGAAATCGAATGAGACAGTAATTGTACATTAATCTACATTAAATAACAGGGCGAGATAAATCCCATTTAATGAATAGATGTCTTGGGGGAATGAAATATAATAGCAGGTTTCAGCAAGCCTAAGTGCATTAGACATGGGAGACATTTGTCATGTTTAATGACAAAATACAGAAATGGTAAGTGGATTTTGCTTCATCTCCATTGTTTCTCATATCAGCTACCTTGTGATGAAACGGTGCATTCAGAGTCTCTCCTGATGATGTGTGCTCACATGGCATCCTGACCCCTCTGTTGAGCGCTGTGATTTTTCACACACGCATCCAACCAGTCAGCGGAGGCGAGACTTCGGTCAGGGAGGAGAAGATGGAGTATGCGACTCCTCCCTTCCTGTCTCAGGGTGACAAGGCTTCTCCCTCCAAACCTTCACATTCTCCTAATGAGGTGATAAAGTGAAGGAATGAAGCATGAAAGGAGTCACGCTGCCAAGGCCAGTGTGTTCCCCTGACACCAATCGCCACTCCGCAACCTTTTCGTTTCTCTGTATTTTCCGGACGAGAACAGTAGAGAAAGAACTCTCAGGAGAATGAGGCAATTTCAGTCATGTTTCTGCAACACATTTATCAGTCATGGGTGGCATGCGTGCGGCCCAGGTGCTTGATACGATTAGGCTGAGGAACAGGAGTGAAGGAAGATTTGAGAAATCATTACCTCCATCCTACATTTATGTCATACTTAACTCCGTTTGGCACTGGAATTGACATATCTTTGAGCTTTACAATCTGTGCACACACACACAAGAAAAGATTTTTCCATGAGTTCAGAAAATAAAGAAAATGAAATATGAAACAAAAGTGTCCCTTTCATTTCACCTGTCCAACCGAGTAAATGTTTCACATTTAGAAGAAAGAAAGTAGCCAATTTAAACAGAAGAATGAGTAATGTAGAACCAGCAGAGTTGGGGAAAAAGCTGATTTATAAGCAGAAATTAAATTCAGACAGGTTATTTAAGGAAAAATGCTGTGTCAAAATGGCTTCCACTGTTATTTTACTGATTGGCTCTCCAGCACAACGGGTCTGGTAATTCCATACAACATATCCAAAAGCGAGAGGGATCATTTCAAAGGGAATACATTATTGTATTATTTATATTCAAGATAAAGAAAAGGACTTTGAGTTTAATTAGCAGAAACTCCATTTGAAATATTTTACAAAGGCAAAATCATGATGCAGCCAAGTGTAGCACTACTGGCACACTTATGGGGGAGTCGTTCATTTTCCTCACCTCTTAGACTATTCAGGGATACTTTTTCTGCTTGTCTCTTTCCACAGCATGCAAATGGCACCTCCCCTCCATTATCTTTGCTCTGGACACAGCAGTATTAAATTCCAGAACCTTCATTTTGATTAAGAATAGGCGAATGCCAATGCCAGGTACACGAGCTTATTCCAAGGTATATTAGTTCTCGCAACGGTGGAGGAAATTGGGATAATCTCTCTTTTGCTTGAGTTTTTTGACAAGGAAGTGAATGTAATTCCTCTATGTGTAGAATTCAGTGGCAAAACCGATCGTCTTGCGCATAGTTTGCAGATTTAAAATAATGCATGCGTTTACATGAAGGTTGCATGTTCAAACAGCATCGCACATTCGCAAAAGCGCAAGAGTCGAGCAGAGGAGGAGAAATATGTGTGAAACAAGTCCTTGAGTAATGTGGTTTCTTAAAAATATATAGGCAAGGAATTTATAATAAAATGTTTACTTTATGATCATGCGATATGCACCATTAAAAATGCATCAAGTCGCAAGAGTGTAAAGCTTGTTGCATTGGCGACTAGCTTGAACCGTCCTTGCAAATCATGAAGTCTGTGAGCCCAAACAACCAAATCCACACCCTTCCTGCAAAATAAAAAATGTCAATCACACATTTCTTGACATTTGAGAGCCTGCTGTTGATTAGTTTGCCTTGATAATGTATTCCTGCTAACATTCTAAATCTATCTGTCCCTACACTGGCAAGTTGTCTATTTTGCATGCCAATGAACAGATTGTTGGCTGGACTCTAAGCTAAGACAGAAAATCAGACTCTTGTTTTACCACAAGGGAGCCAAAAAAGTGCAGTTTTTCCAAACAAATGCTCAAATTAACTTGAAGTGACCAGAAAAACTGATATAAGAGACTATCTGGAACATGAATGTATGTTTCTTCCCACTATTCGGTCATTTCATGTACAGAACCCTTGTTGAAGAGTATCCAAAGTTCACTGGGTTCCATGTTCATATATCAGCAACAAGTAAGTCCTATGGTATATTTCCCTTGCTATTTCCATTAAAATGAACTTATCCTGAAATGATGGCATAACCTGTGAAAATAGGATGCCTGAAGGCCATCTTCAGGCTGTGTTTAAATAGAGAATAAATAAGCTTCAAATGGAAGATGGCATTCAGACCGTGATGCGAGTGCTCAGGCCAAGCTGCAGGCCCTGGAGCGGGACGGCACCAGAACTCAATTGATATTCCTGCTTGAGCAGCACCTCCATCGGCCAGACCTCATAAATAATATGATAATGTCATATTTCCAGTGCTGCTGAGGTTAGCTGTATGGCAAGGGGAAACAAAGCACCGGGCTATGAGTGTGACCCAAAGTGAACAGAGGGGGTCGAGTCAACCCGGCAGGCGGTCGCAATACGGTATGTGCTAGCCACTAGTCAAAAGCGCGGCGAGAGCTAGAGTGTTGACTCGTTAAATCAAAGTGTGTCAAACTCGACATGCTCAGCGTTGGCGTTATACGACTGATTAAAGGGGAAGCGTGCTTCTGGAGGATATACACAGAGGCAGCCATCTTTCCAGAAAACACCATATTGGAAGAGAAAACATTTCAAGTATATCAAAAGAAACTACTTCGGTCAGATTGTTTGTAGCTTTTGTTGGGCGTCGAGGTTGAGCATCTGTTCTGGGAGAATGATCAATCTGCAATTTAATGCGATATTGAATTGATTTGCACTATTCCCACTGCATATAACGGAGAAGGAAATTATGTGCTTCAGGGAAAAAAGCGTTAGCATTGTAAAACTATTATTAACCATGTGGGGAAAACGTATCATTGTGTGACATTATAATGGACCAATAAACCAAAAAACAAAATACAAAGGTTCTGGCCAGTAAAAAAGACACTATGGGTGCCTATATTTCATGGGAGCTTGGGTGGCCTTGTTTCAGAATGACTGCCACAAATTGTGAACACTGCTGATGTCTAGCCTCAAACATAACAGTCTGGCTGTTTAAGTACCGCATTTGTTCAAATATAACAGCCTTAAATTACTTTATTTTTATCTGAAATCAACCATGCGCCCTAATAAAAACATTAATATTAAGGCCCACTTTTTTTTTTTTTAAGTTATTTTAAAGGTGCTGTACTGTCGGACACATTGTGAAGTTTGTGTGACAATGATGTGATGTCATCTTTAGTAGACATCTCCATAATTGATTGTTTTTGTAATGTAAGAGTACTTGGTATTGGTCTATGTAGCCACATTATCAAACTGCAGGGATTACAACAACATTTAAACGTAAAAAATGGAAGTCACATTTTAAATTGT
Source organism: Hippichthys cyanospilos (assembly GCF_059441005.1). Classification (NCBI taxonomy): domain Eukaryota; kingdom Metazoa; phylum Chordata; class Actinopteri; order Syngnathiformes; family Syngnathidae; genus Hippichthys; species Hippichthys cyanospilos. The sequence continues at coordinate 9,487,657 of NC_142378.1, read as the reverse complement.
ATGTCAGAGGTTCATCTTTAAATATTCATTGAGTGTTTCAACCTCCATGGTATTTTATCCTCTCAAATTCCCCGTAATAATGATAAGGCTGCAGTGAATGTTATTTCCCAAGTTAGCTGTTTTATCACTCCACATCTTGGTCTTCCCCACTGATCCTTCATGCTTATCTGAGTGTGTTGCACGTGCCAAATTGCTGATATTATTAACTCAAGCTTTTACAGTAGCTCTGAGCAGATTAAAAACAATGAAACACTGAAAACTTATGACACTGTTATAATATTTGAAGTCATAAATTTAAATTGTAAACTGTATTTTTACAGTGAAGTGCATAAAGTTTGTTTTCAATTGGAATTAATATTCCATGGCATTAGAATGTCCACTTTACATATTGGTGCTTCGAGAGTAATAATCAGTAATTGGCAGTTTCCGATGCATCCACTGCCATTGTTTTCAATTAAAACAAACCAACGGAATGTTATTCTAGTGGAGGAAGTATATTGTTCCACTCTTCGAGAAGAACATTTGATTCCATAAAAACACTTTTATAACCTACATCAGTTATTTGACTTCAGCTCATAAAAAAAAAAGTAGAATCCAAAACAAAAGTGTTAATATTTTTTGCCCTGCGTATTATGTGACTGAAATCTGGAGTGGAGAAAAAAATAAATAAAAAAACAAATCCGACACACCTGGGTTTCACATGATGGTGGGTTGGAACCTCACTCGTCAAAAAAAACTGTTTACACCTAGCAGAATCAGGCAGCAAGAAAATCCAAGAATATTCCAATCATAATGGATGATACAGTAGTTAGTATGTAAAGCGAGAAAAGGAAATGAGACATAAGCAGTCATTCATGCCATGTTCTTGACAGAGCCTCGTATTTTCTCCCTAGACTACAGAATCACATTTTTTGTAAGCCAGTAAATTCATTTCTCCTAATAAAATATTGTACAGTATGGGGAGCGGAGTATATGTGAGTTGTTCTACGTTTAAGTTGATTTCTACCTGTTGTGAGGGTAACTCAAAAGTGCCCCATTGATTTATTCGGAGACTTCACCGAAAGAGAAAGACCCCGCTTTTATCAGTAAAGCCATGCAATTCACGCCTGACTCAATATTGATGTCCCAGAAAAAAAAAAAAAAGCATAGTCCTAACATGCTCCTTCCTCCTTAATTAGTCTACGTGTATCCATTAAAAACATTTAAACCATTCTTAAGCGGAATTATCATAATTAGAGGCTGCCTTTGGCTTCCATGGTTGTTGATCACAGCCACCAAGCTTTTAAAACTACATTCATTTACACTCTTTTATAGATTAATCAAGCACATCCACATTAAGCAATGCAGCATGACAAGAAAAACACGAAGAGCACTATCAGTCTGTAGTCTTTAATTAGGCTTAATTAACATATGCAAGCTGTAATGTCAGATGTAGCCATGTGGGCTGTATAGCTTTTGATGCTGTAAAAAAAAAAAAAAAACAAGTTAATATATTCAAAGCAGCCTGGTGATGTTTGTCATCTTCAGTACATCAGTGGGCTGTGTTCAACACACTGAGTCGTAATGAAATATAGTGTATATATTTTTAAAACCTCTATACTGTAATTCGATAACCACTGTATTGATGCGCTATACTGACATACGTCAGCCAAGGCTTTGATTACACTGGACGCGAATGTCTAATATTGATTCAAATCTGAGGTCTGATCACTATTTGATGAACCGTATTTAATGTATTTTTTTCCATCACTCTTTACAATGTAGGTATACGTAAACACGGTCTAAAAGACAAAAAGAACACGTTTTCCCTACAGACGGTAAAAATAAAAATAAGGAAGCCGTGTTACTGTGTTCATGTATTTACAGTATGCTCTTGTACAGTATGTGTGGGTTGAAGCCAATGGCTAAACACCAACGTTCGATTCTCTAGGAGAATGTGTGCCAACACTTTTGTGGTGGATATAGCTCAGACGATCATCCAAACCACCTCAGGATACACACACCTAATGACTTTCTGACAATGCTGCCACACCGTTTAGATGGTAATTGTATACAATCAATAGTTGGCAGTTTCACAAAGATTTGTATTGCAACTCTAAAATAAAGTTGTTCGTGCACCTAATGACTACATTTACATACTATTTCTTCTTTACCAGAAAGTTGCCTAGAAGGGAAATTTTATGTAAATTATCGTGTACGTTAACATGCAGTATAATAATACATTGTAACCCGGACACACACTATATAACAACATGTTATTCGATCCTATGGACAATGGACAGATATTACCAAGAAATAGTCAGTGTTTACCATTTCTACTCAGTAGAAGACTCAAATTAGCAATTTTGCCACTCCAAACTTGGTTCATGCTTGACATGTCTATGAAATTCTGTCATTTCAGCAACCACACCAGGTTTTTCACACCTCGTATCTGCTGAAATTTTTTAACCAGATGGACATTTCCACAGGAAAAAAACATGGTGGACAACCAAAAGCTAGTACCGGCGGTGTCATATTTGGGTTGGGGTTTGTTGTTTTTGCTGGTTTTGTGGAGTTTTGTTCATGTTTTTGTTGCCCTCACATCTGCCTTTTCTTGTCTGTATCCCCCTAGTATGATTTCGTCCACCTGTCTGCTTACTCGCCCCAATGCGTCAACCAATCAGGTTCCCCATGCCTTTCATGCTTGTCCAGCTGTTTAGTGTTCTCCTAATTGAGTGTGAGTGTATTTAAGTCCCAGTTTAGTTCTTTTTAGTGGTCGGGTTATTGTCAATGTCATGTTGTCATTCTGCTGCTGTCACCAGTTTTCTTCAAGCCGAGTTCCTGTTGCGAGTATCTTCCGTCCACCAGTCCAAGTATGCCCTGTCTTCCTGTTGTTGTCTTCCTGTAGTTCCCTGTGAGTTTATTACGGTTTTGAGTTTTTGATTGTTTGTATGTTTTGGTTCCTATTGTCCTGACCTCTGTTCTTTATTAAACTTTAATTTTTTGAGCCTCAACCCCTAGCCTTCTCTGCATTTTTGGGTCCCCTTTCTTCATCCTCTTCACATACCATGCCGCGCCATGACAGGTGGAGGTCCGTATGTACCTACATTTGTATGATTCAGCTCATAAAGGCAACCACTGATGATATGTTGTGAACAACTCTTGGAAAAAATCACTAACACACTTGGGAGACAGGGAGGCAATCTAAAAGAGTTGCGAAAACTTACGAGAATTACATAAAAGCAAGAAGGCGGGCCACAGGGAAGAGTGGTGCTCGAGGAGGAACAGAGAATACACCCTTTCTTCTTTTCAATATTGTGAAAGTCGTTCCTCTTTGTTAAGAACCATGGGGATTATCGTGTCCTAAAGAATAGCTATCTCTTCCTACCGATCTGCGGCCTCCTTGCGACCGGGGCGCACAAACCCAGCAAAAACAAAAATAATAATTAAAAACAAATACGGAACATATTCATTAACCCCCCTCACCACTCCTCCCCTGCTGGGTACCTTCCAATGGGTGATATTAATATGGCTAAGTGATTATATGATTGAGAATTATGTGACCAGCTGCGAGCGGGGAGGATGCTTACCCAATCAGACGCATGTGATTCCTTACGTCTCATTTCCCCGTGGAGATTTCTTACAGAAGTCATATCTTTAAAACATGTTTAATGTCACTTCTTTCTGTCACCGAAAAAGCAAAGCTAATGGTTTGCCAAGTAGCGATTGTGCTCCTGTGAGAATTTAGTGTGACTGTGAAGCATGACAAGGCTTTGCTGTGGTGAATTCACTCAACATTGGTCACATTGCCAGGCGCTCTGCCCTCAATCCAGGTCAGCACAGGGTGCACTTGACTTGAACGAACTGACTGCAACATCCTCACTGGAGGAAGACTGAAGAAAAGCCTTGTAAAACCGGCAAAAAAGTGGTATAGCAGGGAACACAAAGGAAAAAGATGTGTGACTGACAAGCCTCAAGAGGCAGAAGGACATTGCACTGAAACAGATTTTCACCCTCTGCTTGAGAGCGCCCAAGCGGAGATACAGCAGGTCTTGCCATGCTTTCACACATGGATGCACATACAGTGGCACTTGGTATAATGGGCACTGTGTAGTTTTTTTTTTTTTTTTTAATTCATAATGTGTATTGCAATATGACGTTGTTTAGAGTGCACCGCGGCAAACAGACGTCTCCATTAAGATCTTTTTGTTTTCTTGGCCCTGAGGGGATGAGGGATGATTGTTTTGATTGATCCTTGTATCTGAAGTGATTCTTATGATTCAACGCACTTAAAACCCCTGTTATGACAATCACCAATATGTGTTTATTGGTGTAATACTTGCATTTCGATATTTAGGTTTCAATTATAAATGACTTACAGAGTAGCTTTTCTGTATACTGTACACCCTACCAAGGTGGATGGTTCATCATCATTTTGTTCATACAAAAAAACAAAAAAAAAACCTCAGACAGACACAGGTGGTCTTCAAAGCTCTTGTCAAGCCATTTTAACCTCACCGTCTCTGCATGTGACCCTCAAATCTCACCTTTGTATGTGGTGCTCTGTGCCACTCCGGGGATTTATATTTTCCTCTGTTGGTCTGGTGAAGCAGCATCATGACATGGCAGATGGAAAGAACGGTGGGAAGCTTTGTAGGGGATGCAGGGAAATGTTTGTCTCTTTAGCGAGTTGCATATTTAAAATAGAAAATTGCTACAAACGCTGAGCAATATCCTCCAAATATTAACCATTGGTTGAAGAGAACACAATGAACTATGTTTAACAGCTTAATATGACATAAACTGTACACTACACGACATAAGCCGATTTTCTCTCCCCTTCATGGGGAGCTCCCAGACTGCAAGGTCATACAAGTAATGAGCAGAGGAATAAACTTTTTATAGCGAGGCCTTGGGCAACAGTGTGTAATAATTTGACCTTAAAATAACAGCTTCAAAAATCACTTTGATAGTACACAAGCTTGTAATAAGAAGAATCGAACCTCATCACCACAGTGACCTCAGACTCTTCTACTTTTAAGGTCTGCAATAAAAGTGAACCAGCCAGGAAATACTCTCATGTTGTGTTAGCAATATGTGCTAACGTTGCAGATCATATTATTGTCAGGACTTGACAATGAGGATATGACACTCTGTTTTCATTACTTTGACTTGTTTTTGGCATTGTGTATTAAAAACAAAACAAAACGTGAAAGCACAGACACCTGCGAAGGCCAAACAATCCTCAGCAGGTCTGTATGACTCCAATTCTGGCGGAGCTCTATCAGCTAGTTGTTGAGGACACATCAAAACTTGACACCAATGCAGGTGTACATTAAATAGAAAAAGGAAAAAAAAACCATCAACATTTCTTTTAGAAAATGGTGTCAAGGTCTTGCTATAACAACCCGAAATGGGCAAATATGGCCGACACATACTCTGTCAATGACCATCAGCATGTCACATGGCAAAAATGGCAAATACATCATAACGATGCTCACTAATTAACCCTTGTGTTTTATTAGTCCAATCATTTGATCTTCACGTCAAATATCTTTCATTACAAAGGGAAAGCATTGACAAGACACTAGGGAGCTGAAATTTCACACAGATGTAGACAACATGTCAAAGTTCAACATGACATGACCATTTAGTGATAACACCAACAGGAGTGTGACATCCCTTGGCAAAAATAGTGGGAAAATGATGTTGCGGGAAATGGTCAAATCGTGACCAAAAACATCCCCCAAAGGAACATTATTGTTTTCTCAACTATCAGGCGGCACCAACAGACACCCGGACACTTCTCAACTTCCAACATCCACCAAAAGAATATACTCTGAAGCCAAAAAAAACAAACAAAACCCAAAAAAACACAAAAAACAATCCCTATTATCCCACAGATAGAGTAAATGAATTCTAACAACAAAATTTCATTATCAGATGTGTTAACCTTTAAATCAATACAACAACACTTACATTGTAAAACACTGCCCAGTGATAGCCCATTTCTCCTTTTCCCTTCCTCTCTTTTATTCTATGACCCACAAGCAGTTTTTTTCATCACAGAGAAACTCTAAAGTGGGACGCAATAATCACATTTGCCCGCCCCCTCCAAGATATCCTCTGTATGAAATCGGTTCACATCTTAAAGCTTGCACAGAACGTCCCATGTTGCATCATAATGTAAAAGGATCAGATCAAAGCCAGGAACTCTTTAAAATTTGCCTCTACGGACTGATTGAGAATATTTGGAAAGAAGAAAGGGAGGATGGACATGAGACCAAAAAAAAAAAAAAAAGACTGAGAGAGATGTCTGTAATTACTGTATGAAAGTCACTTTTTGAAAAGATGTGAATTTCCACAGTTTGAAAGAAACGGTCAAATGATTTTTGACCTCAACTTCACCATCCCTTGAAGGGAAGGAAGGGATTTGAACAGCAGTGCAAAGGTTAAGACAACACAAGCAGCTCCTGGCTTCTTCTCTAAGCAACCGGCGAGCCCCAAATGGAATTCCTCTTTGGACTTAAGCTTTTTATCTTTTTACTGCCTCTCCAATTAATATTTTAACATATTGTGAAGTCTCTTTATCGAGCAGCCTCTACGAAGAGGTCAGCTCTTCAAGAAAACACTTTAAATTCATGTGAAAGTACTTTCACAAAGGAACTTAAAATTTCTCCATTTGAGAGAAAATAAATGAACTAAATATCACAAGACTCAAGTGATATCGAGTCATAATTCCACCATCTTTACTTTACCTCAGCAGCCCAAAAGACAAGTTCATTAAATAATCAAATTTTAATATGGTTCTTATTAGACATATTGGATGAGACTCACAAGTTTCAAAGCAAGAGGGCTCGCCTTTGAATTGTTTCATGCACAGTGTTACAAATGCGACTGAGAAATATGTTTCCAAATGACTAATAATTCCTCACGCTCTTATGATAATGTAGCAGGATTGCATACAAAAAACAATGTACAGCAATACAGGGTTGATTGCATCATCTTAGCCACGTTAGTAGCCTGTGCTGCTGTAGGGTTTGCATCACCACCAATACCAGTTGAATGTAATGGTCATTTGCAAGAATTCTCACTATTTTTAGATAACATCAATGTTTGAAAGGGAGTAAATTCACATGTAACTTGCGCAGAAAGCTAAAACATTAAAGTAGAGATGATCTATACTTTCAGATTAGTCAGAGGAAAATCTCGATTTTAAACTACAGTGCGTATGCAATCACATTAATTCAGCATGATAGTAATGTTTTCAAGACCAGGAATAGGTTGATCAGTGCATGTATGGCAAAGGAAACATCATCAGTGCTCAGGCGCAGCAAAATAGTTTGTGTTACAATAGTTTATGTCATTTGAAACAGTAGTAGTAAACGCATTGTGTAAATTAAAGCTTTAAAAATAATCTTTGCTAGCATGCCTATTCTCACTGTTTAGGGTAAAGCCTAATACTTGGGACCATTTGCACAAATCATTAGAGGGTTTTTCTCAGAAATGTTTCGATGACATTAAAATGAGATTAATTAGATGAATTCTTTGAAAATCTGAATTAATTAATCCCTCATATTTTTAAATCGATTGGCAGTACTAATCAAAATAAAAAAAGAGACCTTTTGTCTCTTCACAAATAATTCAGTAAAACGTTGTTCAAAAGACTGGCTTTTTATGGATTTCATTTTTTTTTTTACGTTTATTTTTAATCCTCATTTTTTTAGCTAGTGTATACACTGGCATTAGTGATACTTCACAATTGAAGTCATACTTTAAGTGGTGGGATTCTTAAAGTTGTCTCTCTGTTAAATACTGTTAGTATTAAGTACTTTTAGGCATGTTGAGAATAACTTCATTTACATAAGGGGAAGTTTAAAAAAACATTCGAAAACTTCTTATGGTCCTCATACCATTAGTAAATACAGTCTAAACATGCAGATCACTTTACTTGTGTTCAAAAGATTCTGTTTAGTTCTGATTATCACATTACGAAGTTAAACTTAAGTGGAAGCAGAGCGTATATATATATATATATATATATATATATATATATATATATATGTGTATATATATATGTGTATATATATATATATATATATATATATATATATATATATATATATATATATATATATATATATATGTATATATATACTGTATATTCCAGTTTTCAGTCATTTTGACAAATTTATGTACATGTGTATACAGTATCTGGTAGCAGTCATCTAACGTAGTATCACCATTCTCAAGAAAAGGGATGGAGCCTTTAATTGTTTCTGAACGGATTCTTCAATCGAGTTAAGCCTAGGTTTTACAAACATTCATACAAACATCATTTACACAAATTGTTATGTTAATCAGTTATGCTAATCAAACATTTATGTTAATCAGTTATGCATTTGTGTTATCCTTAGATTATGTTTAGATTTGGCTGTCATAGGTAAAGCGTGACTCTTACGTATATAAATGACATTAACAGAACCGACATTTACATAGCATGAGTAGACTTAGTTGTTGAGTGCAGTTATTCATTTCAGTTATTTCATAAAAAGGCATTATCTCTGTGCTTTTGTGTTTTGAAAACACAAATAGATCCCTGTTAATCCCCCCCCCCCCCCCCCTATTTTTCAACCCCTAAATGTGAGGATGGGGGGGGGGGTTATATGTGTGTTTTAATTGTACAGCCATGATATGTGTAACCACTAAAGTCAGAGTGGATTTATACTTGCATAAGATTCACCCATATTCAAATAAAAAAAAAAGGGGGGGGGGTGTCAACTTTTGCACAAAGTCGACTTGTACATGGAAAAATCCGGTAATGGTTTTACAGTAAATTTGTTCTGAAAAGTGATATCACACATTTATTGGTTTGTTAGCCAGTCCAGGGTTAAATAAATCTCACACTCAAATTCACACTGGATTGGCTCCACCTGACCCAAAAGCCAAATGAGGACAAAGCAACATAGAAAACAGATGGAAGTAATTCACCCAAGTAGCACTGCTTGTAGTGTAGCAAAATTCCGTCACTGGCTTGTAAAACACTCAACATTGCAGTATCTCATCTTTTACTGAATTAGTTCAATTTAATTATTGCTGCTATCAAACTTTGACAAAAAGTTTGCTATACATTTAGTGTTAATAAAATGACCCAAGTTAAAGCACATTTTCCTATTATTCCAGCTGTTTAAACTCCTCTTTATAAATCTCCAGCTGTGTTTAGCCTCTAAGGATGTTCAATCTAACTGGAAACAATAAGCAATTTATCGTTGTAAAAGTGGAACGTTTGATCAGGTAGTCATGCCAAGTTATGAAATGAATCAGGATAAGTGTAACAGTGTGTGTCAGACTGTCTGAGGAGGTGCAGCCACAGTAGGCTTGTCACACAAAAGTGTTGCTTTGCTGCGACTTTAATCATTCCGCGTCACAGGGAGACATGACAGAAGTTCTGCAGAGAAACATGTCAAAACCCACCAGGCCGGGCTTTGAACGTGTCTAAAAATGTTTTCTTGCTGCAAAACAGAAATGCTCTCAATTAGCGAACGTGTTGACATGGTAATTTAGGATGATATTTCTCATTAAAAGTGTATCCAATGAAGTTGACACATTGTCACAACAAATGGAAGCATGGATGCGCCATGACGCTGGTTCTCAACCTTTTTTCAGTGATGTACCTCCTGTGAAATGTGTTTTCAGCCAAGTCCCCCTGCAAAGATTTTTTGATTATTATAAACTTGCCTTCAGTGTCTGATTTATTAAACTTTAGACCCTTTTGAATTTCATTTGTATTAGTCCACAAAACAATAATCGCCCTAAAGTGTCCTCTTTTGGATCATAGAAGAAATCTGTTATTAAAAAGGCATAACTTAATTATGAATTAATATTTATCCCCCCCAAAAAATAATCAAAATAATGTGTCAGACCTGCCCCCCCCAAAAAAAAATCATTATAAATAAATATTTGTCCTGTTATGGGGTTTTAGTAGAGATCTGTTCACAGAAAATAAATCATTAACTTAATCATTAATAAATATTTGTCCACAATTAAGAAACAACATAATGTGTCTCACCTGTTCTCAAAAAGAAATAATTATAAATAAATATTTGTACGCAGAAAAATATTCAACTTTTGGGATCATACTAGAGATGTGTTCACATAAATGAATCAGTAACTTGACAGGTAACGAGAGGTGGCAAATGATAAGTTAGGTCGAACCATTTTAGTATGGTGGAGAAGCCAGCTTTTAACCATAAAGAATAAGAAGAACCTACTGAACATAACATTTGCTTTATGAACTTATATTTTCCTGAAACAATTAATTAACTCAATCATTATTTTCAAATGATTTTTGTAGGTTTGTTTGATATAAAATGTCAAGTAGACCCTGAAGTTCCTTTAAGTACCCCTATTTAAGAACACAAACAATTTACATACAAGAACATAAATGTATTTATTTCAAACTCAGAAGGACAAACAAATATGACAACTGACATATCATCCATGTAATCAAATGGTTGTCAGACCTTGTCTAAGTTGACTGGAAGCAGTAACTTCACTCTGTGAGTGCTAAAAAAAAATAGTCAACTTTCAGTGAGCCTTTATGTACTGTAAGAGATACCAGTTCTTCTTCCTCACGAGAGCAGAGTAGCACTCCTCTGCATTGAAGTGCCAAGACTGCTGAGATAAGACGACGGCTTTCCATGAAGCTCCATCAGGGAGGTTCACTCTCCAAGGCGGGGTTGGTTGCCAAGCAACGGGTAGCAGGGTAGCTCAGACTGTCACTGGGCGACAGAGTTTCCTTGTCTGTACGTGACAGCAAAGTTGGTACGTAACAAATAATTTGCTCAGTCTAAACCGACACTTAGATTTGCAGGTAACATATTGATAGTCTTTATTGCACTACTTAAAAATCATATATGCTTTGGGTAGCACTCTAGAGTGTGATTAGCCTGTCGTCAACACATGTCTGTGGTTCAGGGTTCTAATTTTATCTGTGGGCTTCCTGAGTGGATTTTATATCTTCTCCCAATGTTTATAATATAAAAAACATGCACATAGACTGTAATTGTGGGTGGTAATTTGTCCACGTATTCCCTGTGATTATCTGGTGACCAAACCAGGGCGTGTCAGCTGGATAGACTCCAACTGATCCGAGACACTAATGGCGACAAGTGCTATAGAAATTGGAAGGATATGCTAAGCTTCTTAAAATGGATTATAGGTTAGAAGAAGAGAGGTTTTTTTTTTTTCAGGAGGAACAGCATAAAAGCTAACCTACACACTTGATGGGATGACGGACTAAGACTTTTTGCCCCAATCATCGCGTCACTCAAAGGGATAGAGGTCAATTTGACAAAATTTGCAGGGCAAGCAGCTTGTGAATTTAACCACCAAACTCACCATATTTGAACAGTACTCACAATCTGGCAGAATTGTATTTGTGATAAAAATGTACAGCCAAAACTATACAGCGCCTCATTTATCTGTGCAACTGGATCAAAGAGGAAACAAAGATGACAAACTACCTCATGATTTGATTAAGACGAAACAGTTTATGCTCAGTGTCATGGAAACAAAATGTAAGCTCAGACAATTTGACATACTGTAAGCATGGAAGCGCTGATGTGAGTATACATGAGTACTGTTAAATATGTTCAAATGTATTTAGAATTATCTTTGAAGATATTTACAACGAGATTCAACCATACTATGACATATTTGGATATACGTTATGTACTGGTAACCTAATCATTTCTTCCCATATCGACAATGAGTATGCACATGCAGGTCAGTGCCCCACAGCATTATGGGAAATAAACATGCTAGGTTCTTTAGCATTTTACAAACATTACAAAGGCATTTGCAAACGTTTTTACAATTACTTTTAAACATACATGTTGCAATGACGTTTGGACATGCTTTCAAATATGATTTGACATACGCAAATGTTTCCAAACATGCTTGCGTATACATTTAAATGCATTTCCATGCGTAAAGCCACCATCATCACCAAGGGGTGATCATTGGAGAGTGTCGGCGACGGTAATGGCTCTTTTATGCTTGGTGAGGTTCATCGGGTCCACCGGCGTTTGCCAGGCGCTTGCAAATTCTCCTAGAAAAATTGTTGGGAAGAGATTGGAAATTTCCTGTTCGTTGGGTAAAGCAGAACAGTAAACTATGGGTAGTTGATCCTTCAAAAATCCAAGCAGAAACATGAACATTTCCAATAAGAACTTCTGAAAAGAGTAACTTCTACATTGTTGTTGTTGTTGTTTCTCAACTTGCATTTCATGACATTCATAGTTCATAACTTGTAATAGCCAATCTATTTTCAATGATGCTTCGGCCTATAATGTTCAGGAGTGCTTGTAACATGATTGAAAAAAACTACAGAGTACACCTTGGACTGTTAGCCCGTCAATCAACAAGATAAGACAGCATGGCACTCTCCCTGTGACTGACATAATGGGAACTGAACCTAGTCACCGGTCAGGTACAGCGCTAGTCATTCATTTATCAAGAGATTCACATGATATTTTAAACATCCCTTTCAGTGATAAAACTAACTTCATCCAAACCGCTCGTTGTTTTATATTTTTGTTTTATTCATTATTATTACAATGAATGAGTAGAATTTGTTCTAAAGTCTTTTGACAAAGGGGGATTTGAAGTAAGCAAGAGTCTGGATTGCAAATGTTATATGAGAGGTTTCTACGTCTTTTCACAGCAATAATTTAATAGTATTTAGAGGAGATTCTGTATTACTTTCAAGCACTACATTACCGCCCCCCCCCCCCCAAAAAAAAAAAAAAATCACTCCACTAAAGTATCGTCTTTCCCTGTGCCTCTCGGTTGTCTTTTCCATCAGTCTTAAATGCACTTGTGCCGAGAGATGATAAAACTTTCACGCATTGATCCTTTTTTTCCGGTTGTTGAAATGGGTAAAAGCGTACAACAAGCATTGCCCACAGTGACATTCAGAATGATTGTGTTTCTGTTAGCGTCAGCAAGCAATATGAGAGAAGTCTCCTGAATGCACCATGGCTGTATACTGTGTGGATCAACTTAAAATGCCTGTATGTCACGAGTCAGCAAAAAGCCCGAACAGTACTTTACTGTACACCAAAATGCATCCCTCCCGACAGCTCAATATTCTATGATGCAATCTATGGACATGCACCATACAAACTGTTCAACAAATGTATTTTCTTACAAAAATGTATTTAGGTGAAAGTGTTTTTGAACGATATTCAAAATCTACTTTGTTATACAGCGATATCATGTTGTAATTGAACACTGTTGCAAACCTCGAAACAAATCTCTGCTGTGTTCTGGGCAAAAAAAAAAAAAAACTCTATGGACACAGTGGCTGGGCTTCTATTAATCCAATGTAGCCCCTGGTGGGATTCAATAAACAACGTCTGAGCATTTTTATGTGACAACGCTGGCACACAAGTCTCAACAGTAATATTAGCACTGTTTTATTAGGATTGATCAACAGTGCATGGATCAAGTGGCAACGTTCTGATTTCTTTTGCCTTCAAGTGGCGCAAATGTATGTGTTCTCACAGAGTAAATAGAGGAAAAAAATCCGATACCCAAATATTGTAACAAGGCCACTGTAGATAAAAATCTTGTGTGTATTAATGCAAGTGCAGAGTAAATATGCAACTAAGATTTAACTCATCAGTGCGTGATTGATGTCATTTAGAATTATACATTTAGAATTATACATTTATTGTTGATGCACATTGTTTTTACAATTATTTCTGCCTAAACAACACAAATATTTTCTGTAAATTTGACCAACAGTGAAATTACAAACTGTTGAGGATCAAATGTCGTCAAATTTTGGAAAAACCTGTTCAAATTCAGAATGGTCTAAAGGACATTAAGAGGTCTGCAAATACAAGCTATTTGCTCTTTATATGCACATATGTGCATTATTTCCTGGTTAAAAAGCAACTACATCATCAAACTGAGAAAATACCAGTATGTTCAAATCTATTTTCTGAAACAAAAAACATACTTTGAACATTCTGTTATTACGCAGTCCGTTTTATTTGTTTGTTTGTTTTGATCATTTTTCCAAACAATTCAACATTTTTTCATAAATAAGCATTTTACTCTTAATGAATGAAAAAAAAACTAAATTAAAAGGCTTTTCCAGACTTTAGACCGCTACTCTTAATGAGATGCAATATAATATTTATTAAATAGTGTATGCCATCAATATCATGTAAATCTTAAATTTGAATCACAAATTGAACAAGAGCCTCAGAAGGAACTGCTACAAATCACAATCAAGTAAAGTTAGTATTTCAATATTTTAAAATATTTTTTATTGATGGCAACCCAATATAATGGCACAAAGAGGACATGTAGTTCTCAAAATCAGACAATGTTTAAGAATTTGTTACAAAATCATAAACCTTTTATGTCATAACGGAGATACCATAAAAAAATAGATATACCGTGTCTTTGCAATGCTATCCTTGAGAGCTACATTGTCACATATTGAGAACATACATCTTAGGTAGGCTTGTAGTGCGTCAGTTGACAGTTTGCCATCAACACTGCTTGAACATGTAACACATGTAAACAGTGACACATTTTCACTTTGCGTCCTGTAACCAGTGTGAATCTCAGCGAGGTATGGCTTATTTGCCACATTACTTACACATTCTCCATCAGACCTACACGCCACCAGTCATGCAGCTAATCTCTAATTACCCTGCCACCTGCTTACCAATTGTACAATATATGTGAGTGTGTGTGAGTGTGTGCAGTCAAACTGCATATAAAATGCATATAAATATGACTTGACTTCTAATGGGGTAATGTCAAAACAAAAAGCTTAGCAAGACCACACCTCACAAAATGCATCTGAAAAATAAACATATTGATTTTTGTTTTGTTTTGTTTTTTTACACAGTGAACAATACGCACTATAGTTTTGTTGCTGTGTGTACTTGCATGTGTGTGTCTAAAACATTAGAGGCCTCTCTTCAGTGCGTGCAATCTTGATAAACGGTGTGGTTGCTATGGCGACTGAATTTCACAGGCAGGGAGGTCGGCTCTCTTTTGACGGCGATACTGAGACTTTAAGCCTATGCACATCAAGTGTTGCCATATTCTTGGCCGGGAATGCTTAAAACAACTTTGCTGCCTTTTCAAAAAGCTTTTTAATTTTCTATTCTGTTTCTGCATGGGGAAGACAGAAACTTTGTTCTCTTGGTTATTTATTTTTCAAACCCTTTAGTGATTGAAAAGATCATTACTAAACCAAGAAAAATTGGCTGTGTCGTCTTGGGGCTCTCTCCAACTGAAACGTGTGTTCACTCCAGTAGATCAGAACATAATTATTATGAGATATTGCATTGCAAAAAAGATAGGGAAAAAAAAGGTGACCTGACATGCTGAGCACACTATGTGGGGTTTGACATTACCATCATCAGTCAGCGTCATGACACTCATTTTGTTGGGGGGTATGTGAATTTCTGGGTCAAGTGTAACAGAAGCATTCCAATGATCCGAGCAAGACGACATCCATTTTTCACAAGAGGTAAAAATAGGGGGAGGCTGCCTGTGACTAAGACCCTACAACATAAGTCTTACGTCACTGCTAGGTTGAACAGTGCCCCCTCATGGCTTTACGATTACATACATCCTTTGTTTAATTTCAAACGACAAGCTGTTATGGTGGGATACAATTGAGTGGCTGAATGCACTGGCTTGCTTCTATGGAATTATATTGCAAAGGTATTGTATGGTATTATATGGTAAAAGTATTGTAAGGGAAAGGGAAAAAAAAAGATTATTCCATGGACTTGCAGGTTATGTGTATGCCTCTAAATACCATATTTATGATCATTTCTATTGCTGGTGAGGGAGTGGCCTTGATTTGTTCATCTTTGGAATAACCTGAATTTTTAGTCAGGTTGACTTCATATTAAATTAAAAGGTCTATTAATATGTTATTATTAACACCAATACAGTGGTTGCACTTTGCAAAGTGGGTGAATGTGAAGACAGGCATAAACGGACAAAACCGTCATTTGACATGGAATACACTTGAGAGATACCAAACATATTTTAGCGGACTATGAGTAATAGAGGCTTATTTTCACAGGTTTTGGCGGTGTGATATTAGGTTAATTTTGACAGCTGCAGGCATGATGTCATCTTGTGAGCTCCTGGGAGCTGTTGACAACCATGTCCACGTTCCCCCTGAAAATCAACCGATGATTTTCTCACATCAACAGAAGCAATTATGTGAGCTCACGATGCTTTTCATGGCCTAACACTATATGGATCATTCACTATTGCACTCATTTGCCAAGTGTTGTTTTTCATTTTATATTTGTGTCCCCTCTTTCACATGCCAGAGAGCTGAGGGCCAAAACATGCATTTATCTTTCCCCACAGTCTGTCAATATATTCTACGCAGTCCTCTCTGTGAACCGTGCACTGACGCCAGGCATATTTTCATATCTGGTAAATACTGTCCTCTAGTGCTCAACACAAACACGCGTTTGTTTTTGCTGCCAAAGAGCAATAAACTATCCTTTCAGGTTTTACATGATGACCATCATTTTGTGATAATGATAACACAATCAGAAAAGGGGGTAATTTTTTTTAAATTAGTTTTTGAAAAGCATCACTTCCAAGCACAATGTTAACACGCTCCCTTTTCACATTAACTCGAACAAAATGAATGAAAATGGCATAAGAAGCATGCCAGGCTTTCTCATTACCCGTCAGATGAATTTATGCGAGCTCAAAAAAATGATCAAATACTGGATGCAGTAGTGGTTCAGTCAATGTACACTCTGCTGTGGAAAAATCATTTCTATTACGACAATGCTCACAAAAAGCATGTCCTCCATTTTTTTTTACAAACTACCAATAAAATGCTCAGTCTGTTGTCAAAAATATCCGCTTCAAGGCACATTTCTGCCAGTTCAATTTTACAATGATATTTCCTTTCCTGACCGTTTCTTATTTTGAGTGTGTGTAATGCTTGTGCAGACAAAAGGCATGCTCACTTGAGCCATACAATGTGGACAAGGACGGCATGATTGGTTTGGTCAGGTGCAAAAAGAGTAAAACCATGAATGGTACACACATTGAGACGAGACGACATGAAGACAAATGCACTAAACGCACCAGAAAAACATTACACAAGCATTTGATGATTTACTTGTGTAGTCTCTAAAAAAAATCAGTTGGATAAAATCTTAAATAAAAACACCCCTTTAATTGAACAGTGCTGACAAAATCAACCAGTCAATGTTGTTGTATTTGGTTTGAGTATGGAGAGAATCCAATCTTGCTATCCAAAACATTGCTGATGGCAAACAGCATGGTGCCATGGTGATGCAACTACAGGTAACAAATACATAAAAATATTGATTTACCAATCATGTTTTCAGCATATACATTCTCACATCATCTGAATCTTTTCACAGCGTGACTATAATTTGCATGTGACAGCACACTCAAACTATTTGCCAGGGTGCTTTGTACAAGTACAGTGGTTTTCAAACATTTTTTCACTGATGCACCCCCATGAAATGTTATTTTCAGCCAAGTATCCCCTAACCAGTGCAAAGTACTTTTGGGTGAAGAAAAAATGAGACTTAGCGATTTGTGCCCTCCATACATGATTTCGAACTACCTTTGTAGTGTTTTCTCTAGGTTTATTTTATTCAGCAACTCCAGAAAACAGATCATGTAACACCATCTGGTTTATTTCTGGCTTGTCTGCTGAAAAGTTATGTTATTTAGGACTATGTGTATCCATGTAAAACTTGACAAAATTAAGCCATAAAAATGTTTGTAAATGAGAAATATGCACAATTTAGCAACATGGTATATCATATTCCAATTGATTTGCTCTTACTTTGAAAATAAAATTGTTCTGTTACTGTCAATGCATTCAAAAGTTTCAAATTAGATTTCCTAGAGAAAACATGTTTCAGGATGACTCACATTTTTCGAGGTAAGATGTGTAAAATTAGCAGCATTGACGGGCAGTCCTGTATTCACATCTTCATTTATTTTGCTAGTTACAAGTAGGCTAAAATCCTGTGCTAGCATGCTGATTACAACAACATTATTGACTACTTTCCTTTATTCATACTTTTATTACAATTTCAACTTTTGGGCTTCCGGCAGAAAAAAATGGAGACCTCCTTGGAGGGTTGCATAGTGGGTGTACCACTGAAAATCAGTTAGCTTATACGTTTGCACATTGACCCGCAAGAGGTTTAGATCCAGAAAATGGTCAAGTAAATTGGCATGGTTCCACCATAAGAATTCTATCCATATATGTGCACAATCTACTTCTGCATTGTGTGCACAGGGAAACCTGAAATAGCTCCCATGAGAACTTCAAATGATTTGGTAACATAAGATGTCACCACAGAGCTACCAAAGATGACAAATGTGGAAGCTTTGGTCATGTTATGTCATACACCAGCTATAGCCTAATTATAATGGCCTTGACCATTCACCACTATGTATATCTGATTGTATGGTTCACCATAATCACATGGGCAGTTGTCCAATATGTACAGGTTATTATCCATATCTGAAAGATGCCTGATAACAATCTGAGAATAGCCTATTCCATTTTTTTAAAATCTCTTTATGCTGCCATTATGTGTAGTAAAATTAGGTAATTAGGGAGCACAAAGTAGTTATATTATTGTGACACTTTAACCATGCAGTCTAAAGCCTAAATGGCCTTTCTTCTTCTCATTTGACAAACACACAGCAGTACAACTGCCCCGCTAGAGTATATCTGCAGTCATTGTTTTGTTGTCAGCTCTTCTCTGATGGCTATATAAGATGCCTAATGAGGCTAATCACCATCTCAACAACCAGCAAAGTAGGAGAAAAGTGCAAAGCCGAGCTCCTCCAAACAACTTGATCGGTCATTCACAGTCATGTTTCTTTTTTTTTCTACCAATTAAGTTCACTCATCTTTAGGTCGTGTGAGTGCAAGGTCAGTCAGTGGAGACAACAGGAGGACACGTGAATCTTGATTTTGACATAACACATTTGAATTGGACGGTCAAGTGTCTCTTGACAGCCCACATCATATTAGAGATTTAAATGAAACATAATGACACCATTACAATTGCGCTCATCCTGCAATGTCGACTCTCTACAGCCGAGCACCATCTGGCTGAATCAGTGCAGGCAGGCCATGTGGCTCCATACGTATTGAGGACAGGCAGTCCTTGTTTAAAAGGAGGCACTAATTATCCCTGGCAATGACACATACAATTTGTTGTCATGGCTAGTTGAGACTTAGTTGTACAAAAATGGAATGACTCCCGCAGATTATCTATCTATCTATCTATCTATCTATCTATCTATCTATCTATCTATCTATCTATCTATCTATCTATCTATCTATCTATCTATCTATCTATCTATCTATCTATCTATCTATCTATCTATCTATCTATCTATCTATCTATCTATCTATCTATCTATCTATCTGTGTCTGTCTGTCTGTCTGTCTGTCTGTCTGTCTGTCTATCTATCTATCTACCTACCTACCTACCTACCTACCTACCCACCACACACACATATATATATATATATATATATATATATATATATATATATATATATATATATATATATATATATATATATATATATGTATGTGTGTGTGTGTGTGTGTATGTATGTATGTATGTATGTATGTATGTATGTGTGTATGTATGTGTGTGTGTGGGGGGGTTATTATACAGTTGTGAATAAAAACCTGAACGGGTTTTATCATAGCATGCAACACTCATTTACTTTTATTTTGTCTATCTTGTAATTATAGCCAGTTCATGTTTTCCCAAGTATTGGAAACAAGGTTGTATAATATGTAATTATTTTTTTTGTTTTCCCAAAAGGGCACAGCACCCTACTTTAATAGCAAGCAAAGTGACATTGTATTGCAGTATCTGCAAACAGTATTTGTGGATCATCAAAGAGAAAAGGTCATCCAGACCTAGTAAATATCTGTATCTTTTTAGATGAAACCACCCAAAAGTCAGGTTGCCATCTTATCGCTTTTTTTTAAAAGTTTAGAGCACATCAAGGCTAGGGACTATTTGCTCTCCATGGCTGAAAGAAAAAAAAAAAACACACACACACACACCATAGAAACTATTGCAGCTTTAACAAAAGAATTGCACCTTGGTATTATATTTCTCATTTGTACTGCACATCGGTGATGATGGTAGTGTCAAGTTATTGGAAGTATGTGCAATATTTGTCTGAACTTGCTGAACTGAATCAGATTGAAACATAAATTCCTCTGAGATGACAATGAGAGGCTTTTGGACACAGAACTGAAACTTCTCCGGAGACGTTTGTTCAAATATTGACATGCTCTTGAACTAATAAATCAGAACCTTTTACAAGTTATTTCCAAAGCAGTGACATTTGAGAGATTACTGATATGTAATTTGTGATGCTGCCATTCTTCACAGTGGTTAAAATGTTCTCTTCTTTTTTGAATTCTCCTCGTGCTGCTGTCTGCAGGGAAAAAAAATAAAAAAACACACACTTCAACTTGTATTCATGAAACAGCACACACATAACTGTTGCTCACTTGGTATTATACGTACATATCCATTGCTTTAGACTGTTGTGTTTCTAGCGTTGTATTGCATTTCCTGAAGAGTGCCACGTGGCAGAGGAACAGGGATAGATTGGCGGGAGATTGTATACTAATGAAAACACAAAGAAATGTGTTTAATTACTTCAGTTATACATGAGGTGAAAAGGTCATAGAAGTACGCACCTCTGGGAACTGAACCTTCAGGTCGAGGCTGTCTGCTGAGGTGACAACAACTGAAGCAGAAAGTTCCTGCTTTGGATTCGTATCAAACCTCTGGTTGAAGCCAAGAAGAAAAGCTATACCTGGGATGTAGGTCTTTATACTGTGAGGGGTAAAGAGCACCTTTTACGAAAAGTCACTTTGAGAAACAGCATTTAAGAGACACAACATGTTCTTAGAGAAAAAATTTCATTCTCCTTTGCTTGTGTCCTCACCCTCTGAAAAACTCTGTCATGGTTTCTGGAATTCTGGTCCATTGGACTTTGGCCCTCAGCGTTGGTTTGGAACCAGGCTGACGTGCAGTATTGGCACTCACTGACATTTCAAAGGTCTGACATTCAGCTCCCCATCTAAGGTTTGCCTGGACCAAACACGGAGACATCAGCCAAATTTGACACATGACTCTTGGCTGGGGTTGCCACCGTGTCATATGCCAAATACCAACACGAAACACATTATGATGACTTTAACCCTAGTATACTCCTAATTCAAAATCGTACTGACCACTATTCACAACACATAATTCAGTGGTTTTTTTTTTTTTATTATTTTCATTATTCAACACCCTCATTTTTAGATTCATACTTTAATTGTTGACTTTATGAAGAGACACGGATGGGATTTTTTATTATTTACTTACAATGATTTTTCGTTCAAAGCTCTGTATTTTATACAGGTAATAGATTGAACTTCTTGACCTGTTATGTGTAAAAACAATTGAAATTCAATAAATAACATGACCTGTATATATTTAATGGGTATTGTTTTTTTATTTGCAAAATTTACTTATGTAAACTTGAAGGTTTATATTTTACGCTGCGTCAGAAGTTTGCAAAATCCCATACATTCCATGAGAAAATGAATAACCAATGTGTCAGAGAAAATATTCAGTAAGTAACTATTTTTAACTGTATAAAGTTTAAAGTAGCATGATATGGGCAGTATATGCCTTCATGCATTATCAGACAGTGATGATGTGGATGTGAATGTTTATTTCTATGTGTGCCCTATGATTGAGAGTCTCCATTCTACAAATATTTGCAAACGTCGTGTGTTTGAGGTCTACCTACCTTTGCGTCCGCACGGCCATCCAGCACGGTGTCCATACACATTTTCCAGTTGGTATTGTCTCCCACCTGGGACACGATGAGTTGTGTGCTCCTCATGTTAGTCATAGGTGTGTAGTACACAGCTGTTTCATAACCTTCAGGCTTATCATTCCCGCTCACTGCAAGAGCTCTGATGTTGAAAATAGCTTCAGGTGTTGAGTTGAAGACCTGTGGAAACAAAAACAAGAATATTTTTTTGTTTGTTTGGTGTGTTCATCTAAGCAGTAACTATGATCTATAAGGATCAAGTGTCAAATTCAGCTGATTGGGAATCGGAGAAGGACAAATTTATTAGCATTTGCTCATAGCTTAACTGTATCCAGACTTATTGCAAACAGGAGGTACTGTAAATTTCGGCGTTTTGCCCAGTCTTCTGCACTTTCCCATTTTTTTCCCCATAAAAACAAAATCATACAGCTCCACGGTGAACAAGACTGTGGTCGTATCGCCACTGCCAGGCTTTGAATTTTGCCTTTTGTTTTGTTCTTGTCTTGTGTTGTAGGCTTTTCTTGTTTATTGCAAAATGTGACACGAGTTGCTATTATAATTTGCACTCTTAAATAAAGTTGTATCCTTCCTTTAGCCAGTGCCAGAAATAAACAAAAACAAAAAAAAATCTTCTTCTGGCATAATTACAAATGAATTTGAGGACACACTTTTGCGTTTGTAGGTGGAGGCAATTATATTTTGGAACAAACGAGGCTACTGGATGGAGATTTTTTTGCAAACGAAGAGGGGCCAATTGTGCAGGTTGGGATAAATTCAAGATATTCAAGAGTTTTATTGTCATATGCATAGTAGTACCACACAATGAAATTCTTATTCTTGTTCACTTCCCTGCGCAGACTACATTCCATAATCGAGCAAATAATATGTAGGCAATTAAACAAAAACATAATGATAGAGCAATAATGGCAGTAATAATGAACCACTAATAAATGAATAGATTTAAATTGTGAGCATTTTACGGAGTAAATGCACACAACACCTTAAATTCCTAATCATTTAAAGGTGGGACAAATATTTTAGAGCGGATTGTAGATTGTGTTTTTTGTTCACGTTACCTTGCCCGAAGGGCCCATCTCAAGATCAGTTTCGCTTGAATCGGATTCTGATGATGGTTGTACTTTTTGTACGGCTACCTGTAACCAACCAAGTAGCACAATCATGTTATAAGCTGAAAAGTGAAATGGAACCTTAAGCATTCTCGGGTAGTTTGACACCATTGAAAGCTTTCGTAGATTCTCAAGGAGTTCTTGGGTGCTGGTGTGATATTGGCTTGGCCCAGCATTGACCTCAAATCGGATCTTGTCAACCACTTTGTTTGCCTGACCTTGAAGAAGAGAAGTACACTGTTAGAGACATTGGATGATAGTTTTTAGCATCGGATCTTATAATGTTTCTGAGTCTTGAAGTCTACTTGGTACTGCTTTAAGTGCTACATTGCTGAATCCCAGAAGGTAGTACAAGGGGTACTCTTCATGGTAATATGCTCGTCTCAGCTCGGATTCGATGCACAAAACTGCTCCATAAATGTTATTATTGGTGCATATTTTGTCTTTTGGATGCCAATCGTTGGGCTTCTGCATCTGTTTGAAGAGAACCCAATTAGACACCCTCGGGTTACATTTGTAATTGATTCTCCCGATGGAATTGATGTTACCTGTTCTGCAGTTTCAAGATTCACAACTGTCGGTTCCTTTCGGACAATTTCATTGTTAGCGTCCATAGCTTTGGGGATGATGGGGGTCATTTTAGGCAAAGTTGGTGCTTCAATGTTCCTGGAGACTGCATATACGTCAGAGCTGTTGGTCGGAAAAAGAACAGGACAACGTTTATTCTGTATCTATTTTTATGCGCATATTTTCTGTCTAAATCACTCATTTATTGTTTTGTTAGCTGCTTCGGTGCCAAAACTCAAATGATGCGTAAAGCACACCAAGACATAGATGCCACACTGATCCAGGCAACATTGGTGATGGGAGTTATGGGTCTTTTTGTGAGCAAGATCATTTGACTTCACACTGCAAAAATGCTTTTCAGTTTATGCTAATTATGGATTTTATACACTCCATAATTACACTTCTGACATTCGGAAATAATACTACTCAACAACTCAAACTTCTGAAAGGAAATAAAACCGTCTTGAGTGAGCCAATTGAATTACAACCAGCGGCCGCACAGCACGAGAAACATGCCAAAGTGTGTAAACCCATGCACACACATCTTGGCCTGTTGAATGGCCTCCAAACAAACAATTAATCAGTGAGGTAACACAAATTCCCCTGTGCAAGTTATTTAGCTAATTAACTTGTTGTGCTGCTTTGGAACAAATAGATGTTGTTAGATGTGACCGCTGTGCCTCAAAAGCCCATGTGAAAAATATTCTGACTGGCTTCAGTTGGAGCAAAATATATATATATATTTTATAATCTTTTAGGTCTATTGATTGCAATCAATTTTAGTCAAAATATTGCTTTTTTTTAATCATGTTAATCAAAGGTTTACTGTCTAACTTGAAATGCTCCTGTTGTGGGTGTGAGGAAGAAATAAAGATTTAAAAGTGGAAGAGAATGTGAGAGTTGACAGTGCGATTGAATGGTGAATTAAAAAAAAAAAAAAAAAAACACCCAGACACCTTTGATAAAGGTGTTTTCTCTAAGAAGGAGCTTGCATATCAAAGAAGCAGCTTCAGATTTTAGGCTATCCCATAAATGCAAAGCACCCAGCTGCCACAGCTAACTATAGCAACAAAGACACGTTAAAAACTAAACTCAATCACACTGCGTTTGAGCAAGTCTTCGATGGATAGGAGGGCCAATGTTTTATTTTAATGTTATATTCTAATTATTTGGCAACTGACAAAAGAAAACAACACCATTCTTCCTGATGGTCAAAACGAATATAAATTACAACAACTGCATCAGTTGGAGGTCTGTTAAAGAAAATAAATGATTAAAGACACATATGATTGTATATAAGGTTTTTATCATTCACAATAATGTATCGAGAAAAAAATGGAAAAGCACATTTTTGGGTGACAAAGAAATTAATTAGGTTCATCCATTAGACGATTAAAGATCATAATTTATCTCACTTTTTATTATCCTGACAGCACTAGAGTAATTATGGTGTGACAAAGCCAATATTATTATTAGGATGAACTATTTTGTTAAGTACTTTTGGATACTTGACCACTCCCGTAATCTTACCGGACTGCGATGAGTTCAACTTCCTTTTTGCTCAAAGGGAAGTCAAGCTCAAATTTCCTTTCTTTGATGTTAACCCTGGCGGATAACTTCCACGGAATGGAATATTGTATTTTGCTCTTCAACTCAACACCACTGTGGAAAAGCTCTGTGTTGATACCATAGGACAGCCAAACATCCTTTGTGCAACTGTAATGACAAAAGAAGAAGTTTGACTCAAGCAATAAAATGAAATGATATGAAGTTTTCTTATGAAAATGATTGAACATGTTTTTCACCCAACAAAGCCATCGGTCTCCATTGAAAGTTCTGAAGTCAAGAGCTGACCAAAATGGTCATTCAGTGGTGGATTTACTGCAGCTTTTGCTTAAAAAACAACAACAAACAACATGTCAGTATTTGACACTTAAAATGAAGCTTTACGATGAAATTCCAAGATTATTATGGAGCGGGATTTTAAAAAGACGTTGTCACCGTTCGCCGTGATTCCATTAAGAACATGGTAATATTTGCTGATCTCCAGCGGTAGACCAAGAGTGGTAGCTTGGAAGTAGCGAGTCTCAAAGATTAAGAAAGCCTTTGTTCGATGCCATGAAATTCCCTTCTGTAAATTTCCAATGACCTTCCACACAGGGCTGTCTTTGTCTGCTGAAGGACTGACAGCCTGCACACGGAAACGAAATATTTAGTACACACTGCAGTGGGATTATTTTTGGACTGTATATTGTGATTTATGTACTCACATTGATGATATTGCGAATCAAGTCTCTGTTGATATCCGCAAAGAACCATTCTTGTCCAGAAGCACGGGAATAGAAGCTAAAAAGAGGTTTGTCACTGCCTCGAGTTTCCAAGTTTTGAAGCTTAAAAAGTCAAACAATAAGATTTGTCAGAGATGCATCTCATTAATGAATTAAAATTTGAGGTGCTGTCACTCTCCCAACCTGATGATAAATGGCCAGGAAGTCACTGAAATCTCCTTTTAATCCGGTGATGATGGAGCCAAAAATGTCATTGATTCCATCAGCACGTATACCCACCTAAAAAGGGAAACATCTCAGTATCACTCATGGAGGACAGTTGCCTTCAATATGTCAAGGCATTTTTTATACACTTTACCTCCAAAAGCTGAAGGATTCTACCGATAAAATACAGTTTTCCTTTCATCATAATTTCAGTGGGGATGATTTCGGTTGCATTTCTCAGCATGAAGAATTCTGCAGCTGTGCCAAGGAGTAGATCATCTGCATTGGGAAAATAAATAAATCATGTTGCGTCTTCCAAGCGAATACTGTGCTGTATGTGAACCTACCATTAAACCCATCAAAACGCATTGCCTTGCTGAAGCGATAGGTGAGGCGACCAAATTTGGGGGCCAGGATTTTCACTGCTATGTTACAAGCGGTAGACCTTTTGTAGACAACACAAAAAAACATTCTATAATTCTGAGAAGTATCGCAGACTTATGTGCTTGATTTTTCAACCGCGACACCCACAGGTATAGATTGTCGGGAGTTCTGGATCTGGCCATGCTTCTCATATACGAGTATGTGAAACTAACAACATGAAGGTCCTTCTCCTCCTGCAGATGTGCGGCCACAGTGAACACCAGCGCCATCGATGGCTTTGTATCAAACAAGATCATGAAGGCCAACATGCGCAACTCTGCTGGAAGCTCCTTTTGCAGGTAAAGACTCATGGTGATGTCTTGGACCTGAAAAATATATTATCATCACGATAACAAGATTTCATACACCGGGTCTGACGAAATGCTTCGATGACAGAAATAACAACTTTGGCACAACTACATATAAACCTTATTTGATAAGAATTTAACTGGGGAACTTATACTCTAGTAGTATTTATGTATATCTGAAATATTAGAGCTGTGGCATTATCCTCTGTTTTTTGTGTTCTTACATTGTGTGGGTCTCGTGCAGCAATAAGTCTCAAGGACTGGACAGCAGCACTCAGGACACGAGGAGGGAGATCAACTGGGTTGGCAGACACTCCAGGGAGGAATCGCATGATGGTTTTAATGCTGCCTGGATGACCCGCATTGCCCAAAGCTTTCAGAGCCAAAACCATGTCTGCCTCGTTGTTTTTCTTCAGACTGTCCATCGCAAAGTCCAGCAGTGGCTAATGGGAATGAAATATGTGTCTTAGTCAATAGCTGCCCATTTTCTTTCAAACAAAATCACATTTCTTAATAGAATACAGGTTTGAAAGTTTGATTCTGAATAATCTACTTGTATAGGAGTAGACTTAAGGGTGTCTAGGTGATTAGATAGACTAGAAAACAATTTCAAGAAGTGAAAGTACATTATTCAAAATTCCAATGCAATGCAAAATGCTTTTTTTTTTCTTTTTTTTTTTTTTTTTACCTGAACTGCAGACACTGGGCAAGGTGTGTAATAGCTGCAGTGCTTGTACACCAGAGAGCCATAAGAAAGTGCCACAGTATGCCATACAAAAGTGTTAGATCTACTGTAGGGCAGGCTCAGGAAGCCCTGAGAAGAAAAGAAAACAACATTGTCGTAGAAGAAGATTGGAAGGCAATTTTTTGCAAATTTATTTCATTCTCACTTTGGCCAACTCAATCAGCTCAGGAGTAGCCTCAAGATGATTGAAGGCCAACAAAAGCGTTTGGAGGGCCTCAGATACAGTTAGGTCTCTATCTTGGAACCTCATTTGCAGGAATTTAAGGATCCTGGCATCGTTAACTTCCACAATCGTGTCCAAAAACCACCGTCTAATGAGGGCAAATGCAGAGGAAATTAATTAGACATTTCTAATCTTTCAAGCCAAAGATTGTCTTTAAAACTAATTAAATTAAATCATGTTGGAGAGAAAAAGGTCAGGGGTTGCTTTTTAATAAAATATAAAGTGTCAATGGTTATCCTAGTTTTAATGGAGAGCTGCCTTTTAGATTAACCTTTCTTTAATCAAACCCGACATGATAATGCGGCTTTAATCAGACAAAAGTATCAGAGTGAAGACATTTTAAATTGAATGAGGATTAACTATTCATTAATTACTCTTTCTGTTGAAGTGGATTTGATTTTGACACATTGTGAACCATTAAAGCATACTGACAAATCTCTGCCTTGTCATTTTGATGAGGCAAAAAATAGAACAATGTATAATTTACGGGTTCAGTAAGTCTGATTTACGCTGTATGACTTTCAGATACTCCACCTGTGCTCGTCATGTGCGGCAAACTGCTTCCACATAACTTCTAAGCCTTCGTATGGCACCAGTCGCAGGAGTTGATACAACTTCATCACATCCTCAGTTGTTGCGCTGTCAATTTGATAGTTATTGACTTGAGCCAACCGCTTGATCAACTCAGTCGCCTGCAGGGAGAAGAAACATTTAATTATAGAGTATCTTATTTGATTTTCATGAAAAGTACAATCAAATAAAAGTGAAATGAAATGCAGTTAATATATAGTGGGGATGTTAAAACATGTTTAGGTAAGGGTCCTCGTGAGGAAAATCTATTCTCAAAAAGGCCAGACTGGTAAAATAATGGTACAGTAAATAATTTAAAAAAACAATTGGTGTCCTTTGGTGCGCTGGCCTGAAGAACAATTGTATATTTCTGAGGGAAAAAAGGGATAAACAAAATAAAATAACTGCCTTTTCGGTCCCCTATAAACATCCCAATATTGCGATTTACGTAAGCCTTGCAAAGTATTTTTGACCATTATCGGGTCATTTCCTTCCACATCGTACTCACAGTAGTTCAGCCAAGCCATGGCACATTCCTGGTAGTGTGATAACTCAGTCGTCATGCCATGTTGAAATTTCACATGCTGTGTCACCTTCTGGGTGAAATTTTAACTCCCTTATGTAATTTTTTAATACTTACCCTTTGATGTAAAATGCATTTGATGTAAAGATCAAAGTTAAATGGTTAAATTCCACGAAATGAATGGACATTTTATGCTAATTTTTTTGCCATTTATTCATAAAATACTTATTCTGTATAGAGCACAATAAGATGAACTAAGCATAAATAAATCTATCCATCCATCCATCCATCCATTTTCTTTAGCCGCTTAACCTCATGGGAATAAATAAATATACATAACAAAAGACAAATATCCAGCAGAAGGAAAATGCCCCAATCAAAATATGTGGTGGTACAACTTCCTTTCTAGAAGCACATTGAAATGCGAAGAACATTTCAACATAATAAAATGGTGCTGTAGTGTTTCATTTTGGCACCCACATAATGAAATACATGATGTGAGAAGTTGAAAACTCGCGGTGCAGTTCTGATTGGGCCATTGCTTGTAAAAGCAAAGAGAAATTACTTTTTTTGTCTGTTGATTATGGAGCTCGGACTGATAGGTTTGGTCCTACAAGCCATACCACACCCCTGACTAGTGTTTCTACACTCTATTTCCACGGCCGTGCATTTGATTGACTTAAATTTCATATTTGAAACATTACCTTTGATACAGCTTCATCCAAGTTCTGCATGAGGATGGGAATATGTGCTCCTGCATCGACAAACTTGTAAATAATGCTCCCTCTGTCTTCCAGTGGCCCATATGTGCCGGTAACAGCAGGTGTGTTTCTCACATCGAGCAGCACGATTTCTTTCCTACAGGATGGATGATTGAAAGCAGTCAGCATTGCAAGTAAACCTTCGCTGTGAGCAAAATTTAAGATTTAGGCTTTTCTTACGTTGCTTTCATTTTGAAGCTTCCGCCCTTCACATTGAAAGGACTGAAGTGTTGTTGCTCCAAGCCGCGAGCCTTGGAAATGAGGCCTCCCTCAGCTGTTGGTGTGATTGTGTAAACGTATTGCATGGTTGAAACAATAGAATCCCCTCTCTGCAATGGACCACGCATCACAGTTTAGGTTGTTGTAGTGAAACAGTTGCTTGTTCTTTACGTACAGAAATGCGGAGTTGCCACTGCGGATTAACATTTCTTGACTGGCAAACTAGTTTGAGCAAGTTTATAATAAAATACATTTAAGCATAGTAGCAGGCTAAATGTCAAGAAGATGGCGTTCTTCCTCCCATAATGCCAGGGGAAAAGGTTATAAATAGAAAAGAATAAGTGCATGTACTCCCCATATTCGACTGTTGCCAGATAAATTCAGCAACGGGTAACAGCAGATCATTAAGTGAATTCATAAATAAATAAACCTATAATTGCAAACAGATAATAATTAAATTAAACAAACAGATAAGTCAAACCTCTTATTAGTTGTCGCTAAATAGCTGCTAACACTTACGCCATATCCTAAACTTACTTTTATTTTAATTTTTTAGTTGGGGGGTACCCAAATTACTCAAGGAGTTATGTGAATATAACAGAGTGCAGGAAATAAACAAGAGAGGATACTAAATTGGCTTATGCAAAGTCCCCGTTTGCTCGAGTCTAAAATTTAGACTACAGCCCCACTTAAAGCACTGCCAGGGGGGCATTGAATTGCATCTTTTTTTATTTAATGATTGATTTAATGTTTGAATGATTTGGCCAACAATATAGCCACATTTTTGAAAATTTAATTAGGGAACAACAGTTATTGGAAAGTGTTATTATTATTATTTTTTTTTTTTAATATCTGTGTGACATTTTATTTCCTTGATGGGTCTGAATATGTACATGCACAGGCCAATAACCTGTGGCATTTGGGATAAAAATGCTCAAATTTAGTCTACAAGTTTGTTAAGAATGAATTTACGAATATGTTCAATTATATTTGCTAACGCATTCAAACACATTTTCAAATTCATTCAAATGTTTGTAAACATGTTCAAAAATAGCTGCCAATAAAGCTCAAATGAGTTTGCCAACACTTACCAACACTTTTAGGTAATGTAGTAAATAAGTGGAAAAACAGGACTTAGTAGAAAAGATATATATTTTTTGAATGCTTGTTTTCAAACAATCATTGGCTAATCCAAACCTGCCAGTTGATTTACACAATAAAATTTATGCTATAACTCTTCGATGTGATCTTTTTGTGTGTGTTCAGTTTAATGTTACTTTATTTCTCATATCATATTCATAAAATGTAATTAGACATGTCTTTACCCTCCAGTTTCCAAACGTGATTCCTCTCTGTGCGATTTATGATGAAACGGTCTTTCAGTCATGTGACTCATACAGACCTTTTTGGAAATATCGTCAAGCACAGCTGTGGCCATTCCTCTGTAGCGCTCTGCCTTCTGCCTACAGTTAGCGACATCCACAACCTGAGTGATGGTCATGTCCTTTGTTTCCTTGTTTTCGTCAATGGCGTAATTACTCTGACACATGCCGTGAATGTCAACCTAACAATGAAATCATTTTCAGTAACACTTCATGAGACTAACGGGCATTGAATACAGAAGCGATTATGTATTCTCACCTCCTCAAGTTCGTAGAATCTCTGTGTGGTCTTGACTGTGATGTGGAAGAAGCTGAGGATGCCTCTAACGATGTTGACAACGGTGTCGGATACCTCAGCTGAGGCGTGGATGTTGCCCACATGCCCACCAGCAAAGTCAAACATGAAGGGTTTGACAAGCTGGGTGCCGATGCGCTGAGCGACTTTAGGGGCTGCAATGAAGCGGCTCTTCCCCGGGAAGCCGTTAAACTCCTCAAAGGCCAAATCTGAAATCTTTCATCCAGAGTAGATAATAACATAATACTGTTATGAGACTTGTGACAGCTTTAAACTCATTGTAACATCATAACAATTGTGCTTATTAACCCATACACACACACATATATAAATATATATATATATATATATATATATATATATATATATATATATATATATATATATATATATATGCCATGCCTACCTGAAGAAGGAAGCTCTGCGCAGACACACCAAGAATCTTGAGCTTGCATGTTAGTTTGGCCCCCGATTCGGCCAGGTTTGGCACACCCAGTCCAAAATTGACCAGTCCCTCATACCGATATTCGTAGGTTTTCTTAGGGTTCAGACTGAACTCTGGAATGAGTTTTCAGAAATACAAATGAAAAAAAATGGTAACACAATACGACAAGAAAATGACGCCAGTATGCTGAAATACTCACCGTAACGGTCGCTTTGACATGCTGCAAAGAATAGAATGTTGAGGCAATGTTAGAAAGAGGATCTCTTTGAAATGGGATTATTATTATTTGCATTTACAACCACTTACTGGCCAGTGCCACAAGGCAGCAGAGGATGAGCCGTCTCATGGTCATCGTGGGTGCAAGCAAATTTTCCGATCACTCCTTTAAATAGCTGAGTGTGTTTGATTAGAGAACCCGGTTGTGCTGACCCTTTTGAGCAGGCCAAATGCTAGTCAACAGCGACATAAAGTCAACACCGACTTGGCCACAACACACTGACATTGTCACAATGACATGACAAAGGCAGGTAATCTTTAACAGCTGCATTTGGAAGATATATCCAAACAACATACAAACTGTCCTACAGAGTGACACCAGTTAGGGTGTTAATTATGTTTGTGTCACTGCACATTGAGAGCTGGTTTGATTATTGTCATGTTTTCACAAGGCAATGTCTTGTTCATTCGCTTCACGTTTATCATAAAAACTATTCACAGGAAAGTTTTGAATATTTGGCTTTCGGGTAAAATTTCACAATAACCCTAAAATGTACTACAACTTTTACAGCTGAACTTAATTTGACATCTAAACTTTGGAATGGTCATGTCCTTTTCTGAAACTTTTCAGCACTTTGCACAATTTGCTGTTTTCTAACAAGGGCTGGATGGGAAGTCATCATCTTAAAATGCCATGGCACCGAACAGAGAAAGGCTATAATAGGTCTTCACAGCCCTGTTGAAATTGTGCAATGAAAAATGAAGACAAATACAAAACATTTGACTCATTCATTCCCGAAATTTTTTATTTATTTATTAATTTTTTAATTGTCCAAACTATCAATCCCAGATACATTTTTTTCTCTCATTTTTTAATTCAGCCAGTCCTTCAAAATAAACTTTACTTATGATACAAATAACATGTGACAGGAAGGGCATTGCTATGTTTTTATTTTGAAGCTATTTTCCAGAAGATGGTCACACCAACACTAAACCAGTTTGATCATCTTTGGTGAGCAGCCTCCATTGTGATGACACAGTTCTGGTCTGAAATCAATTATGTTCACACATAGTTGCTTGGAAATCACATTCAAGATGTCAATTTAGCGCCCTAAAAAACAACAACAATCAAGTGAGGACTGATTTTCTTTTTTTGTCAGTTGACACTCTTTTTTTTTTATTGTCTTGATTAACGTTCATTCCTCCTCTTTCAAGCACACCCTTTCCCCTTTAACATATGTATCCATATGTCCTCCTTTTTTTAATATAAGCAGCATGCGGGAAAGGAAGGCTTTCAGTCAGTCAAGAGGAGCGCTCGTGTGTGTCACTCAGCAATATTTACAGATTTTGGAACTAGATGCACACATGACAGCGCATCAAAAGAGATCTTGTTGATAAATTAAGACTTTTAAAAGCACTTTATGGACATGAAAATACAGTAAGTTTTTCTGTACACATGTATTTTATACCATGATCAATAGTGCTGGTGGGCTGCACAATATTAATTTGATAACAGAGGGAGTGGGCTAATTATGACCTGGAGGCCAGACTTTGGACACAACTGAGTTCATGTGACCTATGACCCGTATAAATCATTTAAGGAAATAAGACACAATAAAAGAGTAGTTTAATCACACACACCCTCAATCTGAGATGTTGTTGCAGCATCTTTGGCTAACAGTGTTGTACATTTTGATTTTGCAGTATTTGTCCACACTTGCAAAATACGCTCCAAATCTGTCAGATGGCAAGGGAATATCTGTGTACAGCCTCGAGGACCTTGGTAGAATTAAGTTGTAAAGTAAACAGATACATGGCCATATAGTACTCAGTATTTTTATTTTACGACTGTATTAAAAAAAGGTATTCGACATAACAAACTTTATCCTTTTGATGGCTGAATTGAGAAATTCTCAGTGGTTACAAGGGACACAAATCACAACAACATCAAAACATGTCAACTTAAGAGAAAGATGTCCGTTTGTAAGCCTACATAACAAGATGAAACAATATTGTTTTAACAAGTTGTCTGATGATGTTCATTTCTCAATAAACCACATTATGAAAAAAAAATCAATTTCGATAAAAAAAAAAAGAATTGCAACCCTTTAAAAATAAAAATGTCATAAGCAACGGGTGGTTTAACAAAAAATAACTGCACCCCCCAAAAAAAAAGTTTATTTATATACAGAACACATGCAATTGTAAAAAGAGAACTATTAATGTGTTGAAGTTAAATTCCAAGCAAATGCCTAACATTTAATCTAAACTGTGCATGCCAAATGGATATGGTGGTCATTAAATGTTAAAAAAAAAGAAAAAAAAGAAAAAAATGGATGCAGCCCATAAAGATTTAATACTTTGTAAAGGGATCTCCACCCTTCCCAAAGTTAAAGTTGCGCATGAAATTGGTTATGTAAATTAGAATAACATTTATGATTTATTCATTTCTTTCACTTCATGAGAAATCCACTGAAATGAACACACAACTCCTTAAGTAGCGTTGATAATGAAGACTGAGGCTTAGCTTTGCAAGATTATGAAAATATCCTCCATATTACTCTCTCTTTTTCTGAAACGCTAATTGAATTGAGTTTAAATAAAAAAAAACATTAATGATGGTGAATGGTGACTTTTATTACATTCAAGTGCAGTTACTCGATTGGGTGCTGCCATCTAGCGGTATCAGTTAAATATTGTGGTAAATGGTAAATGTTCTTTCACTTATATAGCGCGAATTATTTTGACGTTTTCCAATTAAATGAGCATGAGTTGTGTCAACACCTTAAAAAACAAGAATTCGAAACAACGTACTGTACATATACTCACTCTCTACTTTAATTTATGGAAGAGCATCATAGGTTTTTGAATGAGTCAATAGTTTTCAAAGGAAGACACAAAGGGAAATCTTATATTACACAAAGACACACATTAAATACTGGCGAATCAACCCTTACAATTATTACCATCAGCAAAAGAAAAAAACAAGTAAAAACAAAATATGACTGACAGTGATGTTTTTACAGAGCCCGAATGATAATTCCGACCACTAGATAGCGCCATTGTTTATTATTTCACCCAGAAGCACAAAACGGAAACTGAGATTTTTTTCAGCACTCCTGTGAATAAACGAAACTGTTAATTTCCTAAACCTATTTTATGATTAATTTAACATTTAGACACATGAGTGGGTCAGGTGCACGTCCGTTATGTTATTTAGAGTAAAATATGCATTAAATAAAAAAAAAAGTATGTTGATTGCTGGTGTAAATGGTTTTATGCATGAACTTTGTTTATTACATGCATTGAAACAGAGAAACAAAATGTAAGCAGACGATGTATGGACTAAGAGATTTGAAAATAGTAATTCACATTCACTTAACATCTGTTTTATAGTGTAGTTTGAGACATTATTGTTCAAGTTGATCTGGTGCTTGAATTCATCTCAGGCATTCAAAACAACAAGGCACATTTTTAAAGAGCCTGTAGTACTCCTCTTGAATCTGAAACAACAAGGATATAATTATTTGCCAGCTACAAAAAAGGGAGGGGCTTCGTGGAAATTGCTACAGAAATGCAAACTATGACAACCATAATAAACATATGAAATGGAATTCATAAACCTTAAACCCTGGACATGTTGGCATGCATTTGCCATTTCACCATCATATATAATCATTAGATTACATGAAAATTTTGAACCAATGATAAAATATCCTCTCATACATTGCTGCAATGTTTTACTAAATTCCATAGAAATTACACAATTCTGTTCCGAAGTTTAGTCATTATTAATCCATTGTACATGAACGGTTCATTAGAATGTCCCTCTAAATCGCAAATTTCTATTTTTGCCGTATTACTCCATGCCAAAATGGCTGGTCTAAAATGACCCAAATGTAGGCTTCAGTTGTTGCAATATTATCGTTTCGGGAAATTTTCGATTTCCGTTTTCCATTTAATTTCCATCGACTTGGCTACATCCTTTTTTGTACAGCTATCAACGCTTCATACGCAGTTAGGCAAAGATGGTGATGAAGTACTCTAGTTTGGTTTTCATTTTTGCTTGTGTGTTTGAGACGACTTTCATAGCGACAGCATTACCTTTCTGGATAGCACGCAGAGAAAAATGAAGATAAACATTCCCTGGAAAGCATTGGTGATGGTGAACAGATAGGCGGTGAGCGTGCTTTCATAGAGGATGTGCAACACTCCAAATGTCCATGTGGCGCCCAGCACAAAGAGCAGAGCAATGGCTCCACGGGCACATGACCTAGCCAGCAACAACCAACACAATCACACTGATAGACAAAAACATCTGAGATGGACAACAAGTCTGATCAGGTATTAATAATCCCACCTGATGTTTTCATAGTGGCTTATTTCAGGCTTCTTCACCACAGTGTGTCGGTACACTTTGTAGATGATGACTCCAAAAGCCAGCAGATTCACCTGAGTGGAGATCAAAACAATCACGTCTCCATTTGCGTCCATTTTAGACCATGAGCTTCCTCGCTACTTGCTTAAATAACTTACCAGGATGATCAAACAGGCGGGCCCAATGAAGCTCCATATGAAGTGGTTCTCTGTACTCAGCCAACACCTCCAATACAGAAACAAGACGTACCACTTAGCGACCTTGATTAATTGAATTTTGCCTGCCTTTTATCATTGGACTTCTATCTCTCCTGAGTTAAATCAATAAAGCCTTGTTTGGATCAGCGACTCAACAAGGATGTGTGGCATCCATTGGAGTTTTGTTTGCTGGACAATAATAGCTTCACTTATTGACATGTATATGCTTCTATGCTTCATATATATATATATATATATATATATATATATATATATATATATATATACATATATATATATATATATATATATATATATATATATATATATATATATATATATATATATATATATATATATATATATATATATATATATATATATACATGCAGTTGCGTAAAAGTGCCAAAGTGATTGTTAGAGTTTGCCGTACTGTTAAAGAGTTAAGTCCAAGTATCCCTCTATAATTAATGCATAAGATATATTTTTGCATAAGGTACTATTTTTGTATGGTGTACCAGATTACATAGTTCAAGCTAGGACAGTAAGCGGCAATTTGTTTGAAATGGAGGTCTCTAGAAATGCTTTGTTGAATCATTCTTTACCCAAACAATGGTCTTTGCTGAGTTTCTGACCCCACCTGATGACATCCACGCGTGCCATGGCACTGCTGTCGCATTTTTGTCTTGACAATTTAAGCCAAATTTTCCTTTTCATAATGGGTCGAAATCTGCCTGAAAAATTATCCACGCAGCCTTGTTGTTGAGGCAATAATGCTGCTCATGTCAAAAGCGCATTTGAAAGTGCAAATGCGCTATAGTATACTTTGTAAAATATAATAATTTTAAGTCTTTTAAATGACATGATATTACTTGTTTCCCATTCAAATTAATGTTATTCAAACACAGATATGTAGAGAAAATTGATCTGGTTTTGAGTTATGCGGGTATAAATCGACCCTCCCAATATGGGGGTTGAAAATGAGGAAAAAAACCTTGACTTGTACAAGGAGAAGTACCGTAATCTATTTGTGTGCATATGTGCAACACATGCATTTATTTTTAGCTTTAACTCATTTACTTTAAATCCAACCTTGTTCACTCAGTCGATTGTTTTCAACCTAAAAAGTGTCATTTGAGTTTCAGTGATCGCCTATGTGCAAACATTTATCAGCCCATTCTCATCTTTGTATGCATGTCATCAAATAAAATGATAAAAAATTACATGCTCACATTTTATCAGTGCCATAATATTTGGAACCCAACGTGGCTGAGATGGCCACGACCACTGCCGGGCTTCCATAACCAAAGATGTAAAAGTTACGGTGCAGGAAGCCTTTGTTGTAGATGACGCCAACCACTATTAAGTACAGATGGATGCCCTCGATACACATCCAGGCAAAGGCCGCCAGGAAGAAATAGTGCAGCAGCCCCGCAATAACCGAGCAAAAGAGCTGCCAGAAAACAAAGAAAGAGAGAGAGAGGAAATATTTCATTTGAAAGGCCATTTGAATGACCTGCAAAACATATAAAAGTGTTGCTAAATGTTGATTTTTCATGTTAGCCTCACACATTTCCAGCACCACCACAACCAAGTAATCATAAAACCTAAATTATATCGCCATATAACAAGACAATAAAAATGATAGATACAAATCTAAAAAGCAATGAAGTAACTGTAATATGTGAAAAAAATACCCTGCTCTCATTGTAGAAAATGAAGCTCAATTTTGAATAGCACGTTAAATCATGACTAAAAAGATAATAACATTGTTCTATTCCCAAACACCCTACTGAGGGACAATTAGCATGTTGATTTTTCTCCCTTTCTTTACTTTTTTCAACCTTTAAAAAGTCACTGTGTGGGTAGCGACCTTAAATTTGTTGGGACTATTTCAATACAGATGCTCACGGATTAGAAAAAAAAAAGGTATAAGTGATGCATTTTCATAAAACTTGTATTCTTCACTTAATTACATTTAAAATTTAGAGTCTAAGTCACAGCAAAGTGAATGTTGCAAAGTTGAAATCCATAGTTTTGAGAAAAACACATTTTAAAATTTGGCCTCAATCTTTCAACAGTGCATATTGTCTACTAATCCCTAACGTTGATATACTTCCATTACAATTCGAACGGTTTGGCTGCTGGGACATGTAAATTGAGACCTTATAAAGGTTGCTTTTTCAGAAACCCAAAATGGACATCTTTGTTGAAAACTTTCGTCAATAACTCAACCTTAGCGGGCATAAGCCTGGTTTTGTGCAAACGCATCACAAATGATTCACTTTCCTGATTTATAATAGCAGAAAAGTGACATGATATATTTTTTTCTAGTGTCTTTGCGATATAGTGTATCAGCATATTGCCCAGCACTAGCATAAAAACAACAGCTGGACTATGTGCTTCAATATTGAAGTCACTAAATAGAGTTTGTATTGAATATTATTTTAGACTTTGTTAAGGATTTTCATCGGTGTGTGGTTTGGAAAAGGCTGCGTTAGTGACTATCCAATTTCTGTGCCATCACCTTGTGCGTGTTCATGTTGATCCCCACCAGGAAGATGAACTCGGCCATGAATAGACTGCAGCACAAGTTCTTGTGAATGGTGGTCCTCGTGCTCTGGATCTCGCTGAAGAACCAGAAGGTGAAAATGCACATGGACAGACAGATGAGAGAGATGATCATCCCCAGCTGGGTGATGCGGGTCAGGACCGTTTGGTGGGCGATGAACTGACAGAGAGAAATGAGCAGCGTGTTGACAGTTGAAGCTGTGTTTTCACTCGGCATTGCAAACAACGACTGTGAATTATATTCTGTGGTGTATTAACCAGCATTACAGATGAACTCTTACATTGGCTCTCCCTGAGGACATGAGGATAGCAAAGTGTGTGAGATGGTCGCAAGTGCATGTTGTCGCATTGCTGTTGACGTGCGTGGTCTCGCAACCTTCCGTGGCCCAGTGACCCTGCAGAGTGTCAGTTGTGTACTTCCAGAAGGCGCATTTGGTCACATCGGTTTTGAGGTCGACAGGCTTTGGAGGAGAGAAATGAACAAAAGATACAGTTAGGTGGATGTCTGTAATGAATTTGGAACACAAATCTTAGACTTTCACAATGAAAGTGGCACAGCATCACCTGGTGTGCGCAATTCGACCACACGGTGCAAAAGCAAAGACTGTTTCCCTGCATGCCCCCC
This sequence comes from Hippichthys cyanospilos, assembly GCF_059441005.1. Taxonomy (NCBI): domain Eukaryota; kingdom Metazoa; phylum Chordata; class Actinopteri; order Syngnathiformes; family Syngnathidae; genus Hippichthys; species Hippichthys cyanospilos. The sequence continues at coordinate 9,447,657 of NC_142378.1, read as the reverse complement.
TGCGGCCCAATGGCATGGCCCACTATTTGAGAAGGAGTACATTACAGCGAAGGGGACCAAAACAATGCATCTGAATGTCAATGAAATGCAACTTAAAGCATTGCTGTGACTGTATTAAATGTCACAAAAGATGTAAAATTTAGGTTGTAGGATGTTATTCTTTATTGAGTATTTTTGCACTTGGCTCAGTCAAAGTCAAATGTCAACAAAATAATAATCCAGTATATTACTACTACTGGATTATACTACACAAACTCTACCAAAATGTGATTCTCTTAATTCCAACTACAGAATGAGTCAAAATTTGGAAGCAACTTCTAATTCTCATGATGAAAAAATATCAAGGAATTCAATTCTCAGTAGGCTCGCTGGTGCCTATTCCAGCTGTCAGCGAGCAGTAGGCAGGGGACACCTTGAACTGGTTGCCCTCCGATTGCGGGGCACATCGAGACAAACAACCATACATACTCACAACCACACCTAAGGGCAATTTGGATTGGCCAACTCACCTAACGTGCATGTTTGTGGAATGTGGTAGGAAGCTGGAGGGCCCAGAGAGAACCCACAGAGGCACGTGGATAACATGCAAATTTCATACAGGGAAGCCTGAGCGAACTAGACTCTGAACTGTGAGGCGGACGCACTATCCACTCTTCCACCGTGCCACCCCAACCCCTGACCATTGCGACCATTTCAAAGTGTCCTTGACCAGGAAACTGAAACCCCAGTTGCTCCAATTGCTGCATCATCAATAGTATGCAAATGAGTAGTCAGTGTAAAACACTTTTGAGGAGAAAAGAAAAGCGCTACACAAAGATAGACAATTTAAAGCTGAGAAAAAACAAAATGAGCAAAGCTGTTATCTGGGTAAAAGGTGTCTATTTTGTTAACATTTATACAAAATACCAAATAATTACATCAATATTGCTTCATAGTGTCAAATAGTATTAGTATTAGTAAAGGAATTACTCTGATATTTAGGAAATAGAAAAAAACAAGAAACACTGAATGAGAGGGGGTTTCCAAACTTTTGACTGGTAATATAAGTCACTAATCTATGTGTGTATACGCTACATTTCATTGCTGTAATTCGAGTCTTGAAGTTGAATAGCTTGCCAAAATATTCGGTTTTCACAAATTTCTGTTCTTTTTAAAAAAAATCGGTTCTGCTTAGCTGACATTTTCATAGGTGAAATATTGCACAATTCACAGTTTGCACTTTTTTTTAATTCCTCACTTAATTCCTTTCAGCCCTAATTTTTCTTCATAAGACTCCATTTGTTTACAGGGACCACTACAGATAAAAGTTTCACAGTAGTTATGATGTTTACTGGTGTTTTGTATCTAATCTTTCAAACCGAATGACATTCTACTGGGAAGCCGTGTTTCGTTAAGCTATAGCCCAAAGATGCTTACGGCAGCAGAAAGCGCAGATATTAAGGGGAACTCCCCCCCAAAAAGGTTCTGTGCTGGAAAAGTGCAGCAGCAGCAAATTGAGTGAAAGACAGCGTGCACATTCATCTTTACCTCAACGTGCCTCAGAGTGAAGATGACATGGTCAAGCTGGTAGACGTCAGCAGGTTTGACGGCCGCTGCCACCACTTGGGAATTGACAATGATTTCCCCCGTTTCTGCATAGCGCGAGTTGTCGCTGACACCCGGGTCGATGTTGGGCTTCAGGATGTCTCCCATGCTGTCATATCGCACAAACACCACTGACACGCTCTCTGATGGACAACACAAGTTGAGCAAACGAATGACGACGGTCAAACCTCATTCTTCGGCTGTCTTTGCTGACCGACAAGGAGTGTCAAATTTCACAATAGAGAGATTCGCAGTCTCTCAAATTCCAATATTCCAGACATATATATTTCCCTTTCATAGTTTTTTGGTATTCCTTTTAAGCCATAGATAAATATTAAATACTAAAAAAAAAAAAACTACATGTTTTGGATTCATAGTCGCTCGCTGAACCCATCTCAACTTTATTTTCAGTTACAATTGTAAATGTGGGGTGTCTGTAAAGTCAAAGATGGCTTTTAAATCACACACACAACAGAATGTTAACAACCCTGTCATCTGTCAACTTACGCCCCTGTTAGAGAAGTTGAGTTTGACCAAATCTAGCCACTACATACTGTTGCTTAAAGCCTCCAATGGCTGAAATATATCCCACCAGGTCATTGGAGGAATTTCCATACTATGGTGAGTGCCACGAGCTACCAGCTAGCATGCAGGCAACTCGGCCTCTGGTAGTCCGTTTGCCTGTGGTATGGGCAGCTAGCTCTGCCATGATTTGATAATGATTTGATTTAAATAATGACACCAAGCAGTCTTTTGCATGCAGGTATAGCTAGCTAAATAGCTGCAAGATGTAAAATCAGTCACTGAATATAATGTCACCTAATATCGTCAAACCCTTGGAGGACATTCTTGGAGGAGTTCTTGGTTGAGTTTAACAAGGAAGATCTGACAGCTTTGTCCTAAACTTAAGGAAATCTTTTCGGATGAACCAGAGCAGCTAATATAAGCCAGCTATCCTTTAGTGTTGCACTTAACATCTCGACTTCCATTGCAATTGCTGATATGTAACAGCAGGTTTGGCTAGATCAGTATTTTTTGACATTTAACTGAAAGGAGACTCACCATTGCTATCCTCCTTTGGTCTCATTTTTGGAGTTAGGGTCATTCTGTCCCCTCCCATGGTGGATGACAACGTGGCTTTTTTGTTGGCATTAAAGGTGAACAGTCTCATTTCTGTGGAAGAGTAATGGCAGATAACAGGAACGATCAACACAACTCAAAGTGTAAATAAAGACCTTACCCATTTGTGTATCTTTAACTTGAAGCTCATTGGGAGTTTGGAGGCTGTTAGCCAAATAAAGAGCACTTTCTTCAACCGTATGCAGCAGCTTGGTGATGGTTCGTTCCCGGCGTTCCTCTTTAATCCTGCTCCACGCCACCAGTTCATCCTTCTCCACCAAGTTGTTTACAGCTTGAACAAATTTCTGTTGACAAGAGCATTTTCACGTTATTCCTGCCACAAATCAAGATACGGGGTGCCCTGGTCAAAACTGTGAGTGAGGTAAATGAAACAAGTGAGTGAGGATTACCGTGAGAGTTGAGTGGACTACAGCCGGTTCGACGGGCTGAGCCTTTCCTCCTCTGGCCAGCAATGATGGGGACCGGCTCAAGGCCTCGACGTACGCAATCACTTCCACAGAGGTCAGATCCCCGGATGACTGCTGAGCAATTTCATTCAGTAGGCTTAGGGGCTCAGTCAGGTTGCTCATCTAAAAGGGCAGCAAAAAAAGCAACTAACATTTCATTCAGCGGGACTTTTCATTTCGATTGGAGAAAATAGAAACAGAAGTTCTAAGATAGGATAAAGAATGGTTAGGTTTTATTAAATTGCTCCACACTTCTTCACCTTTAAACCAGGGTGACCCGATGTCCTGATTTGACCAGGGCAGTTCCAGTTTTGTCCCTTTTATAGCTGGTCCTTGTGGATTTCACCGGCCATATTGTTATGTCCCGATTCCAAATAGGTAGCGTCCTGACAACCTCTTTGGTTTTTGTCCAATCCGCCAATTCCTGTTATTGTTCAACTGTAGTTGATTTGATAACACACGCAGCCTGTATCGAGACTTTAATATGGATGTTCTGTCTTGTGCATTTGAGACTATTTGTTTTTTGTTTAAGTAAAGGCATTTAATTCAGAAGGATCATTGAATGAAGATTTATCTTTTCTGACAAGTTTTGCATGTGTACATAACGATTCAAATTGTATTTGTGGTTTCTTTCACATTGGTAATGCCATTTTATATTGCTGATGTCGGGCGGAATCTTTGTATCTCTAAATCAACACTTTTCAGCTGAACCTAAAAAAGGTAACTTTGGTCACTCATTAGCATTGCAACGTAAACATTAGCAAGCAATTTTCAAAACTTCAGATTTTTAGGGTAGTAAATTTCAATTAAAAATTTAAATCAAATGAAATAAAAAAATAAAAGCCCCTGTGTCTGTGGATAAATTTTACATTTGGATAATATTTATACTTCACATTTATATTATATTTACATTTATAACAATAGTTACCATATTTTACATGAAATTTTGTCTTTGTTGATAACACTAGTCATGGATGTATGAAAAGTAGATTACTATTCTGGCATTACTCTGGTATTATTCTCCTATTATTTGTTCCATTATGACAGGAGTGTTGAGGGTTTGAATTCTGTCATAGATAATGTAAAGGATGCATGAAAAGTTTTAAGCCTTAGTAGAACTAAAATGAATAAAATACTTCTGAACATTTATTTTACAGCCTCCCTGTCAAGGTTTGTACACCTGCTCCAACTATTGTGCTTTTATCCCAGTGTAGAAAAACTCTTTTGTTTGGGACATGCATCAACGCTTCTTATACAGGATGATTGCTTTTCATACACTCCTCTTACATAATCACTGTTGTCTGCTTCCTGTGCAAGGTGCTATCGGCCTAGTTAATATGCATCCTTTTTTTCCTTCGAAAACTTATTTGTCACATTGCTCGAGGGGATGAGTTGATCAGGTGATTTGGCGCCATACAAATTCAATTGTATTTTATCATCATGTTTGCAATAGCCGCTTATTAGATCTACAGTGGCTTTTGCATTAGCTAGATTGTGCAGGTATACCTAATCAAGTGTATCGCCTGAGACCTTTGCAACATCAGTCCAATGCATTGCCACTGTTAGTTTTCTGTAGTCTGGTCATAGAAAGTATTCAGAATGTGCCATGCCTGTAGTTTCAAAAATAAACTGCTAGTGGGTACTTACATATTTAAGTGTTTTATTGACAGTCTGTGTGATGCACCCAATGTTGTCATGGCAATGTTTTTGGGGATGATCTGAAAAATAACAATTATCAAAATCATTATAAGCAATACAGTTTTTCTGGATTTTATGCAACATCAATATTTGCAGAGGGTTCATATTGTAGGTAGCTGGCAATATTTGCCAGTATGGAAGTATCTTTGTATAAAACCTAAATATGAGCAAATGCGGTGAGTGTGCATGTGTATTCTTCCTTCTCATACTGACCTTTACATTTTCCACCTTGCTCTGGATGAAAGTGCTTAGTGCCAGAAGTTGGGATGTAATCACGCTGACAAGTGCAATAGAAAGATCCATTGATATTATGGCAGTGCGAGTTCGGTCCGCATGCTTGTCCTGCCTCACATTCATCAATGTCTGAATAATGCACACAAAGAGCTTACCTTCAGTTTAAAGTCAACTCAATGTGATTAAAGCAGATTCTGCACATGAGAGAGTAAAGCACATAACATAATGAAATGACATATAATAAAATCTCCGCATTGTAATTGAGAACAATTTCATCCCAAAATATCGTTTCTATTAATGATGGGTAATCATCCTTTTTGAGGTGGGACAAAACATTTCTATTATAGAATAGAATAAAATACCTTAACGTTGGTATATACAGAGTAACGTCCAGGACGATTATCGAGGCCGATTTTGGCCATATTAGTGTATATCGGCATAAGCCTCTTTTATTGATCATACTGCTGATAAACTCCGTCATTATACCTCTCTAATCATGGAGAATTAAACTTGAATGCAGGATCTGACTGAGACTGTTAAGGAGCCTCGTCTTAGCACTCTTCTGCCAATAGCGCGCATCTGATTGGTTAGCCGTGCAAGAGCTAGAGAAAATCAGTAATGAAAGCCATATATGGCTTAATGCATACAAATATAGTCAGAGCACAGACACTACCGAACCATGAAAAGCACATAGTATTAGCTTGAGTGTTAAATATGCTATATAAATTTTGCATTTATCCTACTTTTCTTCTAGGCTAAAATATGCAAGAAAACATTTGGGAACTAAGCAGTATGCAGATTAACACCCAGCTAGCTGCTAATTCTCAACGTCATGATCACTGACAGAGGTTGAGTAAAATGAAGTTTGTGGTTTGCAGGGAAGCATGTTGAGGGGATTGTGAGAGATAAGTGTGTGTGTGTGTGTGTGTGTGGGGGTGGGGGGGTGGGGGGGGGGGGTCATAAGCCACAGAACAAGATTTCTGTCTTGTTTCAGCTATCTGAAGCAATATGAATGAAGTTAAGTGTTGGGATTTGTATTTGGCTTGGATTATTAAAAAAAAAATCCCTCATACCGCAATAAATATTCCTTGATTCCTTGAAATGAATATCAGCTTTAAATATTGGTAATTGATGATCAATCTCTGCATTATATTCATTGTACTGGTGTATAAGGAAATTGTATGTGTGGGCTGAGAATTACAGAATTGCACATTTGAATCGAAGGTGTTATTGTTCACTGTGCATATTGAGCCAAAGTTCTCGAGTGAATTCTCAGAGCAGCAGATGGGGAGGAAGCGAAAGGCCCGGGGAAGAAGCACCTCCAATGTGTTTATCCTCCATAGTTCAATGAAAGACAAAACAGTTTGCACATTCACACGTTGTTCCAGCAACTAACACCTAACAGCTGCTCGACTGCATTCGCACGAGTCGAGAAAGTAAATCAGTAATTTGCAAATACATTACCATCATGACACAAAGGAAATCACACATAACAAGATTCGTTAAACATCTTAAGGCTTTAATCAATGTTGATGCTAATTTTCAGAATTATCATTTTGGGCGATAATCACCTTAATCTTCAATGTTAATGTTCATTTTGAAATTATTAAATTATGTGAACCATGTTAACGGCAATTAAAAGCTACTCCACTGATAGGAAGCAACATTAAAGTTTTTTCTCAAAGGGAATAATGTCTTTTTCCTAAAGTATTAAACCGCAGGACTGTGCCACATCAAACCATACATTGATCAGTGGTCAGCTAGTCAAGTGTGCCTAAAAAATCAACACAGCGGAAAAGTGAATTAATTCATTATCTGAGTGTGGTTTGACATGAAAAAAAATCACATAGTAGCAAACACTTTCTGGAGAAATTAAAGCCAAGAATTTAGAAATTCTTGACTTTAATTTCTGTGTGAAATTGTGTGTCAAGGCTAACTTGCTAAATGGAAAACAATGAAACATGCAATTGTGAAATAACTGAAATTATATTAAATATATGGAATGATATTGAAAAAAGTAGTATGATTTGCATTTGAAATTGAAACAATGTAAAAAACACTAGCACTCATGCTCTCAATTTTAGGAATATGTTGGGTGTTGATGAATAAGTTAAGTCTCAGGAAATGCATGTCAAAAAAGTGTGATGAACAAAAAAATAGGCATGTGTGAAGAGCTTAAAACAACATCTCCAAAAGTCTTGTTAAATTTCTGTTTATGGTGGAAAATGAACTTAGGTCTAATTTGGGTGTAGATACTAGAGCAGGAGAATCCAACTGAATTTGAAAACAGATGCAGTTTCTCATCATTGCTGGAGGTCACAATTTTCGTCTGTTCCTCAAGTCTTTTTGTGATGTGATGGTGATCATGCAGACTGAAGGGTTTTAGAATCTCCCATTACCTGTACACTCGGTGCCATCGTTCGTCTGGAACTTGTCCTGTCCAGTTGAAATGTAACCTGGCAAACACGTACAGTAGTAACTGCCAATTGTATTGGTGCAGTTGCCTTTGCTGCCGCAGATGTTTGTCACATTCAGGCATTCATTGTCATCTGTGGCATAAAGAGAAAAACACTGTTACCTGGGAAACCATCTCTGCATTATTTCAGTTCATCTCTTGGCTCGATGACTCAGTGACAACAGAAGACAACACAAAATTGCATTCAGTACCAATACAAGAGAGGAAATACATGTTTCAATACATGAAACATCCAATCAGATCGATCCAGTGGCATGACTGAGGTTTTAATGCATGGTAAACTAGTGATGCTATGATTATTCTGTATTGTATTCTCAGAAGTTGTATTTCCTTCTTTGGTAGTTGGCTCTTCTATGCGTGATGGATTCATTATTTCCCATATATTTTATTTTTGTATTGTGCAGCTTTTTTCACAAAGGAAAGAATGCAAACCATTTTAAACTAAATTACTGCCAGAAAAGCACAGAAAAATAAAATGCATCAAATAGATGGATGCTGTGTAAACATAGGATTCACTGCCATAAACAAGGCAGTTTTAGGTTTGGCTCAGAGAAACAATCTTGCAAAAAAATTACATATAATGTCCTTGCTCTGGAAGGGTTTGGGTTTGTGTGTTTAATCTTACTATAAATACTATTAATTTAACAGCCGATTTGCGCCTGGAATCATTTCAGATGATGCTGACGTGACCTGTGTCTGCCCAAGCAAATTACTGGAACAGACTGACCCCCAATTTCCACTGTTGTTTACATGTGTCTCTGTATGACAAATACTGTGCCTTTCCTCACATCTGGACTTTGTGCACAAAGGTTGTCCAGGAGGGGATATCCTGCCTTCTCATAAGAGGTGACTAGGACTTAAAAGGGAAATACCTCGCAGCATGCACAGGATGCTTTAGCAGTCGTTCCGACACAAGCGATCACGCCTGCATGCTCACTTTCATGTTTCATCTGCGCCACCATCAAAAAGAGAGGTGTTTTATACTTTTATATTGCAAAAAAAGCAAGCAGGCTTAACTTAAATAATGGATTTAGAGTGTCAACCAAATTTAAACCTGTTTTTTGGTGGTACGTCATTTTGGTCCGTCTTTTTTTGAAGTCGTCATTACCGTCAGCCCATTGCCTCAATATCCAACCAATAACTGAGTTTCTGCCTTGGTTGCGTCATTGACACAAGCGTGCTTTGAGTAAAGTTCAAACAAGCCTTTTGTGTAGATGTGCATCCGGTTAACATATTGAATGTGCACATGTGGGAATACACTTGGAAATTCTTTATGTTGCCCTTAATTGCGAGGTCACTTTTCCCCATGCCATGCAGTCATGCTTGCATAAAACAAAATCCACACATGAGCACAACACATCTGCATACAGTAACCAAATCCAATTAAGAAACAGTTACTAGATGATACTTTAATGTATTTATTTTTTGTCTGAGGGTTGCTTTTGTAGTTTTAGGGGAACTGTTTTTTGTATTTATTTTTCTTTCTTCATATATCTACAGTATGTGCCTATATCTGAAAAGGGTTTGAACGTCATGTGTATAATAGTTAACGATACCTGTGTTAAGATGAGTGTGTTTTCTTTTGGAAAATGTGTTTGCATATGTGCACCTACCAGAGTATTAACATGATGAGTAAAACAATTTGTTTCTTCTGTTTTGTTTTGAAATCTTGTGATGTGTTTATATGTTCAATCAATAGAAACATTTCTTAAACTTTGGAACTCTTTTTAACTTTGCATACAGAGGTTGTCTCATCCCATGTCTCTTTATTGCAATGTTCCTAGATGTCCGCTCCTCAAAAAATGTAATGCGATCCTTGTGTTGCAGCTACAATCGAGTATCGAAGAGCACTGGCTATCTTAAATTGAGAGATGTCTGACTGATCTTCTGCTGAAGTCTTGTTGCTCTTCAAAGGCAACATATGAAAATGGGCGTGTACCAATTGGACCATAAAAGATGCTGGACTTGAAGTGAAAGTTTTAATCCATACTTGTACTGTCCTACTTTCCCACTGACTGAACTTAAATTTATTTTGTGGTCATTTGTGTTACCTGTGAGTATTGACCCAGATGAAGTTGTGGGTAGGGTGATTGCAAATAATTAATTTCAGGTCTGTGCATGCGGGGTGGGAGGGGCTTTATTTAAGTGTGTCGGTGTCCAGCTGTAAGCGGGCACCTGATTCAATGTTGGAACCGGGATGAATTGACGGTTTGTGACCTACTCTTACTACTATTGCTAACATACTGCTGCTGCTATCGCTAAAACTACTACTCAAACGATTGCTGCTACCTTTGTTACTGCCAATTCTTCGACCTACAATAACATTACTGCTGTCACGAGTGCGAGCGAGTTCATGCAATAGGCAAAGTTGCATCTGCCGTCCCTGTTCTATTTACCCTTCCAGAGGGAGTTAGTTATACTAAACCAGATATCTGAACTAAAACTGAACTGGTACCATCTCTTCTTGCTCCATTATCAGTTTCCTCAACCCATGAAGGAAATTCTGGTGGGAGAAAGTAAATGGAGGATGAAAATTGAGGATTGAGGAATGTGCAATTAATAAAAACATGAGATGAGCCCATTGGGCATCTGTTGATTGCTTGCACATGCTGTCATATCCTAATTTCACATGAGGAAGGAGCGGCATCTCAGATTGTGTTTCTCCAAGCTATGGATGTACAAGTGACAATCATTCAAATGATATCTAAAAAGCAAAACGACGAAAGAAGTCTGTTTATACCTAACAATTCTTGACATTGCTTTACTTTAAATTTAATCTTGCCTATACAATAAATCTGTTGAGCAAGTTTGTGTACTGGTAAAACTTTCACTTTTTGAACCTAAGATTGTGCACCACGCAACAAATAATGAGGTCTCAGCCACGATCAACAATTATTATGTTTCACAATCATGAAAATATTGCAATGCATTTTTCACTTTTTGCCAGTTTCATTCGGATGTCATTATTATGAGATATAATGGTGATATTGTAGTATCCTTATTCTCATATAATTATATGCCTACCAGATAGACAGGCAGGTTTGTTTGCTACTTAGTTACTTAGTCTATGTCTAAGGCTCACTCAGCTGCATGGCTAGTTTACCAAATTCTTAATCAGACTCTAGATCTAGGATATAAGGTTGCTCAATATGTTCTCCCATCTCAATTACCAGTTATTGTTTCATGGGCTTCAGTCACCTTTCAAACAATGTCATGAAGGGGATGTGGCAGCCACACTGTGGGAGGTGGGGTTTAAGTGAACCAGTCTTTTCGCTTCCTGGCTAGAAAAATAGCCACCAAAAAAAAAAGTAATTTCATAAGATATTAAATTACCAATATGTCACAGATAAATTTTCATGATACAGCCAGTTTATAAATGACACCCATTCAACTACTTGTAACACACACACACACATTAGTTTTAATTCTGTGAATCACATCAGATTTTTTTTTTTTTTAAACCATCTACTTACTGATAAATGGGGGATGCATACCAGGCTGGCCTGAACAGCGAAAACCACCATCTAATTGACATCTATTGAAATGCATTGCAAATATTTTTTAATAATATATTTTTTTCTGCCAAAAATTGGCCTTGAATAAATCAAGCCTCTTTTACAGTTCTAAAATAGTGGGGAGCACAAATTACTCTGAGGAAAATTTTGGCCTAAAAGACATTTAGAAATTTGATCTATTTTGCTTTTTTGTTTGTTTGCTTAATGTATACACATGTAGCTATAATAATTTATATTCATTTATTTATTTTTACTTATTTATAGTCACTGCGGCAAGTGGGAGGGTATATTTTATCTTTAACAGCAGGGACTTTTTTTGCCCTAGTTTAATGTTTCAATTAATAATTTTTCATTCCATGTGACACATGCATTTAAAGGCTCCTCAAGTAAAATTTTGAGAGTTTTCAATTACGGTAGTTACAAATTGTTTTGTGGTTTATATTACATTGCTAGTAAGTTCTCTACTTATGAGCAAATTTGTTTAATGAGACTTGACATTACTTTTTAGATATGTAACTAAACGTTGACATTCATAAAAAGCGTCCAAACAAGAAAGCAAACAATGATGATCAATAATCAAACTAAAGTATTCAATGGCCATATGAATATTTTAGTGGATTGATATTCACCGTTGCAAAACGTTGTCCCATCTCCTGTATATCCATGGTCACAAAAGCAAGCCTCATTCGAGCCATTCAAAGCCTTGCATGTTGCATTTTTGTGGCAAGAATCACAAATGTTAGCGGATCGGCAGGGGTCCATCATCGTGGAGAGCCATGCTGAGCAGACACAAACACAAAAGTGTACTCTTGAATACAAACCAGATATTTTCATGCCTCTATTTTCACATACATTAAATAAACCATTTGAAGGCAGTCTTGTAGTATTGTAAATAGTACAGTAAATCTGTTAATGTTAACATCCCTCCTTTTTAAACCACATAAAGTTGACTTGATTCACATACCTGTCAAAAGTACTAGTTTCATTGGTGACCAGAGCGAAGATTCCATAATTGCACTGGCTCTGAATTTGACTTTTAGCAGATTGTGAGTAGTGGGCTGGCTTCTGACGTCGTTCATTTCCTCGCATCACTTTTCCTGTTTGCCTAAACCTGGCCCTTCCTGTCTTGAACTTTAATCTGCTTCTTGCAAAGAAAAGAAAAAGACTGGCAGCTCAGTCACCCACCTACCTAAAATGTACCACAAAGTACTTTTGAATTTTAATATTACCATATACTGTAGAATGTATAGAATCATTTGTTTGTCCTTCTAGTCTTCCTGTTGTACATGTTGCCCTTTGGAAAGCCTCTGTTGCTATTGTTCCAGCTGTCCAATGAGGTTGTACTCAGGACACAACTCAGACTATGGCTGGAATCAAGGATGCCCTCCTCCCTTCCGCAGATAACTTTACATAACTTCACTGTTGCCATCTTCAACTATGCAGGCCATGTAGCTTACACAGTGTCTTGTTATCTTTCTATATTTTAATGATTAGAAAAGATTTTGGCTGCTCCCCCACTAATTCCTATGACCTCATTTTACTGACATTTTAATACAATTGAACTGTATGGAGCAAATGCATATGAATGCATGTGATTTTCAATGCATGTGATTTTCCTCCCCAAATACCTCAGAAGTATCACTTACTTTCTTTTTATGCATATTCATAACAATAACACACAGAATTACAGTACAATCATAAAGGCAATATATAGTGTTAATAGATTTCACATTACAGCTGGATTACCCTCAAGCATTTTGCTCCCTCAACGGGGTGCCCTTTAAAGGAATAATTTATTTAGTTTTTTTTCAGCAGTAAAACGTTTTTATTTTGTCTATACTTAATTTGATAACCAAATATATTTTTCACATGCAATAATTACCTTTAAAAACTCATTTTGCCAGTTGCTGGTGACTGAAAATCTTCTGTGCTTTAGGGTTACATGTGGAAAAATGTGTTTGTAAATGTACTAAAAGTACAATAAAAATAAAGTCATTATCACGTTAAATACATATACACAAATTATTAACTTTTAACAATAGAAAATGGCTAAGTGAAGTAGTAATTGGCTTAATTCATTCATCATTAGAGAATTGTTTGGTGTGGGAGTGAATATTGATTATGCATATTTTGAACAAAACAGAAGTAAGATGAAGAACAGGAACAGAAAAGTGCCACAGTATTGTGGTGGAAAGTGCAATTTCTGCCAACTTGTATTCACACGTGTTGCTCATTTAGTAGCGAAGTACTACACTTGTCCTTGTATTTATTTGGGCTGAGTACCAACTAAGAATTCAACTGTTATGTTAGGCTCCCAAAACGTCTGGGTCATTTAGGTTGCACCATTTTATTACATCATTGCTGTTGCATGATTAAAATCAGATTAGGGTGGACTGGTGGAAACTTTAATGGCTTAAAATACAAACAAAACAACCAACTGGTATGTTTTAATCCCTGTGATGAACTTTTTTTTTCCATATCACTGCTCATGTGAAACCAGCAGAACTCCTAGAAGTAATGTTTTTTTTGGTGGCTTAACTTCCCCAGACAGATTTTCTTGACAAAACTATTAAGCTAGAAATGTTCTGACTGTAATTGTGTGTTTTTTTCCCTTAATTTTAGTGGGAAAATAGTCCTACTGAGAAACAAGTAATACAATGGAACCAGGTGTGAATATACTGAAGTTTCTCTAAGGTAAGACACTCTTTTTTTGGTCCTTCAAAGCTGTGAAGGCCCATTTATATCCATCTAGCTTATGAATATTAATGTTACAAATTGTTAAGTCAATGCATCATTTACTTGGAAAAAGTAAGGAAACAGGTGAAATGAAATGCGAACTCAATAACTACAAAGTAGACATTTAGGTATAACTGAGGTCTTTTTATACCCGCCTTTTCACTTACAAACATTCATTGATGAATAGTCTCCCTTGGAGAATTTCTTTGTTGATATTATTGCAATCTGTGAAGGCGGTTTGAATTGCCCAGGCAAGGCCTAGAGTCTGTTGAGAGGCAGCTGTATTGAACGGCACTGTTAGAATTGCTCAGCACTATCCCGGGAAAGAACTCAGTGGGAGAAAAAAAATAAAATAAATAAATAACATCTGAATGTTTTGCTCTGAATACCCCCCCCCCCCAAAAAAAAGTAAGGAAGGAAGGGATGTTGACTCAAACAAACCTGGACTGATTGCACCCTTCCACTCTGCTTTTTTCCTCTACTCGGGAGTGCTCACATTGAGAAGTTCGTAAAAGCTCTCATGGTCGCTTTGTTTGTTTCATACTTTATATGTTTAAAAAAAAAAAAAAAAACTCAGTACTGTGGAAGCTTTTCCCCTATTGATATGGAAATTCTGACTCCGAAGTGGCTGAATTTTTCCTAGGTTTGACATGTGTTTGCTGTTTAGTCAATATTGAGAGTTGAAGTGCAACGTTTGCCGGGCAATGGGTTTTGATATTTGGCACGCATGATGTTGGCCTTATGGTCCGCCTGATGGGAGGACAGTTTACTGGGCTACAGACGGCTGCAACTCTTCCTCATAAAACTGAGAGTGCTTTATTATTCCGGCAATCCAAGGTTGAAAAGTGAGTGTACTTTGTGTTTTTTACTCCTGTGAGCTCCTGTGTGAGTGGACGTCAGCGCAACATTTTCTCTTCATTACCTTTTGATGTGCTATTTAGAACTATTTGGATAAAAATAGTCAAATGGGAGGGAAAAAAAACTAAACAAATACAGACAGGCACGAGTTAGTAAAATTGTTGCATTTGACACTTGAAAATCAAAACACTTATTTAAAATAATCTTTTTTTTTTCATTGAGGTGACTAGAAATGCCATTAATTCATTCACCCCCCCCACATAAAATAAGTTATTATATGAATTATAATATAGACTCTGGGACCACTGAAATCAAAACAAGAATTTCTTAAACATTTATGTTATTTTAAGGCCTCTTATTAACTATTATTTGTCAGTATTACATGATTGGCGTTTTCAAAAGTGACAAGTTCATTGTCATTTGTTAGAAACACACAAAAAATGTCAGCATGAAAAAAAAAATCTATGCTTGAAATTGAAAAATAGGAACTCATAAATATATTTTCCTTTTGGTTGAATGCTTTAAAAAAAATCCTGAGCAGGATAGTACAGTTGAATGATTTTATCCATATTCTTGAGTTCTTTGCCAGTCATTTCCCCCTGCACTCTGGAAAGGATCCCCAAGTATTGCTGATAGGGCCTTTTTTTTATGTTTTTTTTTTTTTCTGCCACCAAGCTCTTGTTAGTGTAACCACTGGAATGAAAAAGCACTATGGAAATTGTTTTTGTTTCTTCAAGAGTACATGGTAGCCTATGTTATGAGGTTGTGCCAACAGAGTACAGGATTAGATATATTTATATCGTTTGAAATACAGTTAAGTATAATCCGCATTACTTTATGTAATTTAACCTGTCGGCATATACGATGCATAATAATCAATTATTGAAAATATAGCACAGTTTATTTCACAAACATATAAGGGCACAAATGACTCAAGAACAGTTAATAACAATACCATTACTTTCCATTTGTTTGGCTACATCTTAACGGATAATCAATGCAATCCTTACGTAAGAACTTATTCCTGTTTTTGCGCTTGGGAAATAATTATTTGCGATGATGGTAAAAACTGCATTGATGTACGACGCATGGTGCGTTGTAACCTTTGGTGCGATTGATTTATGCAAACTTAAAGGTGAAGCCACCAGCACTGTGTACGCCACCTCCCTGTGAGGCCGATTCTGAATTTATAAAATTTCAAGGAGCTTGATAATGTAATTTGGAGTGGCCTTTTATAGGTTAGGTCACCTGCAGCGCTCCTTGCAAATTGAATAAAGAACTGTAATAGAAAAAGGATGTCAGGTGGGCTCCCTGCTTATAAAATCATTAACAGCAGTGTGTCTTTTCTCATAAAGGAGCTCATTTATTCTGTGGAAGAAATGTTATGAAAGTGTAGGGAGCAACTCAATTATTTTTTCGTTAGCAGTTACCTCAGAAGCATTACAGCACAGGTTAAGGATTGCAAGTGTACATCAGGAGTGGGTACTAATTGGTTGTGTTCAAATCCCTTGCTTCTACGTGACTTAAATTCTGTTCTAACTACCTTTTTAGCAAGCTAGTACCACAATGTCTACTAGAGAACACCATTCTATCCAGGAAGCTCCATATTATGCAGAATCTTAACTACCATTCAGGTAATAGTGGGTTGTCAGGGCCAGCAAGGACTTCTCTGTCAGACTAAACACTATCAGTTGCATTGACCCACATTTGCAACCTAAAATCAACATTTTTTTTCTATTAGATTTTAGTATATATTCCTGATAGTCTGTCCGTCTATCCACTTCATTTCATAGTATTTATGTTGACTACTCTGCTTCCAGTATTTGAATATATTACAGTTGTCAATTTAACAGATTCGTTGTGATCAGTTAATTACAGTTAAAGTTAAAGTGTTATTTTTTAATTGCTTATGCTGTTTGGATCTGTTTTTATGCATTGGCGTGAGATCATTATCTGTACAAATTGCAGAAGTATATCTAAAGTTGTATCCTTAACTCATTCAGTGCCATGGATGAGAATTATCATCTTTTAAAATAGTAATAACAATAATAAATCATAAACTTCTGCTCAAATACATTTTTTTTAATGGATAGGGCCTGCCTAATCCTTACCTAATTAAATTGAGCACTGTAGTGATATATGTGACCATTGTATGGCAGTGTTTCCACACTTACAACACAGCTGTTACCTGCATGCAAGTGTAACTGAATAATGGAAGTCAGTCTTTCAATGGCAGCGCCCATATTTACAGAGACATAGCACACAATTTTATGTTGGCCTTGAAAGGTGAGTGAAAATGCTAGATGCTGGTCCTCTAGAGGTTTCCTTTTATAATAACGCTTGGCTCTGAAAGAGTTAACATTAACAAAAAATCGCAACATAAATCAACTTTAAACAAATAAAGATTACATCTTAATCTGAAAAAATAGCTTTAAGTACATCAAAGTGTCTCTAAAAATAAAAAAAAAAGATAATCATTCTTAAAACCCAAAATATTTTGGACCAAGTGAAGCATTTGATGCTGAAAAATATTAAATGAAAATTGATCTGGCACATGAACACAGGAACACCAATATCGTAAATATTTACATGTGAAAAAACCTTCAAACATAATTCAGATTTTATTCTAAATCACAATAATCATTATTGTAATTCATAACAAAAATGACCGCAATTAAAAAAGTTTATAAACTATGTTTTTTTTATTTTGAACAATATTTTGGATGGAGGTTTTTACCTGAGCTCTACCTTCTTCAAGTTTTTTGGCTTTCAACATTCAAGGTTCCATTCATTTGTATAATTCTAATCCCCTAAAATCTTGCTCAATGCAAGGAGGGAGGCTTTGAGACACAGGGGGTGGTATCAGGATAAATAGCGCACCCCCTGCCTTGGTCCCATGCTGACGGCTTTGTCGGGTCATACCATAATAATAATACTGCGGTGAGGTCAAATCCTCTCGCTCCTTCTACAGAACTCCCGGTGTTCTCAGCAGGACTTGGCCAATGTACAGCAGGAGGTAGAAAACCCTGTCTAATCCTTTCATTGCTTTTGCAAATATCTATATTTCCTCACTGATTACTCCAACAGGATTTATTATGCCAATGTTGTTGGATGTTTTTTATCGACCACATAATTTATTTTTGCTGCCCTGGAGAATTGAGAACACAATAAAATATGGTTGTTTAGTTTGTTTCTTGCACTAGTTTCTGATTTGCTGTTAAAATTTAATATGGGTTCTCTGTTTTGTAAAATAGACCAGATTTTGCGTTACCAACATGACTTGTCATAGGACGATTCGGGTTGAAGAAGTTCTCAATTCCTGACAGGACCTTGTCGATTTATTTTTGCTATGTATTTGCATCACAGTGAACATATAATATATTGGCAATGGTGGGAATTACTTGGGTGTTATTTACTGTTGCAGCTATTTACTGCACACAGGCAAACAATGCATTATGAATACATTATACCAAATTTTATTTCCCCTGTCTCCTCATTCAAAAAGAAGAAATATTTTACACACTGTCATCTGCTTATTATGATGTCTAGTGCAGCCAAGCATACAATCCCCACTGTGTATTCTGTACGTTCCCGTTCATTAGTGCGATGCATATATGTACACAGGCAATGCATTCATCTCTTCTAGTGCCATTTTTAACATAGTTTAATTTAAAATTTCAAGGTTTTACGATTTGCTTATGAGTCTGTGCATCCAAACTTATATAATCTTTTCATTTATCACCTCTGAGGTGAGTTGGCTTATTACAGATTTCTGGAACAGGAAGTGCCGTTATCGCATAAAAACCTCTTAATATGTTTTACAGTTAGGGGACAAGTGGCCTTCGAAAAATCTGAATCACTGTGATATGCATTCTAGATTTGTAAATGTCTGTTTGAAAATATACAGCGTGCACATCGATGGCTTGTCCTCGCTGGTTCCATCTTTGAGACATGTTGCAAACAAAAATATAACAATGAAATAACATTTTTATCCAATCTTGGTTAAACATGGTGAAGTGAAAGCTTTTGATTTTTTTTTTCCCTCTGTTTGAAGAGAATTGTCTTCGCTTTGACCTTTCAGAAGAAAGCTTTCTCTGCTGTTTTTTTCCCCCCTCTTTCAGCCGTGTCAGGGACTGTCCTCGAGCGGTCATCCAATCTGCCCTGCTGACATGGAAGAGAGCTTTTACTGGCCTCTTTCAGAGAGGAGAACCACAAACCACTGACAGTTGCCATTAATGTGACGTCTTTTACACTGGGAAAGAGGAAAAAAAAAAAAAACCTTTCAACTGGGGTTCACATGATCGTACAAGAAGATCAGAAACAGCCACGCTTGTTCTCAAGCCTGGCTTCTATTTATTTAGTAATATTACATATTTACATATTTACAAATATTACATATTTGGTCACAGTTTTGAAGATGCAAACTAGTTTAAAATTTAATTCTTAATCTATAAAAGCCTACAAATGTTGATAATTATAGTAGTGCTTTTGAGAAAAGCACTATGGAGACTTTGTCACAGGTTTACCATTACCAGAACCAAAACTATCTGCCCTGTGGTTTTTAACGAAGATTTCAAGGTTTCCATGCACATAAATTGTCACTTCCAACTGGTTAAAAGCATTTTCCAAAGTATGATTCATGAGACATTGAATATATTTGATTATTATTAAACTACCAGTAGTTCAATATTATTGTATAGTGACACCAGATTTAGTAGAATTTTATATATATATATATATATATATATATATATATATATATATATATATGCTGGGAGGCATGTTGTGGTTTCCCTTCAAATTATTTCATAAACAAAAAGTGATACCGAAGCGTCTGGGTTATATTAAACAGCTGTTTTTGACGATTGGGAGAAACAAGATGTGCAGTAAGCTACATGCTCACTAAGGAGTCTTTTCACTCAAAGGTCACTCAGGATAAGAGAGGAAGAGACGGCACACCTAGTCGCTTTTTGAAAGACTAAATGTTGCACGGAAATAGACCACTGGGAGACTCAAATGACTCAAAGGGCTATATCGGCGTGCACTTGTGGTCGGCGTTATTTATTTATTAATTTGAGGCCTGTCTACTGACACATCTGAGTGGTCTAATTGCTGCGAATTGACACCGGTTACTCTCCATAATGGGAGCTTGGGAGTCTTTCCTGACCACAGTTCATTCAGCTGCCCCTCGCTGCATCCTAAACTGCCCTTAAAATGCCTGATTGCAACACAGGAACTGAGTGTGCATTGCGGGCGGAGACAGGATTATCAGTCTTTGTTGTATGACTGTGTCTATTATCCTGACCCCTATTCACATTGGGCCCTTAAGAGTGTCGCTTCCAGCCGTACGGCCAACAATCTCATCTCCATCCAACAACAAGTGAACCAGAGATCTTATTTTGTCCCACCACACTTTACGGCTCCAACACCAGGAAAAAAAAAACAATAAAAGACACCACTGGAGGTAAGGCTATTTAATCCCTATTGCAAGAGATATATTGGAGATCTACTTTTATTGTTCAAACTGGAGAAGTGTTTTTTTTTTTTTTTTTTTTCCCCCTCCGCTCTTGGCGCGCTACAACACAGGATTTGCATTTCTATTAACAGTCGGCCCCACGTACCAGACCGCGTTTGGGCCTGCACTACGAGACAATTTTGCTCTTTTTGTGATGATAAATATGATAAATGATAAATAGTATAGATAAGTAGATAAAAAGTAATGATAAATTTGAGTTCTTCAAAACACTTTTTTTAAGAGCAAATTTCTTGCTCTTGAGTACCCCCTAAAAAAAAGTTGCCATTTTTTTTTTCATCAGTAATGCACACTGTTATTGTTTATTTCTACTTATACAACCAATACTACCACTACTATTCATACCAAAAATACTACCAATAATAATGATAACAAAAGAGATGTGGCTTTCAAAACATTTTAATTCTATATTAAAGTTCATCAATATAACAATCATTCTGCTTTTCACTTTGAATCCATATCTAGAAATATAGATATAAGAACAAACACTTCATAATATTTTTCTGGTAGATTTATAATGCCCGTGTATGTATAATGCCTTCTACAAAACAGTAAAGCGTTGATTACAGTCTTCAGCTTGATATTAATACAAAAAATATTCTATATCGGTAGGTTGCTTTTTTGCTTTCTCTTGGATTTAGTCACTTAGTTTATCTCAAGTTTAAAGTAATTTGTGTTTTGATGAACACGTTGCCTAAAATGAATAACACATTATTTGTACAACATTTAAGTAAAATATCAGTAGACACTGTTTAATATAAAACACAAAAAATAGTGAATGCCTTTCTTTGACATATAAAATGGACAGTTAACTTTTACTATTGTATTACATTATTTATTTTACACGACTTAATGAAATTTAAATAAACAGTAATCGTAATCACATAATATTGGGTAATATCTTACAAAAAAAGTAATAAATACATAATGAAAAATGTGTATAAAGTGGTTTAAAAGTTGACAATTTTATGTTATATGTGTATTCCAGTTGCCTTGCGATTAAATTGCTTATGTCAAAGTTGTCATGCTGACAAACAGACTGCAGCCTCACTTATCCTCTCTCTGCCCACTACATCAGATGGAGATGATTGCAGTCCTGAAATCAATGAAACCACTAACCTCCCTGATAATATTCCCTCAAGGGGTGCTGTTGCAAATGCAACCCAGGCTCACTCTATCCATCAGCGGTAATCCATACTGTAACTGTGAATACTTGTGGTCTCACTCTATTGAAGACTACACTGTGATGATGATTCGCCATATTTTTCAAAACCAAACAGATGTCATTCTTTATCTTTAATTGGAAGTTTAAATCATATCAGCCTTGTTAGGTGGTTAACTGATGGACGGTTTTTATGGGGCGTGCTCGCCTGGAGAACCGGCTCGCGCACTCGGAGATGAATCTTTGCTTTCTAGTACATTGTAAAAATATCATGGCTTTTTGTGGTTGGGCTTTCTTCTAGTGGGTCAAGGAACATTTCATTTTTGAAGCCACTGAACTGGGATTTTAGTTGCGTGAACAATCCAGAACCAGACAAGTATCGCATATGAGGTTACTGTTGGATAGCCAAGTTGTAAAGCCTTACTTTTTGGTGAACCCCCCCCATCTGAGAGCGAGCTACGGAGATTAGTGCTGCATCCATCTTCCATGACCTCTGGGGCTAAGGAGGTACTATGTGGCTGCCATGTGATAAATCAGACAATGCAGGGGCGACACTGTCATTTTGATGCCACGCTCCAATACAGTTTGTTTCTTTTGTTGAAGGCCTGAAGCGCTGCACCATCAAATAACACCAGCTCTTGTCTTACCTGCATCCCTTCATCTCAAAGTACATGTGGCTTTGGTTTCATTAGAGCTTAATAACACTTGCATTTTTTTTTCGATGACTAATTGTCAGAATGCGTCCTGTAGAAAGGGATGGATGGCTTGAACTAAGCGATTGCAAACCTCGGCTAGAGCTTAACCGTTTCCGAATTGGCAAATGAATGAATTAATAAATTAATGAGTGAATGAAGTGCACTTTTAAGAATTGTAATAAATTTGTCATAAATTACAGTTGATTGTAATCCATTGCCACTAATGCTCCTTACCAAATGTTGCTCATTTCCGCAATAGGCTATAAGATCAATTGGATTTCCCATAATGCAAAATATATTATTCCTGGAACCATGGATTTATTTGGATCTAAATCAAAGTGTAATGTTTCCTTCCTCCTCAACGTTCTCTGCAATTCTGACCACCACACACACACACACATGCAAAGCGTAAGCAAAATTTGAACTCCCCAGTAGAAACTCCAAGAGATATTGAGACATTTTCAAGTTGATATCTCTCTTTTTGACAGCCAGTGATGGAGATATACCAAATTTGACAGAGTTGGTGTCAAGATGTCAAACAGACCCTCTTGGAACACCAACAAAATGTCTGTTAAAAAAAAAAAAAAAAATACCCTGAAGGTCTCTATTTCCTGACCCGAACCACAAACCTCAGTAAAAACACCAAAACAAAACAAAGAAAAAACCCAGTCAGATCTGACAGTCCCATTTCTCAGGCTACCAAGCCTTCTGGTTCTGTTATTGTGCGAAGTACGCTGTACATCAGTCCCCGAAGGGAGTGGAGATGCTCAAACGGCCGTTTCCATCCACCATGTCAAAAGTCTGCAAGTCGGGCGATAACAAAAACACAGACCACATGAAAAGAGCTACTTAGAACTATCCAGATGGTTGTTGGCATTCTGAAAACATTGCCCCCAAAAACAAACCATGTTTTCCTAGTAAAAACAATGTCTTCATTCAGCGTGGTTGAAAAACAACACAATTACCGTATTCAGACAGTTTGGCAGTTATGTATACTTATCATTTGTTTAGTGATTATGTCATCACACTTATAATAAAAAGCCCAAGGAAGTCCTATATTCCTCTTCGATAAAACTGGACCTCAACAGATTTTTGAAAACGTATGTTCTTTGATACTGATACTGATTCTGCTTAATTTGCTTATATCCCATACCATGGTGCACGTGATATTTATCTGCTCCTTATGAATAGAATATCTCATCATATTCAAGAGAATCTAAGAATACAATTAAGGGATTGGCTGCAAAACACAACACAGTACATGTTTACAAAAGGAGAGAACATCTCACTGCCTCAGGTCAGCTTATGCAATAGGTTGCAACACCCCTAGGAAAGTAATTTTAGGCTATCAGCAAACACAAGCCATATCCCCTAAAGGAAATAAGTTCTTTTTTTATTTTTAATGACTTTTTAACACGTGTTTTTGGGAACTTCTAATGATAAAGCTGTGTTGTCACAGGTGAAACTGGCAAAGCAAAATGACTGTATTTTTTGGACTATCTGATCTGAAAAGATGTGAAACAATGGCTGTGCTCAAAAAAGTTTTAAAAGTAGATTATTAAAAATATAAGAAGTATATCTGAATACAGATCTTGTATTAAAGTGTGGTGTGTAAATTTGATATACATTGCACAGTATATACGATTGATTTATATATTTATGATTGCATTTATGAATTATGTTCAATATGTATTGCTAAATTAATCAATACATTAAAGGGAGACAATGCTATGGAAGTATTGTTTTTGAAATTGAACTGCTATTTAACTCTGCAAGTTTCTGTCAGTGTTATGTTGAAAATACCCATCCATCCAATTTCTATAGATATTTTGAGGTTGAAAGTGCAGGCATGTTCAGTCGGTTGAAAATCAAATGTTGCTAATTCAAAAAATAAATAAGTACAAGAATATATAAAAGGACTAAAAATTCCCATATGCGATTTATCCGCATTAATTTCTTAATGTTATGATCTGCAGTTTATAATGCAGTGCAGATTATTTCTGGAAAAAAAAAATGTTTTGCGCTAATTTTTCCTTGCTCGGTTTACAGTCTAGCAAATACAGTAATAATTATTATTTCACCCATCAATCCATTTTCTAGATCTGTGTATCCTCACAAAGGAATAAGAGGTATTAATTCTATTAATGTTGTCATAAACGCATTTAATGTAAAATATGAGCGTGATTATTTTTACTATTACTGTGTTGAAAAAGAATAATTCACTCCTGGAAAACACATACACCTTTACTTATATATATATATATATATATATATATATATATATATATATATATATATATATATATATATTGAGAATGTTGCCATATTTTGTTTGAATGAGGCAAGAAATACATCTGAGCAACAAAAGCTCTTCTAAAAAAAATATTCTGCATGTTATCATTTTCCAAAGCACCTAGCAACTAAAAATACTGCCATGAGATATGTTGTCTTCATGTTGAGATCTCAGTAGCTCCACAGAAGCGGAACTGGCCTGGTGTTAATAACCGTATAATTCAAGTTGTCAGCCCCTTTCCACGGTGCAGTATGAAGCAGAAGGTGCCTATCGCGTGCTGCGCCTCACCTTTTTCAAAGTACCTTTTCAAGTGATTCTAACTGCTTGACCACTTGCATTCTAGTGCCGTGCTTGGTATTTTCATTTCATTGCAATTTTAAGATTTCACTTTGAGCTATGTTGAAAAGGAGACTATCTGCCCCGTTGTTAGGCGAGTTGAGCAGGCGATCAGAACTTGACTCAGAAAACCAGTTTGCTCAAAAGAGACCATAACAGTCTGGCAGGCCACAAGGATGAGTGTTGGAAGTATGACATTATCAACTTTACTGATCGTATCCTCGAGAGCTGCTTCATAATTTGCTACCGGGGCCTCAGGCAGAATCTGTTTGTGGTTGATACAAGCCCAACTGTGTGCGCTACCAAGATAACAAACCAGGAAAGTAGCCATGACAAAAAAGCTCAGAAATGAATTCAGTGATATTTAATGTGTGGTTTAATCCCCCCCCCCCTCCCCTCTTTGACATTCCCTCACTTAATATATCAACTCATTTTGTGGAATTGCTCCACCTTGGCTGAAAAGCTGATTTGAATGTTCTGTCAAGCGAAAATTGTAATTTTACTCTGTTATAATGGTGGAAACAGATTTTTTTTTTTTTTTTGTCTGATGTTGATTGTACATAATAAAGTAAACTTGATTTCCATAATAGACTGCGAACGTTACATCCTGAGCCAAGAAGTATTATGTGAAAAGCAACATAGCAGTCCCACTACAATTAGTATAGATTGCATGATGTCACATATCATGCCTTGTATAAATCCTTACATCATATACCGTATGTATATAATTATCTTAATGAGCTGCTGCATTTCAACCATGGGAATTCATTGATGCTGTTCCTTTGTCAATTAAACCAAGAGTTCACCAACCCCAGGGCACAGAATGGCAGCAGGCCAGGGGCATTGTCAATCCAGCTTGCAAAGACTCTGGAGAAAAACTGCCAAAACTAGTACAGGGCTGTTGACTTGAAATAACTTTCTTTTTCAAATATATGAACGAGTTAAATTTCACTGACATTGCTAGTTTGTATTTTTTTCAATCATCTATACATTTTGCTCTAGGTGTGAATTAGTTTGGTTTTTTTTGGTTAATACATCTAAAACTGTTTGGTCCATGGACCTGTGTTTCTGTAGTGTAGTAATCATCTGTTGATAAGGGTGGTCTGAAGCCTATGCCAGCTGGCAGCTCATATTTACTGAGAAATCAAATTGCCAATGTGCCAAATGTAGTTTATTCGACTGTAAAAAGTGGAAAAAATACCATCATCAAGGTCCTAAATGTGATCAGTAGATTTAGTCAAGAGGTGGCAAACTCCTGGTCATGTGATAACTAATTGGTTATGTAGAACTTTTGACATTATGTCACTATTTGGGTGAAATTTCAGCTCCCTGGTGTCTTCTTTCAATGCTTTCTGATGTAATAGAATTTATGACGACTTTAATATCCTAATGGAACATGTTGTATTGGTTATAGTACATGATGGGTTTATTGAGAATCTATCTCGCCCGAAGATGTGAGTGTAAGTCAATGGTTATTTGTCAATAGTGCCTTGTGATTGACTGAAGATGTACCACCTCCCCTTAATGTCTGCAAGGGTAGCCTCTAGCTTTTTCAAGATGATATATGATGTCGTCACTCACTGTTGTAGAGCCTAGACCGCTGCCAAAGGTGATTGTTCTGTTTGAAGTTTTTTTTTTTCTATCCAGATTGTGTCTGCTTGTGTCTGCTTTCATACTGCACACTCTAAAATAAGTAAAAATATGAGGGTTAAAAAATAATAGGACCAACCCAATATTTGAGCTATTTGAACCCACCTTTCAATTTTTTTTTAGATTGTCTGCATTTTCGGGAATGTTTGGTACAAAAGAGAAGTTGGGTTGAATTGATGTAAATATTGGGTCTGTCCTTTTTCGACCCTTTTAACCCAAATCTTTTTTTTTTTTAACTCAAATCTCAAATGAAATTAGACTCCTCACTTCCTTGTCTGTGTTTGACAGGTGTGACAGGGTAAATCCTAGCAGTGTGCATTATTGTCTAAACTGCTGGTAAAAAATGTGAGAACATCTTTAAATCAAAATATCCTAATCGTTACCTAAATGTCATTTTTTATGTGGCTCCTATCATTTATAAAGTATGGTTAAACTCATTTGTACTTTGATTTCAGAGGTTAATGGAACCTTGTTCTAAGCCTGCAAAATGTGCATGTAGACACATTGTGTTCCTCAACGACTTTATATCCAGTCTAAATGAACGGAACCACGAAATAAGTTGGATGGCGTTGCTTTTAAGAGTTTTACATGACATTGGGAAAGCCATCACATATCTCTGCAATAGTTTGTGAGCATGCGATTTGCTGCAATTAAAGGCATGTCTATTTGTTAGGTCCAAAAAATTACGTAATCCTTTAATAGTTTGTAAATTGATCAGAAAACGTAGGCCTTGAAAAAAAAATGACGTCAACCAAATGATTTGCTCCGTCCAGCATTGTTTTTAAAATGCATTACTATACCTCGAGCAATGACGTCTCTTTATTAACAGTAGATGGCACTAAGTGATCATAGTGTTACGTTTAACTCTTTAACAAGCACCGTTGACTGGGTTAAATCATGGGATTACTGAAGATATAGAAAAAAATTATGATCATCCATCATATGTATACATTCAGTCAGACTACCACTGCCTGATTAATACTAATATGAGAGCCAAATGAGTTGAATTCTGAAAGTGCTCATTCTTAGTACAGTCAGAGCAGTCGTGCTGTTTTTTTTTTTTTTTTTTTTTTTTCCACTTGAGCTATTCATTGCTGCTGAGGGCCCATCATTTATGTTGCTGCCGATACCGGGCGTGAGGTTGCAGATGTGTTTACAGCCACCCTAAAATACAGTCCCTGTCAACACATGTTGTCATTTCCTATTGACAAAATGTTACACGCACACTGAAGTTTTATGTTTACTCGAGAAAACGTTTTTTTTTCACCCTTGTTGACCCGTTTGCTCTTCAAATGGTACAATATAACGTCAAACAGTCATACTAGCTCATAATTATTAAGGCCAGTAAGTAACACTAATATTTTGAGGTTTGTTGTTTATAACACTTTTTTTTTCCTTTTGTTTTTGTGTGTGTGTATTTTTGGGGGGGACGCTGTCCTTAGACAACCTTTGCTTTCACGGTTGGGTACCTTGTCTAAATGAGGACAGCCAAATCCATGATAAAGGACTTTGAAATTAATCATTTTTTTCAGGCCAGCACACCAGTAAATATTTTATAAGTCTATTCCACTCTATTTATCTTGGTTTGTGACAATCAAGCCATCGGAAAACAGTTTTCAATCAATTATTCACACCTACTCAACAAGTGCATTAAAATTGATGAGTCCAATGGTTGAATGACAAGACACCTCGTAATAAAGGAAAAAAATGTGTTGAACATTTTGTTTTCATAATTAAGCCTGTGAATGACTACATGAAATTTGAGGAATTACTGAGGACAAGGTGTTTGATATTAATATCGCTGGATTAGAGAGCGGCAGCATTATTGCGAAGGGTGAAATGTACTCATTTTCATTTTGTTGGACAAACACCTCTTATATTCGGTTTAAAAATATTCTGAGCGTCAAATGAACTGGGTGACATTTTTTAAATTGTATTCTTTTTAATATGCAGATGTTTTAGGTAACAATTAAATTAATAACAGTTATGCAAATAATAATAATAGTAATAATAGAAACATTTATTGTCTAATAAGGAATAGTTGCATTTGGAGGAAAGGGCATTTGACAAAATGCTTTTTTGATTGGCTGTGTCAAAAGATTAATTTTGAATTATTATGATAATATATCTGTATGGCTTGATTCTCATCATATTGTACATTCATGTTTTGTAATGGTTAATACACGAGTGTGAGGAAGAACTTGAAAGGCAGCTTTACTATGTAGTTATGAAAATACAATTAAATAACATACAATTGAATGTAGTGTTGTAAACTAAGAAACTATAGGAACATTGTAAAACATTTGTATTTCAATATATTGATTTATATTTATATTAGGGTCGTGGTGCAACCTCCCAACATGTGTACAGGCATCCTGGGTTAATTTCTTACTCAGTAATGATGTAAATGGCTGTTTGCTTCTGTTCGTGCCCTGCGACTGACTGGCGACAATTTCAGGACATAATTTGCCTTTTTATCTGAGGTCAGCTCAGGTAGACTCCAGCACTCTGGGACTCTGGATGGATATTAAAACTAGACCTCTTGAATCCTGCAGAGAATGATTAGATGGAACGGTTATGCTTGATGACATTCTGACTTCTCAGAGGAGCAATGTTATTTGGTTTGAGTTTAAAGGGATCTCAGTTTGAAACATCATGTTACTGCTGTATTCAAAATGCTAAAATGATGAGAGCTCACTAAAACTGGGTCAAAATAAAAGCATAGAGAATACCCAGAGCCAATACATGATTATTAGGTCGCCTAAAAAAAAATTGAGATTTTGCTATTTGCTGGCCATACAGCGAGCGTACTGTACATTTGCTGTCTGATGGATTTTATGTACTTATAATGCCAGTACATATGGATTGATGACTTGGAAAACGTTTTGCTTCCTAATAAAATTTTTCCGCTGATGGGATGGGGTGGCTACGAATGCCACTGATTTTATGATGCTGGGTGGGCTCCTTGTTTTAATGAGAATCGTTTCACTTCTTTGATATACTGCTCGTACCTATTTTATTTTATTTTTTCTTCTCAAGACTAACATCAATCCATTTCACATACTCAAAATATTCCTTAATTGATGACTGGTGTACATTTAAAAAATGTCTGAAAAAAATCATCAGAATTTTCTTCTAGGACAGTTGCAGATGTATAAACCAAATATCTCTATTTTTTTTTCTGTATCCTCATAACACCAAGCCTATTTGTGTCCGTTTTGTCACAAAAAAACACTCTTGTCTGCTGTTGCCTCCACCAAATCCACCAGAATATGTGAGACATCATTGGAAAGGACAGGATGTCCTCTATTGAGCACACAAGGGCTTAGTAGAGTAGCTCAAATGAGTAAAAAAAAAAGACAAAATACAAATGTCCACTGCAGTGGAAAAAAACGAATAGACTAAGTCTTGGGAGGATATGCAATTTGATATTTAAAGTAAAAAATTATGCATCGAATTGTAATTTTCTCAATGAAGGTCAGATTTTTATACAGTTGTAATACATATTGAAGCAGTGTGGGGATAGAGAACTGCTTTTTATTTGCTTGCCATACAATTATGAATATGACGATTACTTGATGAAAGCGTACAGATGGACATTTGATCACAGTTTTTCAGGTTTTTCATGCAAACAGATCGTTTGTGCATCCACCTAATACATATAATATACATTCCTTTATGCTTAAAAAAACAAACAAAAAAACAAGTAATAACAACTATTGCATGAAAGCTCACTTTCCATATAGTGTTTAAGTGCATCAGCAGTACCAGTTCCAGTTTCAGTACCAGTTTCAGTCCCGATTTGATATTTTAAGTGGCTAAATGATGGGGCATTAAATATTGTGTATGTTGGGAATTGTGCCAAACATTTCTTCATGTTGTCATATGGAAAACTCTAATACGATGAACATTTTAAATGTTTTAACCTCTTCAGCACTAATTCAAGATAAACATAAAGAATATTCCACACACATTGGCTAGCACATGTGTGTACACCACATCTGAAATATTTTGACAAAAGCAATCACGTCCACTCGGTCGTGAGCTTCTCCGTTCTGCTCCATTTCCCTCATCACGCTGTCCCTCTGTATGACAGTTTTTTATTTATTTATTTATTTTTATTATTGCACTTACTCCAGGGCTAAAGACCCACAACTGTAGTGCTAATACTTGGATGACCTGCTGTCCAGAAATGAATAAAGATTGGTACAAAAACTGTTGTGTTCGTCACATCACCAGTCCTCAGAGCAAAACACTGATCTAGATAATAAGATCGATAGATAATGTTGATGTCATTGTTTATTTTTTCATGCAGACCAGTGCGATTGTTTATTTTTTCTCTACATTGCCACATTCCACCTCTTCAATGTTGCCACAGCTTCTAAGTTTCAGCCTCATTTTACAGCGAGACTCGATGTGAAATCATTAAATGTCATGCTTGAATTCAACCCAATTTTGTGTAATTACATTTAAATGTTCCTGTGTTTAAAGCATCTTTTGTCCTTGTTTCGATTTCAACTTTTTTGTTGCTGTTGAACTTTCGACTTTATTGCTAACTTGTAATGATCAAGAACACAGTTTTACACTCGCAGCCGTAAACACTCTCCGGCCATTTGCTCAGTCAATGTTGCAAGAGATAATGGCATGTTGAAAATAAATGAGCCCAATCATAATCATGCCTAATCTGCCATTGCAGCCCTTCTTGTGACAAGCATTAATCATCCCGTAATCCAATGGGATATTTTATTTGCGGCGCCTCAGGATTGGTTAGCGAGTTGAGTGGAGGCACTCTGAGAATCACCTGCCATGATACGCTGATCGCTAATTGCTAATTATGAAATTCTCTGATGGGCCGAAGCTCTATTGGCTCATTTCATTATTGTTTATCACAGCTTATATAAATCTTACTGATAACAATTCCATTTTATTCACAGCATATAGAGCGTACTTTACCTATCAGCCATAACAGTTTTGTTTTATTCACTCGATTCAGTGTACCCTTTAGCCATAATCATCACTATGTGCGTACTGCTCCAGATATAGTCATCGTGCATTTACTGCACACAAACAAAGCTTTCAAAGGACTGTTTTCAGTTGTGCCATTTTGTAGTCTTAATTGAATTTAAACGGTTGTTTCCTCAGAGGGCCATAAAGTCTCTAAAGCAAGCCATAACATCAGGAGTCTTTAAAACAGTCAAGGAAACATAACAACAAATCTCCGAACTGCTCAACTGTAAGACGTAATTGTTATTGTCACTTCAAAACTCTTGCACAAAGCAATTCAGCATTGAAAGAAGACTTGGCCGAAGCAAATATATGGATGAACACGACTCCTTTGTGTTCCAGCAATTACTGAATGGTCAGCCTTTTTCCTTGATTGAGCAGATTTTCAATGTTGGCAGGACAACAACAACTTTGACAAGAATATGACTGTAACAACCACCAATGATCATACTTTGAGCTGTCAAACCAGCAGAGAAGACAATGACAACAAAAATTTTGCATGCGATCCATTGCCGTCCGATAGACACGGACACAGCAGTTTCACTTTCTTCATCATCTCTGACAGACACAATCATCAATAATATCTCAGAATCCGCCATCAGTTTCCATCTGCTTGCAGCTCTTTACACATTACAGGTTCATGTAAAAGTCATTCATTCATTTTCAAAATGTAGGAGCATGAATCAATAAGAGCCGCACGGGAGAGACTGATACATCTTTGTTAGAAACTGTCAGTCAGTGTATCTCACCAGCTTTAGTCAAACATAATTTATCAGTGTATAGGGAAATTAGTGTGCATACATCTTAGTGCATGTAGAAAAGTCACAAGATGCCCATTATATTTTTCAAGAAACAAGCATCTTAAATCTGACATCTTTCATCTGCTCTTGCCACAATATTGAGCATACATATTTTTGCAGCTGGGAGATGGTAAGCAATTATTTTGCAAGCGTAAAAGATGTCACTCGTGTATTTAAGTGGAACATCCCCGTGCGGCCCGCCACTATCTTCTGAACTGATTTTGGACAAGAACTCTGGAAAAAAAAAAAAAATTGCAATGTTGATTGTAGAGTATAGTATAATTGTTCCACCTGTGTGTTCCTGCCCCCCATATTTTAACCAATCAGATTCCCCTTCCTCATCTTCCTGTCCAGCTGTTTTGTGTTCTCCTAATTGTGTGTAGTTTATTTAAGCCTCAGTGTGTCTCAAGCTAGCAGCCGGGTCATTATCTCTGTCATCCGTTTGTTTGTCTCTGTGTCGTGCTTGTTGCTTATATTATTTTGACTAGTTCCTAGTTGACCTTTATATGTTATATTTTTTTGTTTTCCCTAGCTTTCAATCTTGTCGTTAGTGGCTAGTTTATTTTTCCATGTCTTGTCATTTTGTATTCAGTGGTTCTTGGGTTTTCTGCTCCCTGTTTCATACGACGCATTATTTTTGGAGCGTAACCTGTTTCCGGCTTCCATATACCGGGGTCCACTACCTTCAGTTCCGAACTCACCACGTCCGCACGTGACACAGACTGCAGGACAATAAAAACCTAGTTTTAAAGTGCAAATGCAAACAAACAAACAAAATAGTTATTTACATTTTTTTTTTTTTTACAGAGTATACACACCGTCCTCTTATCTGCCAATATTTAAATAATTATTTCCTTGATTTGGTACACCAAAATGCTGTCATAGAGATGATACAAAAGTAGTCAGAGCATTCTGTATTTCTCCTGTAGTGAGTAATCAGAACTACATGTTTGAACAATGTTTCCGGAGTTTTAAAAGTGATCAGTAGGAACAACAAGTGTGATAGGCTTTGTCATTTGCGTCTATTAAACTGCCTTCAAAAAATAATTTCCTCTCGCTCGCCTATATGGGGCATGAGCGAGGCTGCACTAAACGCTGGCAACAGGCTGTGTACACCTCAATGTCAGCTTAAGTTGTTTTTCAACTCCTTGAGTTGAACATGATTTCAGAAGAACATTGTGTTGTTTATATCGGGAGTTGGAACCAAGAGCAACAGTATGTGCAAGTAGAAAGACCAGATAGCCTTTAGCCGTGACACATCGCCAGGAATAACTTACAAAAGAAAACAACATACCAAGACATTGTAGTTCATATATCATGTGGTACGTATTCAGAAGTAAGGTTTATTTTGAAGCGTCGGCGATCTGTTGTACTGCCACGCAGGCCATTACCTAGCGGGGTATGCACCTCTGTACTCCATGCACTTGGAGCCCAACAAGCCCATAAAACACAGGCAAATGAAGACATATCTCATGCTATGCAGGGATGAGAAAACCTGTAGCGTTGTAATCTTGCAAGATTTCATACTACGACACCGCATCCCTTCCTTATCGTTCAGAATATAAACTACTAACCAGAAAGAGCATCATCCTTATTTGTGATACACACACGGACACACAAATATGACCTCGGTGTATGAGCCATCAAAGTAGTGGAAACAGAAAACACATTGTTACTAGCACATACTGGAGCAGGGACTGTTCAAGTGTCCAAGGAGTAGCTCAGAGTATCGATGTTTTGCTCAAGGACACCACAGAAGTATGTCCGTGGGATGTGAAGGATCGATGATTTTGAACCAGAGTCCCCACAGTGGTTGGTGACAATCATAACAACTGTCCCCTGTAACACTAGTGTTCTGTAAGTGATCATCAACATTAAAAGAATCAAAATGATTATCATAATTATAATCATCCTTATTAATAATTTACTCTGTAGCATACCTATCTATGAAGCCCGTAAATTGTACGAGACAAATCCTATATGCAGTCTCCAAAAGGACAGGAATCCTTGACAGTGTAGGAATATACTGTAGTAGTACACAAATGCTTGTAAACAAGAGAGCTCTGCAAACCATTGCTAAGTTTAAATTCTGCATAACTCTGCTCATTCCCTCAGGCCTATACTGCTCAAGATCACCTCCACCACAAGCATTTGTGATAGTTGCTAGAGCATGAGTTGAAGCAGTGGCTGATGGAGCCTGGACAGAATGGGAATTAGGCTTCTGGGAGAAGAATAGTAGAAAAATAGCTAAGAAGATTCAAGTTGAGTTGGCGGCCGATTCCACAGTGGCAAAAGCAAATGTCATGGTATCTAAGAAGAGAAGATCCTTTAATCGTCCTGCTTGGAAATTATCTTTTTTTTTTTTTTTTCTCAAAATGACTTGTGGGTAAACAAACACAATAGAATGCATGTGCAAACAGGTAAAGAAGAGTGAGTGTTGTGGAAGTTGTTTTCGAAAGCTTTCCAGGAACTTTTCTCAAAAGTGTTGACAATGGATTTGTAGTTCAAAGGTAACAATATGGGTTCGGCTCTCATTACATCACAGGGCTTGTAGTCTGGAGCTGTTACAATCAAAAATGTGTAGAATCATTTATTCCATCAATTAATTGATAAAATTTTGTAAGAAACCAATCTTTATCTCAATTTCATTTGTTAATGTTTAATAATTAAAAAAGGGGAAAAAAATCTGAATTACAATTAATCAATATCACAGAAGAGAGAACAATGTTGTACTTACCAACCTTTTCTGAATGACCGAATCATTAACCGAATCACAGTAACTGATTTAGTTATGTCTTATTTTTATAAAACACAGAAAAAAATCTGTCTCATTTCATGAAGAACTACAAAAACCAGAGCAATAATTATAGGCTGACTTCAGAGTATAATTGTTAGTTAAAATGGCTTGAAACACTTATCCATTTATTAAAATAGTTGGTGATTAATTCTTATGTCTTGATGTATTGATTTGGACACCTCTGGTGCAATCTGTTATTTAGTCAAAGTAAGCCAGTAGATACTTCAGTGCCAGGAAAAGTGGTATAAATATAGATGAATGGGTATTTTTGATTTAATCATGTTGTCAGGAGCAGCTATGACAAAGGGACATACGATAAACTTTACCGTTCTACAACCGTGATGACATTTTCCTTCTCAGCAATAGCAAAACCAATTTGAGTGCGGTGTCATGAAAACTCAATAAAACAAAGCAAAATATAGATTTGGCGCTGAAATATTTATATCGAGTAAATAGAAATCTCTCGCAACAGTGGTTCAAACTTTGGAATGGTGTGCTTCTTAAGAAGTGAAGTTTTCCCCCAAAAGTTTGGTCAAGATGACTTTAGGAGAAATTCATCTCATTATATGTTACCGCAGTTGATTGCAGAGATCCATCCAGTAGGGCACTTTTTCCTCAAATGCTTGAACCTTATATGAATTAGTTCATCTTTGCTCCCACACCTGTAATTATTGCCTAATCTGAATAGTCATAGCAGGTGGGAGTTTGAGGGAGCGTCAGTGGTACCCAGCATGAGTCCTTTCAGCCTTGTATATTTTGGCCTTGCCATTTCAATAAAATGTGTCTTACTGTAATAGCCTTGCAGCACTGGTAAATGTCATGCCATTCTCGAATGTGTGGGAAAAAATTGCTGTTGTAGTGGTTGTCATGGAACCTGCAGGCCTGCATGAGGCCAGGCATTTTAACAAGTGTAAACAATCGATCTTGTTATTTTGCTATTTTTATTTATTTATTTATTTTACAGAGAATTAAAGTGGAACCGGCATTCAGTGTTAGAGAGAGTCATTTGGTTTGGTTTGCTGGAAATTTGAAAAAAAAAAAAAAGTCGCTGTAAATGTTAGAATTCAGTGAGATTTTTGAGTTTGAATCTTAAAGGGACAATGTGTAAGATTTAGACCATTTTTCATTACACAGTAGGAGGTGCTGCATTTATCATTGTCTTAGCGATAACAGTTATCGCATACGCCGGAGGAGTGCCACCCCCTATGTAATATAATATAATATCATTGATGATACCTAGAGCTAGGATTATTTTTAAAACATTATGTTAGTCTTTCTTTTGTAAGTTTTTGAAATTTATCATCATTTAATGTATTCCTTTTGAATGGAAAACAGTGTAAATCTTACTCATTGTCCCTTTAATGAAAAAAAAAAAAGAATGATACCATCAACGTGGCGATAGCGATGAATTGTGGCGGCATACCACAACCTCCAATCAATGAACATGAGTGTCCTGCTTCAAGATGATGTGTGTTACATTACCAAGAAAACTGAGAGAGACAGCCTTATGCCATGTGGTATCAAGGGTGCCATATAAGGAGAAGAAAAAAAGTTGAAGAAAATGAGAACATTGTTAGCCTATTTGGTAACAAGATAGCATTTGCCAGATCTTCTCCTTTGGGGGTGTCAAACAAATGTTTGTCACAAACCACAATGTAGTTATTTTTTTTTCCTCGGAGGGTCTTTGCGAGACCATAATTGCATCATCTTATTTTTGCATCCATAACAAATAATTGGATAACTGGTTTTCAAGTCAAAAGTGAAGTAAAGATAATTTGTTCAATTACTGTTTAATTTATTTTATAAGGTAATTTGGTTACAACGACACACAAAAAATATAGTGAAACAATATAAAAGTGAAAACAAATTGTAGTGTGTTTCTGTGTGCATATCCAAAATGATATTCTCATTAATGTTTCTCTCCAAGTAGAAATACCAAGCGCTAGAAAACTGGATCCAGGATCCCGGAGTTCACAACAACTGTTAGTCTCATGTCACTGGCTTAAAATATAACAAATTCCAAGTTTGTCAGCAATAATGTAATCCCCTTTGTCGACATTGCCGTAACTCTTCACCATGCGGTCACGCATGACATATGCTTTCATCGATTGTATGGTTAAGAATATCGGATCAACATTGGATTAAAAAAAGTCTTAGCTTGTTGACTGACTGAAACTGGATCGATATTGACTGATGTTGGTGTATTCTTACTGCACCACTAGAGATAACAACATGACAATGTTGATATTTTGTCTTAATATAAACTCGGAATGTTAAAAAATAAATAAAACTATAACCTTGAATGTTTTCTGACATGCAGCCCCAAGGCTCATAACAGATCACTGCGACGATTAAAATGTGTTCTTTCTGAGATTAGTTCTCCTGAGCTTATATTTAGCTGTCACGCTACATTGCGCCATACTTTGCATTTGAATAACGTAAAGATATCTATCAAAAAGGGCTGACGTGACCTGAGTTTCAAGAACCCAATGAGTAAATATTTTTCCTCCGATGACCATTCATCATTTCACAGCATGGTTTCCTGACCATCTTAAAGTGTCCCATAGGTGATTTCTCTTTGAAGCCATCTGTCTTGAATGTTGGATACAAATGGCCTGTGCTATAGGAGTTCTCCATTTATCTCAAGGAGGTGAACTCGTTTTTTGTGTGCGTGGATGAATACGCATCTCTTTCTTATGTGACCTTTTTTGGCTGCGATAAGTTGTTGTTTTAATTTAGAAGGATATCCTGTAGGTCAAGTTGAACAATTATGTGTGAAGTTGACGATGTTTTTAGTATACATAATATGTCTGATGATGGCCCGAAATTTCATTAGTTTAAAATATTGGTCAGTCAAATCATGGTGGTATTATTTTTACAAATTAATTACTGATCTGTAATATTGAAAATCTCTCGGTCTCGTTGGTAATGTATTCTTAATGTTCATGGTAAAAAAAATAAATAAATAAACAACGGTTGTCAGTCTCCTGAAAAATAGTCGCGTGTACAAATATTCCGCTAAATCAAATGAAATGTGGAATTCAAAGGAATTTAACTCTTTAATGGCCACTGCATCTGCTTGGCATTTTACATTTACTTGGAAGTAA
This sequence comes from Hippichthys cyanospilos, assembly GCF_059441005.1. Classification (NCBI taxonomy): domain Eukaryota; kingdom Metazoa; phylum Chordata; class Actinopteri; order Syngnathiformes; family Syngnathidae; genus Hippichthys; species Hippichthys cyanospilos. The sequence continues at coordinate 9,409,593 of NC_142378.1, read as the reverse complement.
ATTCCACTCAAAGCCTCTCCTTCAGTTGATGAACAAAATAAAGAGTAAAGACTTAGTGTGTATGCATGTGTGTCTGTGTGTGTGTAGGTGGGGGGGTCTGCACTTTTAAGCAGGGCTCCCAGCAGGAAAAAAATGAAAAATAAATAAAAAATCAATCCCTTGGTTTGAACATACTTTATTTCAAACATTAGATTTTTGTGTCATATTATGGTTCACTACGGAACATAAGGGAACTTAAAAAAAACGTTTTTTTTCATTCGTATATTTTTTATTCACGCTTATTTTTCCCCTTGTGAATCCCTATTAACCGGGAAATGCAAGGAATCGTTTTCTCTTGTTTTTGATTGATGAAATATGTCCAAGTCCACTCATTAAAGGGTTAAGTAGCCTTGAAAATATGTGATGATCCTCCATAATTTGATACGGAATGTCAAAAAAGAGACAACACTGAGAGCATTATTCATATGTGCATTTTATCAGATCATTTGGCCCAATTATCCGCACAGATTTTCAGCAATTATAAAAAGCACAAATAAATAGTTTGATATAAATACTCTTGTTCTTTCACCCCCAACTTTAATTTTAATGATCATAAATGACCGGGATTTAGCGCAAACACATGTAGAGATTGTGGTCATTTTTCAGGCCGTCAAGTATGTTTGTCTGCACCTCGGAGCCTGAGGACGCTGAGCTTTTATGCGAAGACTCAGCGGCGTGCATGCAGGCAGGGTGAAATAAAGGTTATGGAAGCTTTTCAATATTTTACAGGCATACCCCTCCCTTGCCACAATTAGATAGATTACCTGTTAGCCGTGCGTATGTGTGCAGAAATGTTTTTAAACGGCTGTAACCTCCAGGCAATGGAAAAGAAAGTCACAAAAAATTTCACGCTGTCCAAGCATCATTGAACATGCCAAAGCACGAATGGAAAAAAAAAAAGCTTCCTCATGTTGAATTGTGATAAATTTTTTACAGGTTTGGAGTGAAAAGGGTTAGTTAAAAATTTAAAGGCCTTGTGGCTGACAGCGGCAGTTAGATGTTGAGACTTTAGTCACTTGTGAGCAACTTGAGTGTTGTTGCTCAACACTGGCCTCACTATTCATGTTTGTACACTTTGTGCAGCCACAATGCACTGTAAAGGGATTCAACGGGAACACATGTTTTGGAAAGAGCAAGGAAAAAAAAACGGTAAAGATGGCCATTAAAATGGCAATCAGTGATGGCAATTTCACATAGGGATGCATATGGAAACATTAAAGACTAATGAGTAAAGTTTATTACGATTAATTGGACAATTGTTTTGAACCAAAATTAAACCTCTAGAGCAAACAGTGATACATTTAGACATTGCTAAATTAAATTTGAATAATGAAGTATTTACAAAGTAAATAATGTATAAAGTAAACATGTTGATCTGCTTTTTTCCTTTTTTTTTTGATTTCCTCTAAAACTGTAGTGAACTAAGTACGAGCACATTTCCCATTTTTTTTGTCCTACTTCTATTTTTGTTTCATTTGTTGAGTTTTTCCAACTTATCCCACACATAATGTTTTGTGAACAGAATGACCTGAATGCCACTGAATAACTCCAATTTAGATTGCGTTAGTTGATTTGGTATTAGTCTGCTTACCCACTTCCAACTAAGGATGTCAGCAGTCTCCTCGCATTGCTTAATTTGCATAAACAGCATAAATTAAGCATATTTTTCTCGTATAATGCTGGGGTAATTAATCGCTTTTCTCCTTTTTAATATGATCATTGTAGTGTTAGCCTATATTTATGCCAAGTACAGTAGGGACAAAGTTTTCCCTGTGGACAGTCGGACCATCTGTGTTGTGTTTTTGTACAGATGACAAGTGCGTCCGTTACACGGCTTTCTAAACTTAGCCAATGAATGAAATTGTTGAGCCTGCATTTTATCTTATTTTCCAAGTCAAGGTAAACTTCCACATTTTGGAAACACTTACTCCAGGACAGCGTAAAATAAAGTCAATTTAATCTGTGTGACTGTTCACACTAAAACAGCATGAATTGTGCAAAGATATATAAAAAAAAAAAATAGAAAACCCGAAGAGTTGTGACATGAACTGGGATTTCAGTTGGGGTTCATTTGTGAATTATTGAGCGCTAATAAAATCTCTCGATTTGATCATTTCCATACCACAATTCTATATTGGTCAATATCACCAGATGATATGTTAAAAGCTGTATTAAAGCATGTGTCAGCTTCCTCACAGTGCAAATGAACGTGGGCCATTTTTCACTCAAAATGTTTCCTTGTGTATGTTTTGATTAGGGAAATGAAGCTTCATTTTCAGTTTTATTCATTTCTTTTGGACAAATCAGTAAATAGCTAACTTCTCTGGAAAGGCCCCTTTTCTCTCTAAAATGTGGAACACATAAGAAAAAGCTAAGTGTCAGAATTGTGGCTCTGAATTCAGAAATCTGAGAATATTGTAAGAAATATGACTTGACTATTACTTTTATTCTGGCATGTCCACAACATGGAGGAAGAAGAGGCATTTCCATGGTGTTTACTGCTTTCTCTAAAACAAATGGAGGAAATTGATGTTCCATTCATTCAGTTCAGCTCTGATTTTCAGTTAGTTCAATTCTGGATTTATTTTCACTGATGTTTCTCTTTGAAGTGAGAATTCTTACTTCTCAAATTTGATTTTGACATGTACATTCTCAAACTTAAGACTTGAAAGTGAGAATCTGGTCTTTAAAGTCAGATTTCTGATTTCATTCTCACAATGGTGGCCATAAAGTTAGAATTCTGATTATTTTCAGAATTTAATTTATCTAAGAATTCTGACTTTGTTGAAACTTGTTCAATTCAACTTTGTTGAATTCTCACTATTAATTTAGCATTTTTTCGCTATTTAGCCATCTTAGTCTCAAAATAATACCCTAATTTTGACTTTAATTAAAAAAAAAAAAATAAATAAAAAAATGATTCGCCATTTCATTCTGCTCCCAATCAGAGTGACTCCCACTCCCATACCACATCTATATCAGCTAACATTTGAAATAAACAAACATCAGTCCGAGTTTTTTATTTTATTTTTTATTTCTTCCAACTGCATAGTCCTCCTCCCGTCAACTTTTTATCCTGTGCCGTCTCAATCCGGTGAATAAAGCCGAACTTAACTTTCATCCTGAAAATGTTTGCATCGACTGAGAAAACTGAGAATAAAATTGAGAATGCCCTAATCCTCTTCTGTATTTTCCCCCCAAATTTTGAAAATTGTAATCTCTGGTCATGCATTTTGCCTATTCTTATTTAAAATAATTTTAAATATATATAGACCAATTGCAACAGCTGGATTCAGAAGCAGTAAGGATTATTGAAGTCGTCGTGTAACCTTTCATCTTCCTTGAGAAAATGATGCCTACAGGAAAATGAAGTCTTCACTGTATACTGCTCTGTACCAAAGCATCTGCATACCCCCCATTTATCAAGATGCGAGCAATAGGCTCTGAAATCTCTAGCCTAATAGGAATTCAGCGCAAAAGGGTCGAGGACACGCAAGTATACCTTTCTCACATTTTAACTAAATCATTCCTTTTTGTCAGCTCACCGAGGAAGTGGAGACCGCATAAAGAAAGTCAGATTCAAAGAAAGGCAACATGATATGCAATGTCACCGCCAAGCTATCAGGAGACTATGTCTTTTTAATCAAAGGCTCCCATCATAATGTCCACAGGCCTTACTTAAGCTGTTCATTTGCAGTAGTCGATGTAGAGGACTGCAAAAGTGTTGGCGCACTAAAAGTGTTCTCTTGCTCTCTCTCAGCTAAGATTTTATGTGGATCAACTTTGATTGACCCAATTAGTTTAGTCCGCTGGGTGGTGCTTGTAGCTTATTAGCGCTTCACATCGGCTTAATCATTGGATATAGTTAGGTGAGTGATGTGTGGAGAAACCTGGAGGAAGGCTGACAGCAAGACTACTTTCAAGTGCTAATAAATCTAAAGGGTTCACTGTGTCGCTCAAGCTTGACCCTTTATATCCAAACCTGGTTATTTTACAATTTACTGGGTTTCAATTATGGAGTGAATATTTTTGCCCATTTTCGACTACTGGAGGCAAATTTGGATGTTCAAACAAAATTCACCCAAGAGATATATTGGGCTTTAGCTTATCTAGCTAGCAAGTCTCACTTAAGTGGGTTTGCAATGTTGTTTAAGTGACAAAAAAAGAGCTCTTTTTGATTGCCCTAATCTGTGATCTGGTCAGAGGAATTGGAGGTGTTCAGGCCAACATGTTTAGCGGATTGCCAGATGGGGAAAAATAAAATGTATGTCTTCTCGTGATGGCTACATGTAAAATTTACATTGCGCAAAGCTTTTATTTTGAAGTTTTATTTTTTATTGCACTGGTTGCATTTGGATTAGCTTGACATATTCTTGTGACACCTTTATCTCAAATGATTGCGATCACATTTTTTTTAGAAACCAACATCAACATATTTCCATCAACTAATCATATTTAATAGTTGATTAACTCTTTCAGTGCCATGGACGCAAATTCTCATCTTTTAAATAGTAATAAAAATAATAAATAATCAAAAACTCATCAAAACCTTTTTTTATGGAGGGGAGCTAACACCCTTGACTAGTTCTTATCTAAAATTAACTTTTTCTTTGCCAGCGACAAGAGTAATCGTCATGTGAATTATTTATTTTTTTTCTTTAATGAACGATGACACTCGTTGCCAGCGTTTCTCTTTATTTTAAGCTTATTGAGCAATGTAGTAATTAAGTGTGACCATTTGATGGGGGTGTTGATCTCACCCGTTTCAGCGGGTTGCCTTTTCCGATAACGCTTGACACTGATAGAGTTAAGGATGGAAAAAAACATTCACAAAATTTGAAAATTCCTCCTCAAATGAGCTTTTCAGCATTTACGCAACCCTATGTTAAAACTTTTAGTGACTACTTGGGCTTTATATGCAATGTAAAAATATATTTGAAGGCTATTTACATACAAACTCCAAAGAAAGAGTGCCCTTTCCAGGCAAGGAATTAGATTCGGCCCCAAGTAGAGTACCTTGAGATCTTGACTAAAAATGACTTCACAGCTATGCCCTCAAATGTATCCAGCCATTCTCATGTGATTCCCTTTTTGATTATATCCGCCTGCTATGCTTTGTTGAATATATAACCAAATCTACTTTTCTCCCCATTGATTTTCAACTGTCTTCTTGCTAACATTTTTGCATATTTCTGCATATATTTATGATGTTCTTTATGGCATCATAACCTAAAGTTTATGAGATTAGTTACAGTACGGTGGGATGAGAATGAATTGAGTGGCAGCGCAATCTGCTGCAGATGCAGGTGAAGTCCCCTGTGTGAAGGATGGAGGGGAAAAGGTAATTTGTGAAGAGACTCACCTGCCAAAATGATGAAGAGTCCTCCTTTGTTGATTTTCCCGCAAGTGTCTCCCAGTCAGGAGTCATAAGAGAGCAGAGTTTACAGTTTACAGAGAGATCCGGGAGATCTGCTAGTCCGTTTTTAAAAGTGTGAGCATGTGTGTGTGTATTTTCGTGCGGGTGTGTATGTGTGTGTGCGTCAGTGAGTGAGAGAGAGAGAGTAAAACTGTGTGACATTTGCACAAGTAATTTTTCATCTTTTTGACATTGTTGCCTTTGGGCTCACTGTGACAAGACATGTAAATAGATTAAACTTTCATTAGGGAATATGCTTGGCATTGTGTAACCTTATACAGTACGAAGGGTACTCTAGAGACAGAAGATGTATTGTTGCCACTTGTTTTTTTAAACGCCAAGTCCAAATACTGTATTCTAAAAGAGTGACTGGTGTGCATAGGAGTGTGTTTGTTTGTGTGTCCACTCTTTTTCAGTGGAGCGAAGGCCTAACCAATCTAATGTTGCCTGAAAAGCAGATTACACTCTGGTATGGTCAAGCCTATGTGTCTCATTTGGGGTGTTTTTTTTTTTTTTTTTTAATTGGTAAAGTCTAATTTTAAACAGACCAAGCTTTCCGTTGCTGGGTGGCACGTTTCAAGTCTTAAGGTGTCATTGTTCCTTATACAGACTCAAGGCACATAGTATTTGGTGTAAAGTATCCATTGCTTCACAGCCAGTATTTTTTTTTTTTTTTTTGTGGTTCAGTTTGACATCTTTAAACATAAACATACAGCTGGGCAGTGCGTAGGAAGATTGGTAAGCATATCTGCCTCACACTTTTGAGGTTGGGGGTAGAAATCTTGACTGTGGCCTACCATGGTGAATATAAGTGGTACAGAAAGTGAATAATCATGAGCTTATGTGATTTTCCAAAAATCTCCAGTTATGTCTGAAAAAGGCCTTTCTTAAGCTTTGGCGTTTCAGCTTTAACAGTCAAGTGGTCATTGTTGTTTTTCTGTCTTTTACAATTTGATTCCAACAATTTGTTCACTGTCTTTCACACTTGTGAACATTCCTTCTTTTGTGAACCTTTTAGTTCCTGTTTTCTTGAGCTGTTTCTTGATGTAAAAGTAACCTCTGCTTTCTCATTGATTAATATCTGATTCTCTTTTCAGAAATAATTCATGCAGACATATCAACTGATAGTTATTTGGCTTAGATAGCTTGGAATGCTTCAACTCAGGAAAAAAAGACTAACAGTTTAATTGGTTGTAAATTCATGTGTTTTTTTTTCTCTTAATCATATGTAAAAACATTACATAATGACATCCATCTATCCATCCAAATTAATCCTGTGTGTACCAATAGAGACATGTGATATATTCAATCTTAAAAGTAATTAATCATTATCTAAGCCCTGAGTATCTGCGATGACATTTGTAGTTGACACTAGGTTCAAAAAGGGCCACTCATGAGACACATACAAAACCTATATTCCACAAAAACAATATTAATGATAGTACATACACGAGTGGCACATAGAACATAAAATGTCAAGAAAATTTGAAGGTTGATTTTCCTTTTAAAAGTTTCATCCACTCTAAATATGTAAATAAGCAATGTGATTCAGTAACTCATACTTTTAGACATTAACAGAAGTTAATTTGGATAATTCGGAACATTTCAAATCGTTTATGTGCATAGTTCTCATGACGGTTGCTGATTCTCCAAAGGCCAAATTTGATTAACTTCCAGCATACATCGAGTGCCCACGGTTATCCAAATTCTTGGAGACCGGCCCTGAGTGAAAGCTACCTCAGGGCTTTTGTTGCCCATATTGCTCCGCTCTACTTCAATGCTGCTCTACTACTAGACCTGTCCAGATTTGTCAGAGTTTGTTTAGTCAACAGAGACTATATGAGGAACATTGGAAGAACCCGACCTGCAAAATGCCCTCGAACGCAACCTTTGACTTTAGACACAGCTTTTATCGCTTTGAAAATTCCATTTTTTTTTGGAGTCAGTGTGATACAGAAGCATATTGCATATTGCAGTGACATCACTGTTGCAGATGATGGACATTTTCAGAGAAGGATCTAAATGTTTCCCACCTGGAGAGTTGTAGACAGGTGTTGCTTTAACAAACGTGCGCCTAAGCACATCCCTTAAGTGAGATGCAGTCAGGAACACATCAGGATCCCCATCTGTCGAAAAGAGATGGAGGCTGCCCCTGAGGAAGTCGCACAGGTAGACACAGTAAAACCAATAATAGTGCTCCCCTGTGCATGGAGAATGTGCTGTCAAAGTTGATGATGGTGCAACAGCCTGATGGCTTCTCAGTCTAATGTGTTAAGTTGTAAACACATCCCGACGTGATGAAAAAATAGCTCAAAGTTGCATCAGCTTTTAATGCACAAACTTCTCTTTTATTTCTCATGTATTTATTCAAAGATATTTATTTTCAAAAACATTTTGCTGCAATTCCTCCTCTTTTTTAATTTGCGTAAAGTCATTTTAAGAGTGTTTCATTGTATGAAGTTTCACATCTGTCACAAACAGTAAAGTGTCTTTAGGACAGAACTTTATAGAAGACTAATCTTGTATGGAAATATGAAATTTCTATGGTAGAATTGGTGAAAAAAAATGTATTACTTAAACAATTTTAGAATTGTTTGTATCTTCACTTTTATTGTATTTCATTAGTTGTTGATTTACTTTTGATTACCAGGTTATGATTGCTTTTTAGGATAGTTTTTTTCCATTCAACAGAAGTATTACATTAAAATTATACATTTGATGTCCCTCCCTCGCCTCTCCCATCCAAAAAAAACATCTTATTTGTAAATGTGGTGTTTTCACATAAAATGGTGAGCATGAGGATAACCACATTTTTAAACCTTGAAAAAAGTAATCGGGATGATAAAAAAAATAAATGTCATTACACTAATCATTTCATTCAAAATCATTTTGTGGTCAATTTTTTTTAATATTGTCAAGACAATTTGACCATTTGAACCTCTACAGTAACATCTGGAATCAATGTATAGTATATGTTTACACCCAAACTTTACAACCATTACACCCCCCAAAAAAGAATAACTGCTTTAACCCAGTTATTATATTATTAAAATAATTACTATTGAATAAAGAATGGAAATGCAGTTCACATCAAAACATACACTTTGCATTCTGAAATTAGACTTTGCAATCTCTAGATGACTTTAACCTGCTGAAACACAGACTATTCATTTGTGTCTCTTTTTGTGTTCATTTTGTCTCAGCAAGAGAGCAAAGTAAATAACATCCTACCCGAACGCAAGACATCATTGAGAAGGCCAGGATGTCATTACAGAGCATGCTAATACTTAGCAGTGTAGCTTGAAAAGATATAGCGTAAGAACAAATGTGCACAGTTGTCACAAAAGGAATAGGCTGGATCTCAGAGGGTTTAAGCTAATTAAACACTTGAAAAACATTACAATTTAAGCAATCAAAAAATAATTAAAAAAACGAAAGAACCCTGGGGAACTTTGATAAATGTTAACCAATGTCTTTTTTTCAAATAATTCCATCGAATACTAAATATATGTAAACTTACAAAAATATTACTTGCAAGATGAAACTGCAAACTGCTTAGTTGTTATTGCTACAATTAATATTAATACGACTATCTCCTCACACTATTTATTTTTGTGCTTCAGTCATTCAAACCTGAAATACCTCCAGTGTTTAAAAAAAAAAAAAAAGAAAGCCCCATTTTGCTCTATTTGTTACCCATAATGCTGTCTGTCAGCAGTGTGACGGCCTCGCACAGTTGTCACAAGCGCTCCGTCTCGTGTCTCCCCTCGGACTGCATTAGTGTCAGCATGCACTCTGCTCTCCTCATTGTGCGTAATCGTTGCTTTGTCTCTCGTGCCCTGACACACACCTCACTGCATGCAACTTCCGCACTCTCACCGTTCCTCCGGCGCCAAATCTCTCGCCGTCCCCTGCACCGCTGAACCTTACTCGTCTCACACCTAAAGGGATTGCTGTCAGCTTGAAAAGGCTGAGCTTGCTATGCCTGACAACTTGCGTATTTGGACGGATGCTGCCATGCAAATGTCGCGATATTGTTTTGTCACTTGCTGCTTGACCCCCCACTAGCGAGCCGTTAAAAGCGAGGCATTCCAGTCAAACAGAAACAAGGCATTTCTGCGAAGCCGCCTCTGCAGGGCATTTTTCAATACTTGTGCTTTTTCTTATCTATGCAGCATTGTAGCCTGCGCTAAACCATTTTCTGCTTAATTCAACCCCTGCTACGTGATCCTACAGAGAACCCGTGGGGGGGATGACAAGAGACCCCTCACCACTCGCGCTCTGGAAATTTTTGTGCTCCAGTCCTCAGTTGTGTTAAGATGACACTTGGGAAGACTCCTGGTGTTTTTTTAATACATGAATTAATTCAAATTTAATGGATTAGCTAGCAGAATAGCATTCAATACTTTTAATGCGCCGACCGTCAACGTGCATTTGAACAAAGTGTACAACCTCATGTTCACGAAATGTAGTAAATGATGTGTTGTGGTTTGCGTGCTAAATACCAGCCAATGGGCAACACATCCTCATTGCTGCCACATCAGGGATTGGCCTGTCTCTACGACACATATACTCTACCCTGTTAGCTGTCACCACCTCAGCTTTGAGAGATTCCGTGTCAGCAATCACTGTCTCTAGTCACATACCTATGAATAAATATTCTACTCGTAACTCTTTGAGGCTTTCAGTTTTTTTTTTTTTTTTGTGGCTATGTGCAGGCAGAGCTGTCATGAAAACCTTTCTAGTTGCATTTCTGGAAACCATAATTTGCCTAGATTTTCAAGCTGTTTTTGGTACCGTTTGTAGCAAGCTTTTTTTGGTACTATTTGTAGATCTGCATTGTTGTTTCGGATTGACAGCTATTGTCATCAACGGCATAGTATAATGGCTAATATAAGCTAAAATGTTCTCTTTAAATAGTTCGATAAATTATTTTTGTTTTTTTTCACTCTTGTTTGCTACCTAATATAACAATGATAGACCTGACTATGACATCGTGTTAATTCTTTATTAGCATAGCATGTAGTCGTAAGAAAAAGCGGTACAACGGTACCCAGAGCCTGACAAACCACGGGTAGCATTACAGCTCAAAGTACACCAAACACACCACACTTTAATTTTCATGCAAATTTTATACCTTAAAAACACATTTTCTATTAATTGTCAAATAAAAATAACATCATGTGTTCAAGGCTGAATCTATTGAGTATTTGTTTTGTTTTTTTAACTTGGATATCCTACAGAAATTTCCAGTAGAGCCAGAAAGTTGCCAACAGACAGCAGGCACCAGCAAGCCTATGACCTTTGAGAGGACAAGCAGTTGAGAAAATGAATGGATGGATGGGTAATATGCATTTGAATAGAAACATGTACAAAAAATAAAGAGTTGGTTTTGCTTGATGCAAGACAATTCTAAACATCAAGGACCAATCATTTTAAATCAACATTTTTTTGATATGCTAAATTTCAAATAATTTAGATTTATCCCCCTACATAAGTATTGTAAAGAAGAAGCACATTTTAGTCCGCGTGTTTTATTTTAAAATGATCAGTAGGAATAACATCTATGTCAGGCCGTCACTTAAAATATAATCTGACTGCTCTCGTCATCCTACTTTATATGGTGCACACAAATGTTGCTAGCTAGTGACTGTCTGGTTGTCGCTATTAACAATGGAGCCACTGCAAAATTATTTTCCATGTACAAATAACACAATTAAAAACAAAATTTGCCACTTGCTGAAAATTACATAATGTGGTAAGGGCTCCTTACACATGACTCTGTTTCTTGGGTTTGGTCATGTGTAATTCAGAATCCGAGCCATGATGGGTTTTACCCGAAACCTGAGTACAAGCTGTCACTTTTATATGATCAAGTGGCAAAATGTGCTTCTAAATATATTAACTGTACGAGAACTATAAAGGAGTAATCAAATGAAGTATTGAAAAAAATAGCTTTTTAATGATGAACGTATCTACATAATTAATTTATTCCCTAGTTGAATTCATATTATGCCTATTTTATGTAATCTTTCCCAAACTGGAGAGGTTTTCTTTGGAAATTTCCACTTTCAGCGGTGTGCTACAAGAAATCAAACTGGCTTCTTTCAACGGCATGATATGTGAATACCTTGAGGATTTCTACCGCATCTTAACAACATGTCTATTATAGTATATTTATCCAGTTCATCCAGTTTCCTTCATTTTTTAATGAGTTGTGAAGACTATGATGCGCACATACTTGTGTGGATGCAGCCTCTAAATAGGTAGAGAGCAGAAGAGCCATATGGTGTTGTCTGACATGAAGAAATTAGGCCACCAATGCTGTCTGTTGATTGTCATCGACCAGGCCACCTGCTTTGCTTCAGCAACTGCCAGCCTACTATACAGTGTGTCCACTACCGACGCTTGCTTTGCCTTTAGGACTATAGGACACTAGGAAATTTAACAGGTAATTAGATGATTCAGAATCCACGCTCTGGCTTAAACATTTGTCACCTGCGAAAATCAAAGAGTGAATGACTTTGACTGTGCCACTGACAATTTATTACACCGGATCTAGAAGGGATTTTGTACTGGGTATCCCCCTTTAGCTTTTAAGAACCTATCTAAGCACATAACCTCATTGGATTAGTAAAGTCTATCTATATAACTTTGTATCTGGCAAAAATATAATGTCGAAACGAATCCGATTTTCCATGTTGGATTCAATTGCTGTGAAATGGAAAGTCCTGATCGAATCCAACCAAACTTGGATGGTTTTACATCCTGACCCTGCACTGTCAATTTTCATCACACCAAAGAAGATTCGACCGAGACGTGGTTATTTACTTCGCCGTTTGAAACACTATAGATTTTTAGAACTCATACTTTAATATTACTGCCTATGAGTGTCTCATCAAAATGTAATAGGAACATTCTTAGAATGGGTCCAATTCCCATTATTGTTAAGCCATGGTGATTGGATCCCACAGGGAGAAGACAAGCAATAAGTCAGTAAGCATCAATGTGCTGCGACTGCTTCAGATATTTTTTCTTTGAAGGAAAGTTTAATTTCTATGGCGTGTTGAAGCACTGGGGATAAGGCAGATAAAGATACATTTTGAATCAAGTTATGTTTTTGTGTGTTGTTATTCAAGGAATTTTTGTCCTTTTTAGGTATAAAAAGAGCATTTCCCAAGGATGTGTCCATCAGGTCTTAATTAAAAGAAAATAATAATTAAATGAAAAAGGAAGGGAAAAATGACACCAGAGATAAAGATGGTTGAATGTTTTGGCTGTACCAGTAGGGTAAAATAATATAAAACAAACATTATCTTACATACTTTACACATTTAAATACACTTTAAACCTCTGAAAGTGAACTGTATCAATTGAATAAAATGTGAATGCCTTGGATTAGACCAAAAGCTGCAGACAATTACAGAGTGAATAAAAGTGATTTTTTTTTATTTTATTTTTTTTTATCTTTGTAGGGGGAGTCAACATATTAGATGCAAATAAAAGTAATGCAACCTCTGAAATGATGCACAGTTGACTTACGGAAAAAGCCATGAATTGTGGCCCATTATAGTTGTATTTATTGATACTAAGCATTAAATTGTAATGTTATATTGCCATTGGTGATGTAAACTAATTTCTATAATCAATATAGGAACCAAATTGCAAGCAGCATTGGAATTACAAAACCTTTTACATTTATTATTATGACATCATTGCTAGACATGAAAAGAAAAAAAAAAAGCGTCGACAGTAATTTGTTTTGGGTTAGATTGGCCAGAAAAGTCGCAAACTGAAGACAATGCTTTATATTGAAGGCTTGGAATGGTCAGACATGGGATGGGCTAGATGTGGCCTGTGGGCAGAACTTTACCCAGGTCTACCCAAGATGGAGGTTAAAAAAAAAAACAAAAAACTCTGGTCCGGTAGGATTATCTGGCATTATTTCAGCAAGCTCAGAAGTTTCATGTCAAAGTCAGCAGGCACGATGATACAGATGGTTCGATTGGTCCCCGCTATATCCTCTTACGCCGCATCCTTGATGCATCCTCACTTTGAGCGTAGTGCCAAAGCCCTCCGTGCGTGGTCTCACTTTTCAAACCGCTTCCAACCTGGCGTTTGAGGTGCTCTTCTGTCACTTCACTTTGCTCCGTCCTCAGAGAAAGACTCGCGGGCCACATTGTGTTTGCATTCTAAACATTTACTTGAATCGGCTGCGTTGTGACGTGTCAGCGAGGAAACATATGGCGGGGCTAAGGCTCACACTATCAGTCGGCAGGCAGTTACTTAGGTCACATTACAAGCTGCCGGCTTCCACTCAGAATAGACACATTTAAAGCGGACCTCACTGCCGAGAGAGCAACCCCAAGGGACAGACAACACACGCTTCCAGAAGCACTTAATTTTTTTCTGTGTCTGAATTAATTTTTCATTGCGGCTCTCCAGACTCCGCGAAGCTCCATTGGTTCACTCATCTATGTTGGGGAGAACTGTCACATCCATTTGGCAACGAATCACGGGCTGCGCCCGGCTGCTTTGTTTGTGGCTTTTTTGTGATGATACCTATTGTTCGTAAGATTTTCCTCTGTCCTGTCAGCTTAGACGGCAGCCTTGATTTTTGTATGCTAGGGTAGCAGCTATTGAAGCGCACATAACCGGGAAGCTTTAGTGTTCTGATCACCTTTCAAAACAGTCTTACTTCTGTGCCTCCAGAATAAGTTGACATTTTGAATGGATTTCATATATTGTTTTTTCATATTATTAAAATTTTTCATAGCTTTTTAACAGCTCTGAAAAAAACTGCGGTCTCCAGATGTTTCGTTTCACGGGACAGTCCCGAATTTTAGCCTTGCGTTCGACGCTCCAAATGTTTTGCCTCTGTTTTATCTCATTACGTTGTGGGTTTTGTTAAAAAATGGAATCCAACAAGCCAATTGCCTGGGTCATGTATATGTCAATCACACAGTCATAACAATTCATATGATAAACCAATAGGAAAGGAATTTTAAATGTCACATTCACATCATAGTGAACTACTTCCAGCTTCAATGTAAAAAAAATGTATAATAAAGAGAGAACATAAGAATTCTGGTGGCATGTTCCCATTGTTGGACAATGAGGTATGTTGTGTTAACTGATTTTTAGATTTATGAAATTCAAGATTCAAAAGTTTTATTGTCATATACATAGTAATCTGCTCACTTCCCCTAACAGACTACATTCCATAATCGAGCAAATGATAAGGTAGGCAATAAAACAAAAACAAAAAAGCATTAATAGAACATAAGGACAGTAATAGTGAACCAATAAAAACCGAATAGACTTACATTCTAAGCATATTACGTAGTAGATTGAATGCAAGAACTGTATACAGTATATAGATAGTGCAAAATATTATGCATTTAGCAGCTTTCTTGCACTGTGCAGAGTTGTAAGGTGCATGTGTGATTGCAGTAAGAGGCAGATTAGTGTGTGAGGAATTTTATTAAGAATGATTAAGAAAAAAATGCTTGAATTCAAAGCTAGAAAGAAAGTGAAGGACTTGCTAATGTCGTGACTTTGAAGTGTGTTCAGTGAAGACTCACACAGTAGACATCACGAACATGAATTGCTATACTAAATCAGCACACCAAACAGAAATGATAAGTTTGTGTGGCACATTTTTATTGTTTTGACAAACCAAAAACCCGAATAGGCGCATGTCAACTGAAGTTGCAAAGGATGTGAAGTTTTCTACATTGGCACAACACCGCGACCAAGCAAAAAAAGATTGGCTCCTGGTGAACGCATTGACTTGTTTAGGTCTGTTGAACTGTCATCCAAGTTAGCATTTAGCATTAGCTAAAGTATTAACACAAACACCAGATTGACTTGCAATTCATTTTGGTACAAATACTTCCTGGTGAGAATTTATTACATTTCATTTTCTTGCCATGTCTCAGTTTTTGATTTTGAAAATCTGGTGACTCCACCTGAAAGAGTAACCAAAACCTACACTTATACAATTGGGATGTTACCATTGGGTAGCAGGGCCTAAATGGCCTCTTTAGATCTGGCCCCAACCAACTGTCAACAAGTCCTCATTCTGGCCTGATTCAAAATATTATAGTTCTTTTAATTTTTTTTTCTTTTACTCACTGTGGCCCCGGAGCAAGAGGATGGATTAAAGATTGATGAGTGCTCTCAGAATCAGTTTATTGCTCTAGAGAGCTTTGCATGTGGTATTAGTGGGAATATTGTGCTGCTATTTTTTTCTTTTCGAAAGACGGCTATGTGAGGCCGAAAAAGATTCGGTTTTATTTTACACCCCAAGATTCTTGCAATGTAAGAGAATTGATGAGAAATTTAAATTGCAAACAACATGCTGGATATGGAAATCATCTTACATATTTTCACAGCCATGCAATTTTTTTTTAACTTCATAGTTGCAAAATTTGGCAACTTTGGCATCTCAAACGTATTCGAGATCAATCTTGAAAAAAAAGGCACTTTTGCTTGTACTTCTGGAAAGAACACGGTGTGCATCAGTTCAGCGTCAATGGAGAACTATCATGCATTTTACTAGCAAAGGAACTTAACGTGCTAACATAAGGGGACAATAAATATAAAGCACTGGCAGCTGAGACCATGAAACCACAAAGTTTCATTTTTCTAAACAAAGTGGAGGAAGGCTATAACAGAGGGGTAAGAAACATATCGTGTTCTACGGCCACATGCTGCCCTTTCAATTCTTTGATAATGTGGTGCTTTTACTTGGTGCATTCATTTATATTTTTATCCAGTTTCTTCGGTAATATGAATGTACAGTACTTATGTATCCAGCCATCGACCAAACAGACGTTCATCCATCCATAACTATTAAATTTTGCTTGTTTTAAATATTATAAAGAAAAAAAATGTATTACATTTTCGAATAACTGCATGACAAATGATGAAAATACAGTTAAAATGAGCATAGATTATTGTACCATCAAAACAAACAAAAATAAAATAAAAACACATTCATTTTAGTTCATCAAGGAATGGCACTGCGGGGAAAAAAAAAAGATAATTATACAGGGCAGTATGCATTCAGTCACACCAGAATATCTGACTGCCCAATGATCCTGAATGTATTCCTAATATTTATAAATAATGTAAATGATAAATGTTGTTTTTTCATTACAACAAAAAGTTAAATATGTCAAGTAAGACTGCCTTGAGTTTAGACATTATTTTTTAAAAATATCTTATTGATAGTTAGGTATAAAAAGAATAATCTTTTTGTTTCATCAAAAAAGTAGCATATTTGTGAAAGTAAGCTAGTTATTCCCCTTGGTGAACACATAAAAACTCAGTGATTTCTGAATTTTTTTTTCCGATTAATTTTCAAAGCATTCTGTTGTAAAAGTGTGTAATGGTAGATTAGATTATTTTCACAAATAAATGCTCTGAGACGAATGCAAAGTTAATAGATGTTTTTGCTTTTTTTTAAATTGTTTACTGTACACTACAAAAGCAAGAGACATTTAACTAAAATTGACAGAAATCAATATTTTCCATTTGCACTAAATAACATAAGCAGTAAAATCAATGCTAGTTTACTGTTTTTCGGCATACGTAATCTTCATCATGTCCCTGATTTATAATTGTAATATTTTACAATATCCTAATTCCGAAATACAATTATTGGTATTTTCTGAACATTTTTTTTTTCTCCTCTGTCTCGCCATTTTACTTTCTTACCTCCGAGACATACGAAAGGATCATCCTGGGTTACTGGGGAAAACTGGAGCTCAATGAAGTTGTTTTGGGAGCTGCTACTGGTGCAAGTCTGGTTTCCATGGAACGGACGAGCTTCTTCATCACTGATTGGCTGACTTAGGTTTGGAAAAAACCAATGGAATTGTTTGGATTTGGTGCCTACACCGGCGCACACACACATGCACACCAATCGGGTGATGAAGCACCCCCTGTTGCACAGTTGAAGCATTTTCTCCCTCTGTTTATTCTCAGCCGCTGTTGGTTGGCAATTTTTAGAGATTACGACCTACAGTAATAGACAACAATGCCACAAGGCCTCAGTGGTATACTTCTTTAACTGCATATTAAGCCAGTAACCCCAGGGACCCTGGATCTGGATTTGACCGTGCAGTAAGTGTTCAGCACTCATGATCTGCTCCGTGAAGTAGACAGTGAAGGGCTCTGTATCGGAAGCAAGGCCTCTATGAAAATGAGGCATTCTTACTGAGGTTTGATGAAAGCTTTGGCCTCTCGCGGTGAAATTTGATAGGGTTAGGATTACATCCAGACAATGAAGAAGCATCCAAAAATCTTTTGAATTTGCACCGCTCATGCGTGGTCTCCATCGAGTCTCAGATGAAACAATAATTATATATGCCATTGTTGAACATGGAAATGTATTGTTAGCCTAATACTTTATTTGGTGACTGTTAGTGCTAGGCAATAAATTGGAATAATTCAATTAATTTGTCATTTAAAAATTTGACTAGTTAAAAATAAGTTAACTCATAATCAAGATTTTGCAGAAAGGGATGGAATGCTGGATGGATGATTTACAAGAATTTTGAACAATTTGTACGCCTTACATTTTTAGCAATAAAAAGTTAATATTTTGCCCATAATGAACAACTTAAGTACCAACCATTTCTAGACACTCCTTTTGCCTAACATTTGAAAATATTTGGAAGAAAATATAAATGCGATTGAATGCCTGGACTCTTAAAAATTTCTTTTGAAACATCAAGTAAATTTGATAACTAAACTATTTTTCATACACAGTTAATAGTATTTTTTTCTCTTGCTTTGGACTGAAAATAACATCACCTTTGCTACAGGCTCAGGTAACAACCGATTCAAAACAGTTCAGCTATTGAACATCACGTGACCGAGAAGTGAGCCTTGATTGCATGCAAAGATTGCAGGTGCAGGATTGGTTGCATGCTTGTTTTATCATTGCATATTTCAAATAGTGTACATTTTTTTTAGTCTATGTAATTCAGATTTGATTTTATTTATTTATTTGCAACACCACGAGGGTCAAATGCCATGATATTTCGTAAGTCATCCTTGTGTGTACTAGAATGACGAATAAAGTCTATCTAAATCTGAATTGCTTGCAAGCCTTGAGCAATGGGGATGTTTTCAGTCTACGGAAAGTAGAAAAATGTGTTTTAAAGTTATTATTTGTCTGTAAAAAAATAGTTTAGTTCTCAAATTAAACAAAATATGAATGTTTTACTGCTAAAAATGAGAATAACAAAGGAAGTATCCCTTTATGCGAGTTATATGTGCAAGCTAGTAGTGTTATGTTAAAACTCATTTTAAATCAGTAATCATTATTTTTGTTTGAATATATTTACAGGTTTTTTTTTTATTTTAATAATCAAGTGCTGGGTTTATTTCTTTCATTAAAATTCATTAAAATTGTAATCGTCCAGAATGATTGAAGAAAATGTCCCCAAGATCTGTTAAAGACTTAGATCTGGACACATTGCAGCTATTTCGTTCGATGATCACTGAAGGTCACGCCACGCTCGTCATTCCTTCCAAACCATCTGCCCGTTTTCCAGCCATGTCGAGCTGACGTTACTGTACACAAATCTTTCAAACCCATCCACCCTCAAACCTCTGTTTGCTCTTAATTGAGCTGTGAACTGGACTGCCTTCCAGCCTTGCATACTGTACGCATCCCTTCAGCTTGACAGGGTGCAGGACCAGGAGGTTCCTCCTATGAAATGGTCCGACCTTTCTTTTGTGCAATCAAATGGGGTTGCCTTGGTCCTTGGCTCTGAATAATTAATTCCTCCCCTCAGTCGGAGTGTTTGCTAAACAGTGGGGTCCTCGGCAGTTCACTTTTTCTGCACGAGTGCCACCGCACCCTAGGGGAGAGACGAATGTACGCTTTAGTCAGTCTTGAGATATGCCTTTCAGAGAAAAGAGGAAACAGTCAGGAGATATTGGAAGGCTGCTCTTTGCTTTTAGCCTTGTAGAGGGACGGCACAAAGGAAGCGGCGAGCAAACTTTAATTCTCGGCTGCTTTGAATGTTGCATATGACAGCACGACTGATCTGTTGTAGTTCATAGCAGGCCTCATTTGCACACTCTTCATCGTCAAAGTGGAGGCAAACACTATATACGGGCAATGAACATCACTGCAGAGCTACTTTCACCTGACTGATGAAGGTTAACAATTAGCGCCTAATACAGTGTTGGGCCCTCCAACACATTTGTTAGCCTTACCACCAATCCCCAATGAGGGGGGGGGGCTTATGTACCGCCCTCCTACGACATTTGCCTCGTAACAGTGTCATCTCCATCCCCCACCATACTGTATATACTCTTAGCAGGCACAGAAAACGAGTTTACGGTGAGGTAAGGTTCCCGACCCGTTGTCCACTGGACGAGTGTTTGGGGAACGCTTTGATCTCAATGTGCGAGGTGGAAGATGATGGAGCAATTCCTGTGGTGGGAAAAGGAAGCAGTGAAAAACAAAGGGGGAAGGAACAGTGCATTCAAAAATGCTTTGCTACATGTGCAGATTGAGTAAAAATTAAAAAAAAAAAAAAAAAACTCTTTTCGTTTTAATTTGTATTAAGATGGACGATTATTCAACAACCAATTTTTACAAAATTAATCAGTAATTATTTTTGATTATTTTAGTTATCTTATGGAAATTGAAGTTAAAATTACAGAAGTTTAAGAGTAAATAGTAAATATGATCAATTTTCTTTAGGAAATGGAAAAGTGGGATTGTTTGTGTAGAATCAAAGTAGCATGTTCTTTTTTTTATTTTAAAACACAAATCAATATTTTGCCTCTTTCTGAAGTTATGGATCAAATTAATAAATAAATCATAATTAATTTATGTTTATTATTTTTATGTTCTGCCATTTAAAAACATCGCCATGTGCTGACAAACAATCAACTCATTGACAAAACTATCAACAGTATTATTTCATTTATTAAAATAACTGTTAGTTGCAACCCTTAAAAGGAATTGCTGTATATATCTAATTATTATTTAGTACTCGTATGCTGGCAATGTACATAATCTGAAAGTCTTACATTTGTTTTTCTTGCCATCTATTGATAAAAAGGGTGTTTAGTAATAAAAAATCTTTACAAAAGAAAGATAACCGCTAAATTACTAATTCAGCAGCTTTGCAACAATTTAATTATGTTTTAATTTTATTTTAGAAGCATTATTTTGGAAATTGTGACCGTAAAATCAATTCAAAATATATATCTTCAATCCCAAGTGCATTAATCTTATGTATTTATTTCAGAGAATTATTTTACAAATAATCTGAATGAATAATTTAAGCAATGTTTCCTAAATGTAATTGTATTCATTAAAAAAACAAGTTTAGAACGATGTGTTTATGTGTTCATGAATAAATAAACTTTAAAATATGTCTAAGGTGCTGCTATGAAACAAAAAAATATTGGAACAATAAAAAGAGGATTCAAAAGTGTAAAAGCTCAAGTAATATACTGTTAGTAATAAACATGGTGAGAGAACTAACAGCTGGGCACACGCACAGTTTAATGAAGACATATTAGGCCATAGAAATGTTATTACTAGGGTAAGGAGGGGATTGGATTTTTTTTTCCTGTGTTTTTTTTTTTTTTCTCAAGTGAGGAAAATGAGGGATTGTGTTGTCCACCGAAGTGGGCTCGGGTCCTGATCTCATCTGTTTGACATGAAGGGGGAGCTGTGGCTCCTCTGCTCAGGCCAAGGTTACAACTCTGTGCACCTCCCACATTTTCTCACACTTTTCTGGCTGCGCTGTGCCACATTGATTAAATCTATCTGTTGAGGGCTACAATAATCAATGCAAATTCCCCAGCAGTGCAGCCAACAAATAAGACATGTCTGATTCATCAAGCGAACATTACTAGAAAGACCTCTCTCTCTCTCTCTCTCCTTTGTGCCTTTTTTTAAAAAAAAAATATTGGTTTAGCTATTGGCCAATTCACTTTTTTTTTTTTTTTTCTTATCTGCCCACCTTTTACTATCCACAAACTCACTTTAGTCTGACTTGGTGGATGGAGCTTATGCCCATACTTAGAGTTGAGGAACTGAATCTTAGCCAAAAATGAAGGTAGGTGGCAATGATTATTTGACATTTTAGATTTTGTATCTCGTAAAACATGTGACTCGAGCAGTAATTTTAAAAAAGTTCATATGCACAATACTTAAATGTTATTTGCCCCACGCCAGTGTTTATTGAAAAGGTTTTCCTGGTTCTTAAACACATTAAAAGGAAAAGCAAGTCAACATGTTGAGCAGGACGGAAGTCTCACCTGACACCTAACCTAACATTTTGTTTTGCTCCGACTTGAACCCCGGTCAAACGCTCCGGTCGCTAACAAGGGCAGAGTGGAGCCTGTGTATGTAAATTCACTACATGTGTGAGAGAAATAAAGACAGGGGGGGTTTTTGGAAATTCCTGTGTGATGAAAGGGAAAGAATATCCCCCCAAAAATGATTAATGTGGTGTTCAGGTACACAGAAGATTGAGTGATCCTGTCATCACACCATATGGTACCAATTTATTCCGGCAAGCATAAGGCAAACTCTGTGGAGGAGCTCTCACAAGCCTCCACAACTCTCCGCCTCCCAAAAAAAAAAAAAAACATAAACCAAAAGCACAAAAGACCTAATTGTTACTGGTGCTTTTTTTTCCTTTTTTTTTTTTTTTAAGTAATTTATTGGGGAGGTGCCTTCATTATTGCTTTGGACGTAATAATGTAAAATGTTTCCCTTAATATCATTACTATTATTATTCTTATTATTATAGTTGTCTTCTTCCCTCATTCCATTATTTATGCCATGTATGGCAAATTACATTAGCCACTGGGATGTGGGGCAGGTTGGAGGGCTGACAACAATGGCACTCAAATGCATCAGCTTCTGCTTTTTGATTCACCTTTTTAAATGTCAGACTAATTCAAATAACCTAAACAAAATGTCTCTGGTTTTACAGTTTTAAAAATGCCGTTATTTTTTTTTCTTCAGCAATTGCTCCAATTCACAGTATTTAACAAACAGTAGGGAATATTTTATTATTTGCAAAAGGGATTCCTTCCTGTTTTAAAGCAAAACAGGTTTTTGTTGGTGTAATATTTTAGCTCCTGCTGGCCTACAAAAGCAATAGCCAAAGTCCAAAAAATGTGAACGTTAAACAGTTTTAATTAGTTACTTGATTTACTTGACTAAGATTTTGTGAAATTAATATACAATACTACGATTTCAACTAAACAAAATCACATTTTATTTGCGCTCTCTGTACGATCTTGTTTTATAAATTGATAAATTGTCAGGATGCTGCCTAGATTATGCTAAAAATAAGCGGATTCATTTTTTAAATGAAAATAATGGTTCATTTCCTCAATGTTGCTTGCAAATGTCAGAATTACAAATTGTTTTCAAAACGCAAACACATTCTGACGATCTCCATTATGTTTGAATAATATCACAGCACAACTTTATCATATTTGACGTTTATTTCGCCATCCTCCAAATCTGTTCATCGAAAGTATTGATTTCATTGTTTAATAATTTAAGCTCTAAACTAGCAGTAATGTTAACACTAATATAGTCCTGGCAGGTCGCAAATATGAGGAGACCAAAATAGTCATCTGTCACCATGCCAGTAAAGAAAATGTTTGGCTGTCCACACCAGAATTATTTCAAATTCCTTTTCTACTGTCAAATTCAATAATATTCTAATCCTTCTTCTTCTTCTACTTATTATTATTATGTTATTATTAGTATTATTATCACATTTTAATATTTTGAAAATATGTTCACAAATGTATTCAGGTACATGGGTTTAACAGTAGTTAATTCATAATGAAACTAAAAAAATGAAACAAACTAAATGATACATACACAGATGCATTACATTATTTCAGAATCTAATTTTCTATATTCCATAAAAGCACGATAAAAATGAAAGTTAAATAGCTTAGTTTTGTGTTACTGTATATCCTGTATGTAGGCTACGAGAGGGTTGTGTGTGTGTGTGGGTGTGTGTATGTATATATATATATATATATATATATATATATATATATATATATATATATATATATACTGTCGGTATAATAGAGGGCGAGAGAGGTTTTTTTTCTCCACCAAAGTGATTGATGCAGAATAGTGCGATTTAGTTTTTTTTTATTCATGCAGCACATTGCACGGTTACCCTACAGCCAGCAGCGGGTGACGCACTCTATCACCAGGCAGCATACGCTTGCCAATTTAGCAATTTTTCCCTGAGATGTGCATCACGTCACATGACTTGGATATCTGGCTCAAATGCTGCTCCAACGCGACTTTGAACTGTTTCTAATCTCCCACCTGGAGTCACATACAGAAATGAGAGTTTTTTGAAAAATGCAGATGGCCATTGGCTGAGGGGAAGCAGGTTAGGGAACTGGACTCCTACCACTTTTCTTTTTCACTGCCTTGTTATTTGTCGCCTCACCCCTGCAGGCCACGCTGACAGCAACTGATAAACCTCTTTATGGGCTGAACCGAATTGGCTCCTATTATCCAAGGTTTGGAGCTGCTCAATGGTGGAAATAAAAGACTTTATCCACTGCCCATCTGCCCACCTGTCACTTGCTGCCCAATTTTCAAGATTCCATGAAGCTAGGCTCCCATTTGTGCTTGTAATAGCTGTATAATATTGCTTGTGTGTGCCTATCCCTTTCGGGGAGGAATATATTTTTGGCAAAGTCTTCATTTGCCTAGTGGCCTAATAGCTGCATCTTTGCCATGATAAATGCATCGCGGTCATCAAAATGCTGTAATAAATGGGGGTAACTGCTAGTGTATCATCTGAGTGGATATTTAGGTGAGACCGACGCTGAACGGTGGATTTGTTTAGAGAGGAATGGCTCCAGATTTGCTGTTTGACTTGTAATCAAGGATGTTAAACCTCGTAAATCTTTCTTGAAGCCACTTGTGTGGCTTTTGGCTCCGTAAAAGGTCCGTCTGTGATTTCGCTAACAACATATTTTAACAGTTTGCTTCAGGAATGCATGCACTCCGTCGCAGTTCAAATTATTGTTTTTAAAAACAAATGGCTGAAGTCTTAATTACACATCACACACCTCGTATTGCAAAAAAATGTTTAAAGGGGTTTGTGTGAATACTGAGATCTCAGGCAATATTTTATCTTCAATGGGTACCGACATTTTTAAGTAAAATGGATTTAAAAGTGATGTTAAGTTGTCTTTCGGCTGCTTTGTTTGGGGTAGAAGTTGCAATGTGCCAAATTCGAGTAATCAAATAACACAATATACGTTCCTGTCGTACACATCGACAGGGGTTGTTTTATTTTATTTTTTTCCGTTTTCTCGGCACTCTGAATGTTTTTCACATGATTGCATGAATTACTGATAGCTTGCCGAGCCCATCGGCTCAGCCGAATGAAAATATCAGTTTTGTTAATTCTTGATGAATCTTTACGACACAAAGAAAAATAGCGATGAATGCAAATAGTCCGCTGGGTTTTACCTATAAGCAGTGCTTTAAATGAGCCTGTATGCAGAAGTACGACCTATCAACACTTGCCAATTTCAGCTGTTTTGCGTCAAAATTACAAAAATGTTTAAAATCATAAAATCATAAAATTTATTATTACTTTGCTCATTATCACATTAATTAACTTAAAGGAACAGTGTGTAAGATTTAATTACATTAAATGATTTTAAATTTCAACAATTTCCAAATGAATGTGTTCTTATCGACCAACAGTATTTTTTATATATAATTGTGAGTCTAGTTATCATTAAATTATATTACAAGGGGGGTGGCATTTTTCGGGAGGCAGCCATGTTTGTAATGGGAAAACGGTCTAAATCTTACACACTGTCTCTTTAATGATCCAAAACTAGTCCCAAGTTACTTGACAACAATCAAATTAGGGTAGAACCAACATTTTTTTTCTTCCAACTTAAAGTACTGCATAAAAGAACAATAATTTAAATTTATACATGGTAAATTTGCAATTCTTTTACATTATAAATGCATTTGTAGAAAAAACACTTTTTTGATCATGTTTAGAGCAGTTGAAACATCAAATCAAACCAAATGTGACATATCTGCAGGGATGCCTTCTCAGTGGTATTTTTTTTTGTGTCTCAATTGTGTGATTTGGCGCGAGTTTCACAGGTTACTTTCATACTTCTACATCTTCTTCCATTAATCTCACACCACCGCATACTTAGCACATCAAAGCTGTGAGAACCTCTGCCCTTGTTTCATAAAGGAACAAGAAAGCAACTGCATTGTTAAACTCTAAAACGACAGGAAATATGATTTTAACATTTTCTGGACTTACAGTATGCCTAGAGTACAAAGAATATTCTATTTTTGGTATGTATGGTACATTGTAATTTCTGTATTTGAGCAATCTTAAAGATTGCATTTTTTTAATCGCCAAACATTTGAAAAAAAAAAAAAACGCAAACATGCATGCCAATTCAAATTCTATGACAAATAACCTTACCCCCAAGCCAAGTATCTAATGACTCTGTTTGCATGCAAGTAGGGAACAAATAGAGTCAAAGATGGATTTCTCATTTTGGACCATGTTAAGCAAGTTAGCCGTGCCATCTGTTTTGTGCCTGCGAGCTTAAGCTGATCTGTGTGGCCACAGAGTGAGTGTCACACATTTACATCTATTTCTTCCAACTGCTGGAAGAATTCAAAGCCCTCTTGGATTCTTCTGTCCTTCCATCATCAAAGTCCACTAAAAATTTAACATTGAAGCAGTGACCTGAGGTCATATAATACAGATGTCATATCTAACTGTAGAACAAATTATGGAATGTTGCCAATTCAAAATTACAAACCATATTAAGGCTTGAAGGCCACATTAAAAAAAAAAAAAAAAAAAAAAAACTTTCCATACATTCACTCAATTTGCCATACTTTTACAATCCACCCAGAGCATTAACATTCCAAGTCATTGTAAAACATATTCCCTTTCTTATTAGCATTTATATTGGCATGCTAAATGGGATATTGCATATAGGACACAATGTAAAAAGTAACAGTCGACCCATTGACTCAGTGCTTACTGCTCAAAATACATCAATAAAAACAACCCCAAGAAGTTTGACGCTTCTCCTTGCCATTTAAATGATTTCAATTCAATTTAACTACAGTGTCCCTCCCGCTCCAGCACCGCAACAAACATTCAAAGCGCTCGCTGACTTTCTATTTTGGACTAATAATCCAGAAAACAGATTTCCCTTTCAGACCAGTAAGTTAAGCATCAATTGATAGTTAAAGGAAGACATTAGCATGAGTCGGTGCTTAATGACATTGTTTAATGGTGTGTTCACTTTGTTAATATGGCTGACAACACAGACACATTACGCTCGGAACTTTGGCGAACGCTGCTGTGAGTTCAGTGCGAAAAGTGACTTCCAGGGCTAAGTTTAAAAATGTTCAAACATTTTTTCCGCAAGGGTATTTGTTTCTAAATGACTTCTCGCC
The DNA here is from genome assembly GCF_059441005.1 of Hippichthys cyanospilos. NCBI lineage: Eukaryota > Metazoa > Chordata > Actinopteri > Syngnathiformes > Syngnathidae > Hippichthys > Hippichthys cyanospilos. The sequence goes on along the minus strand of NC_142378.1, from coordinate 9,382,618 downwards.
TGGGGGTATGTTTACAAGACGTGAGGAAGAAGTGATGACTGGATTTAAAACGTGAAACATAATGAACGAAATGTGAGGTTGGATCCCATCGATCTTTTTAAAGACTACTTGTAAGTGCAAAATCCGACGCTGCAAGACTCGAAACTATTCTCTGAGATGTCTGTCTGATGTGTGCCTTCATACCTTTATAGATTTATGATTTTTAATTACCATCAAGATGGAGGAGGGTCTCTGCTCATACGGTTTGTGCATGGTTGTGTGTTAGCAAAGGGTGAACGTTGGCAAGTGTCGGCAAGGCTAGCGGCTCCTTTGATCTCGTTGTGGTTACAAACTAGTTAAGACTGAGTTAACAGCACCTCTGCTAGTTTCTGCGAAGTAGTGAATTATGTGTATTTTTTGTTGTTGTTTTTTTGTAGCTTAAAGACTTATTTCAAAATCAATAGTAAACAATCAACCGGCTTATCAATCAATAATTAACCATTAAATCAGTTACAATACCCATTGCAGTATTCGTGGTCAGTTATGGGCAGTTTCTTTTGCCTTCCCAGTACATACTTCCTTTAAGAGGACTAAGTATACTTTTGTTTTTCAGTATTATCAGTCGCTAGAATGTAAAGCTGTAATTTATTTAAAATTAAAGATTCACTTCCCATTTTGACCATAGTAAAATGATTCAGCCAGTGAATCAAACATCCTGAATGAGATGAAATGCATATATACTGTATGTATGTGTGTGTATATGTATATATATATATATATATATATATATATATTTTTTTTTTTTTTTTACTCCACTGTGAAAACCTTTACCTTGAATGTGTTCTTTTCTCGGGCACTCTTTCCATTGCATTCAGAGCAACTTAAAAAGCCTGGTGCACTCAGCCTTGAAAACATATCAATAATTCAAACACATCATCCTCTCATGATTGTGGGGGTACTGGGGTATAATACTGCACGTTGTCACATCTGACGATAGCTGTCACCTGCTGGAGCATGCATGGCAACACCAGGCTAATAAATGCACAGTCCACGGAAGCACATTGTCACGCTTTTCAGTGCTGCGATTTCTGTCCTTAGTGGGAGAGGTGACTTGGAAAATCAAGAAACATAGTTGGATTGCTATTCGATGCATTTGATTTGTGTTATGTACTCATTGGAAAGTCAGTTTTTCGGTACAATGGTGTATCAACCCAGCAGTTTTTTGTTTTTTCATACTCAGCATAGAGTGTGAATCAGGTTTTCAGTATTTTCAAATCTTGTTGGCAATGAGCCTGCATCATTTTTTTTTGACTGCTCATAACCGTAGACAAATATACTCTCTGGAAAAAAAAAAAAAAAAAAGTGAGATCCGAGGTAGATATCTTCCCATTTTGGTGTATTAAACAAATTGATGTCAGAATCAAAGTTAGTGATTTCTGCTGACCGAAAAAAAAAAAAAAATGAGTCAGCCATGTTTGTTAAAAAAGCGAGCGGCAGGAATGGCAGCTCTCAGGAAACTATTTTTGAAAAATAATTTGGCAGGTCTTATCAGCCTATATGGGGAAGATAAATGCCTAGCCGCTAACTTACTAGCATTTACTGCAGTTCAGTTAAAATGGACTTTTCACTTATTTCGCAATCAATGCAGTGAATGTTTACTGCCAGCCACCTAAAAATTGATCTTTGATGTCTATAATCATCAATGGCATTGAATAAGTTCAAAAAAAAAAAAAAAACATGACAAAATTCCAAATTGACAGGACACAAGCATACATACATGATTTATTTAATTATTTATTCACTTACTGGTTTGGGTCATCAGAAAATAGACATGAATCATTGTTTTCCAAAGTAAAAGCAAGATGTTTCACAACAAAAAACATAATTTTTACCTTAGACTATAGAAATCAGATATTTACTGCTGCGAAGCTGAAATTCCAAACATTTAGACAACCTTAAAATAAAAAAAAATCTTAATTGATTAAATATCAAAGATAATCATCAACTGATTACTTTTCCAAATGGCTGTCAATAAATATTATCATATAAGATTTTTCAGATATGATACTAGAAATATTGCTGATGTCTTAAAAATAATTTATTGTCATTTTTGCTGAACTGAAAGATTTGTGAAATTCTTCTTGATCCTCGTTTCATGTACAGTGATTTTTGAAAATGAATACTTGTTCAGTCAATTCGGCTGACCTCTGACTCCCATTTTATATATTCTGATCTAAAAAAAAAGATAATTAGACGATTATGTAAACTATTGTTCAGTTTTTTTGGATGTTTGTCTATTTCATTGTCATTCTTCCAATATCAGCAGAATGTGCACCGGAGGCAAAACTAGTTCACTAAAGTAATTTAATCAGAGATGTGTGATCTCAAAAAGGTTTCGGCTCAGTCGCTCCTCCTGATCACTCAGCGATGGAGAGTCTTTGTAATTTTGTCCACATCGCAGCACCTGCAGGCTTGCCAATGTGCTTGCTCACAAGAAGAATTTTGTAAAAAAAAAAAAAAAAAAAAAAAAGCTATCTTAATGTTAGTAACAGCAAGCAATTGAAAACTTTAAGAAAGCAGAAGCAAATTAGAATGAAGATGAAAACCGAGCGATTAAATTGTATCAAATCAAAGCAGTCACTTTCATAGACTGACACACGATTCATTTTATTGTGATAATCGTTTTTCTTTTAAATCACGGGAAGACATAACTGTTGAATAATGAATGTATATGCCTTAATACTCCTAAATTACAACTTTTTTAATCCCCATAATCATGACCGATTCATCATTTCTTTTTAATGCATTTCATTAATAATTTGCTCGAGACGGTAATTAGTCCAGGTGTTTACATATGTTTCTACCATCAGGCTGCACAGTAAGATCCTAGTAGGATGAATACATTTGAGGTTATTCAATTAGGCACCGAGGAGCAGGAAGAAAGATGAGCTCCAGTTGGGCAGGTATGAGAAGCAAGATTTCAACCAATTCATCATCCTTCCCTGGTTGAGTTTCACTTATGTGGAGCAGCTTCTAAGGAGGGCAGCCAACATATTACAGGGTTAGACACCAAACTCTTTCAATTAGTATAACATTGGAATATGAATATTATGTAGAACTAAAATAGTTGCAACATACCAATCAACAACTCATCAGTTATCAGATTATCCAGCAACTGTTTTAATAATGGAAATTGTTTACTCGTTTTTAACCACTAAATCAATCTACATCAATCATAATACTTGGTTAACAAGCTCTCATTTTATTGCATAATAAAGCTCTGTACGATTATTCTATTAATTGATCTACTAACTGATTGAATAATTGCTTCTAAAATATATTGAGAGCCCTATTTGTTAAAAAATAATAACATTACACAAACTATATTCAGGGATGCAGCAAAAGATGATTACTGACAATTTATTTAACCAGCTACTAACAAAGACTGAAGTCATCATTCCCAGTGTTAGAGTCTTTCAATAGACTGAATTCATTTGTGAACCTCACATCAGTGTCTAGAATTGCATACTGTAGGTCTTTCCAATCGTGTCTCATGTTTGGGAGGGATGCTGTTTTTGCAGAGAGAAATTGAGAATTCATACAATACATTCAGTATTTGTGATTTTACTTTACCTTCTGCCGTCATTTTAATCACAGCTGATTGGTCACCGGAGTCCACTGAATTTTGGTTCTACTCCAAAGCAGGCTAAGACACATCTGTTCAAGTAATCCTGGTTGTGATGACAGCATCCGCACTCACCGAACTAACTTGTCAGTAAAATTGCTTTATCTTGACACTTAAAAATGCAACATCAACAACAGTGATGCTTTTGCAGACATGTGTTTTCAATTTATAGTCAGAAATGACAACATTATCACTTTCCTTGTGACATGCATTTTGAAGTTTATGAATGCGGCCGGGCAAGTTTGTATTTGTTTTCAGTGAAAACAATGTCACGTCAACATCCCCGATGACTAAGGCTCTTTTTGTCTGCTTTTGCTGTTAAACCGTCGGCGGGGCATAAAGTCCACACGTGATGACAAGCCGTCCTCCGAGGTCAGTTTGGTCATCCTGTATCGCCCCCAACTCCGGATGCTGGACAGCAGGCCTACACAATCAACTCACAGACCAGATTTGTCATTGAGAGAAGCTCCGAGCTCCATAAACACTTGAAGAAGAATTCACAACTTGGCTATAGTCTTGTTATTTTCAGGGAAATGGCTTTGAATGCAACATAAATTTACATTCTGAGAAATGAAGGTCATGTGTATGCGTAAATGCGTACTCTCAACATAGACTGTTGTGTTGAGTGATTGTTGCGTGGGCTCGCTGTTATTTATTCTGTTTAGCGAGGCAGAGTCAGTTGGCGTACGGACTGCCCTTAAGTGTTCTTCTAGTGTCTGAAAATCAGAAGGGAAAGAAAAAATAATTGCTTTTTAGGTTGAGAATGGTAATGTCAATTGACTGCACAAAAGGTTGGATTGCGAGTTAAAGGCATATTGCTTGAGCTCGTACTTCCCAACAAATCACAGGCAAACTAGAAATAATGAAGTGTGTAGGCTGACATAGCCCATTGCCATAGCGAGCTCGTTGATGAAGACGGAATATTAGTTTGGGATCCCAAGGCAAAACGGCAATTGCTAATTATCAGTCAGTTAATCAGGTCCACTGAGATTTAGTTCGGTCTAGTTGGGACTATCATTAGAGAAGAATGTGATATTTTTACAGTTGTGTGATTAGTATGCAAGAGGTCTGCTATTACCCTTCATAAATGTACAAATAGTTGAACCCGACATATTTTGAAAAGCTGCTGTGGCGAGATCTGCTTTGCACTTCTATTTTCGTCGGTCAACATTTTCATAAGCCGTGATTTTTTTCACACATTTGCGGATGACTCAGAACTTGTCAAAGCTTCCCACATAAGTCTGTCAATTAATTAGCCTCATAAGAGACGCATACTATATTCGAAATTTGGCAGATTTTACCTGTAAATTATTAAAATATTTTATTTTTAGCCATATGCTGGTTTTAAGAGTGAGAAAGAAATAGTTTGATTTCATGCCCATATAAATGATATACTTAATGCCACCATGACACATTGCTGTCATTTATTTTAACATGGTGTGAACAGCATGAACATGAAAATTTCCTGTGACTAAATAAGAAAATGTGGTGGTGATAATGCACTGTTAAGGAAATGTGTCATACAAATATGTGGGATTTTTTTTGTTTTTTTTATATATGTAGCTCAAGAAAAAAGACAGATGAAGGCACACTGTAAAATAAAAATCTTAAAGCCCCTTCCCCACAATTTAGGAGGATTTTAAACACATATTAGTGTAGTGCAATGTGCAGAATATATTTTACCCTTTTTTGGAAATGCTCCAGGGGAGTGATGCCCTTGTTGCTAGAAAAACAAGTCCAAACATAATCTAGTTCAAGTACTTGAATTACGTATGCAAAAGCTACCCAAAATATATCCAAGTAAATTATGTAAGTTACATTAGATAAGTAAATGATAATGGATATTACATATTATAATAGCGATTCTTAACCAATGTACCAGGGCACATTACTGTGCTGTGCAAAACAGTTCATGGTAAACTTCACTGAATTGGTGCATAAATTATGTATTTATAATAAATAAAGCTGTCCATTTACAGGTATCTATGACAGTAACTAATAGTGAATGCAGTTTTTATTTCCAGGGTGTTCTTGTTGCATTGTTAAGGGTGTTTATAGCTCTGAAGGAAATATTTAACAATATGTAAACTAACAACAGCTAACTGATTTATCATCAAAATTCTGGTCAATGACTGGAGTGGAACAACATCTTTGAACTTAGCAGTGGTAAATGCAATTCAAAAAATTAACGGATGGATAGATAGATAGATAGATAGATAGATCGATAGATAGATAGATAGATAGATAGATAGATAGCCCAACAAGCATGCCAATTTTCATCAAATTGTCACTAGAAAAAGTTTGATATCCCAACAAGCATGCTGTGTTTTTTTTTTGTCAAATTGTCGCAGAAAAAGTTTGATACACTTGTTTGTAATGAAACATTAAACCTGAGTAGAGATGGACATTATTTTTTGTAATTACAATTTTCATCATGGTTTTATAAAGACAATTAAATATGGTGCAGCTAAACTCCAGGGTCTATATACACATTGTTTTTCATGTGTCATCAACAACTTAGCTGGAAGCAGTGCAATAGTTGTGCATTAACACAACGGTGCATTTTTCAACATTTAAGAATCACCTTCAGCAGCTACAATTTGACCTTTAAATTCAATTTCTTTTCAGTGTTATTTGCATACCTCAGTCTTTCACTTAAGTCACCACTCAACAGAGTGAGTGCTGTTCTAATGTGAATATTCAGCAGTTTAAACAACCAGGATATCACAAAAATATATTCTTGTGCATGTTTTGAGCAGTTCTTTAATTACATGCCACATGATGGGGGGGGGGCGTATATTGTATATCAGATATCATGTGTTTCAGAAGACTGGCCCAGGTATGCTGGGTGATTGGCATTCAGTGAATAGCTCATTAAGACAAGTCTGAACCACACCATTCCACGTGAATATGAGCGCTCCATCAGATTGGCGCCTTTGGAATGTGGCTCTTCCATAGACCAAGTTTAATTAGAAAAGACATTTTTGAAGTAAGACTGGACATTATCTTGTGAGAGGAGTCTGCTTTCAAAGCTCAGTTAGATATAGATCAAATAGTCACAGGGGTTGATAAATGTGGTGCTTGACATTGATGCTAAGTCTGTCTTCAAATGTACACGCTAGTGGCATATGATTTTTTTTCTCCTCAGCTGCCTAGGATTCATGGGACATGATAGAAATGAGACCGCTGATCATGGAATGTTTGCCACTGTAAGACAGTCATGATAAAATGGTTGAATGTCTGAAAATTCTTAACTAATTTTTAATGTCCCTGTTACATCTTAAAAAGTAAACACTTAAAAAATACTGTAAAACAGGGAGCTCCGTATACCTTTTTTCTCATTAGGTATTGTGGATTTTAACATTTGTGATTCTAAAATAAATAACAACAACAAATCGTAAACTCCCAAGCGCAGCTTTCAACGTAACATTAATAAACATACATTAACTCTTTCATAGCCATGGATGAGAATTCTTGTCTTTTAAAATGGTAATAATAATAACAGATAATACATTTCTCATCTAATACATTTTTTTATGGAGGGCAGCTGAAACCCCTGACTAATGCTTACCTCATATAAGCCAAATGAGGACTCTAGTGATAATCGTGACCATTGGATGGTAGTGTCTCCACACTTAAAACACAGATATTACCCACATGCAATTCAAAGTAAGGAATGGAAATCAGTCTTTCATATGATGCCACCCATATTTACATAGACATAGCACACAATATTCTGTCGGCCTTGAAAGATGAGTGACAATGCTAAATATACTATCCCTCTAGAGGTTTCCCTTTCCGATAACGCTTGGCACAAAAAAAAAAAGTAATATCTCAATTTAACGGAATCGGGACATCAAAATACATGAACAAGTCCTTTCATATGAAGACTTTTTTTTTTTTAGGATTCTGAGTGGATTGAGATTTTTTTTTTCACTGAAATATAGCAAATAGATGTGGGGTTGTGGTCTAATTGTGAGCGATTTTCCTTGTTCAGTAGTGCTGCTTATTTCCAGCAGACTGCCTTTGCCCTAATTTGAGGGCCAAGAGTACAATCGCAAGCCTGTGCCAGGGGTTGACCTTTCATTGATTTACATCTGATAGTGTGCGGAAACCCCGTTGGCTGTGTGGCTGGGTGTCTTCAGCTGTGGTCTCTTTAATTACTACACGAACAATGGGTCAGTTGTCTCCATGCGTCTCGGAGCGTAACATCTCTACAACATGGAGCGGGATGGGGAAAGCAGCTGTCACCAAAGATTTCACTCTCATGATTCTTTTTCTTTTCTTTTTTATGAAAGATTGAGGCAGGCAGCTATACTGAAGAAGTGCTTCTCAACCTTTTTTTTTAGTGATGTACCCCCTGTGAAATATTTTTTCAGCCAAGTACCCAGTAACCAGTGCAAAGGAGTTTGGGGTTAAAAAAAAAAAAAAAAAATCTTACAACATGCCATTAGTGTCTGATTTATTAAACTTTAGAGCCTTTAAAACTTCTTTTGTATCAGTCCATAAAAAATAATCACCCTAAAGTGTCCTCTTTTGGATAATAAAAGCAATCTGTTATCAAAATGAAATAACTTAATTATTAATAAATGTTTTTTTTCAACAAAGTAATTTAATTATGAAAAAATATGTATTTGTCCACAAAAATAATCAATATAAACTATCAGGCCTGTTCGCAAAAAGAAATAATTATAAATATTCATCCAAAGAGAAATATTGAACATAAAGTGTCTTGTTTTGGGATCACAGTCAAGATGTCTTCAAATAAAGAAATGGTTAACTTAATTATTAATAAATATCTGTCCTCAAAATCATTATCAACATAAAGTGTTAGACTTGTTCTTTAAAAGACATAATTATAAATATTTGTCCACAGACAAATATTCAACTTAGAGACACCATCACAGATAGATAGATCGATCGGTATATCTCTGAGGGTGTCTGTCAAATCATCATAAATATTGACAAGTTCGTTTGCATGCATAATATAATTGCAGTTTTCATCATTAGGTACTAAACTGAGAAAAGGTAAAGCAAATAAACACATTGTCTTTCATGTATGCAAAAACAGAAATGATCCTAATTCCACAATATTTTTCCTAAATTGGTGAAAACAAAAATACAATAATGAAATAATGAAGCTGCAGTGTGTGTGAAATTATTTCCGCATTTATGCTACTATGCATTGTGTAAGAGCATTTTCAGATGAATACTGGGCAAATTTACAGCCTGATAAGATTTGTGGGGTCTTCATAGAGTATCCAGCTGTGCGGTGAATACACATCTCCTTGGGTAGTCAAACTGCCCCACTTTTGAGATGCGCGAAATACAAGCTCCAAATAATCTGGAAGATGGTTTACACCCAGTTGGGAACATGTTTTATTGCATGGTCAAATTGAACAGAACAAAGTAGTGTCAAACTGTCTCCCCTGCAGGGCTGAAATAATAACTCTGTGTTTTTATTCCCCTCAGCGGTACACCCCCCTTCTATCTGCCACCATTTAAGCATTTTCAGTCAATGAAGAGATGCTCCTCAGCGGGAGAAGAACTGCTGTATTGTGAAACAAGGCTGTGAATGGCCTTTATTAATGAACCTGCCAAACAATATGCTGACTGACTGATTTGAATTCCAAATGAGATTTAAAACTACATACAAATTCAACGATCAAATGTATCAAAGTGCCTCGGTGAGGACAGCGATGCGATGGCACATCATACAAATGCGCATATGACAAGTATCCTCTTGAAACCATACATTTTCTTTGCTACTTATGTCAACAAAGACCACATGACATGACAGTGACAACAATGAAATGACACACACGGAACAGTAAACACATACCTTGATAAGACAACGATGCATACCTACGCAAGACACAAGTGGCTGGAAGGAATTGATTGGTAGATACAGGGAAAGGGATTGACAAGAAGAGGTTAAGATGAAAACTTAACCAAAAGCCAAAACATGAAAATTGAACATAGGAATGCGTGTCAGAACATGAACCAAAACTAAATGTATGGATATGAAAACAAAGTCAACAAAAATATTCATCAGGATAATATTTTGTTTATTGTCATTGTACAAAACATACCAAATTGTTCACTACAATGCTAATTTTTTGAGATGTTGGAAATATAGTGATAATAAATTGTATCACGTGTGTAGCAAAATAAAACTTTAACACAATGAATGGAAAGGGGATATTAATCTTTAGAAGAAATCAATTAGTGGTGATTTTAGCTTAAACACCCCCCTGTACACACACACACACATACACAAACATTTATGATAGCTATAAACTGATTCCTGAGGTTTGGCTGGTGGCAATTTACCACCTCTCAGACTACTACTCTCATTGTGTGTATGCATAAATGGGAAGCCTGATGACAGGTGATGTCTTGTTAAACACTAACTTGTGACTTTCTTGTGTGTTATGAATCACGCACTTTTAACAAAAGATGGCCCTAATGAGTAAAAAGAGCAAAATGTGAGAAAAGCTACACATATATATATATATATATATATATATATATATATATATATATATATATATATATATATATATCCATCCAGCCATTTTCTGGAGCCGTTTGAAGGAACTTCTACATTTATACTTATATTGGGGTGGCATGGTGGTAGAGTGGTAAAGGCTGTGGGTTTGATCCCCTGACTCGTGTGACCATGTGTCCAATCAGTAGGTAAATGACTAATTACCATAGTCAGTAGAAAATCACTATATAACTGAAAGGTCATTTATCAAGTCCATATTTGCATTACTGACAGGTTCACTCATATGTACTGAGCATAACATGTCAACAAGAATTTCGTGTTTGAATTGTATCGAAACCGCAATCGAGAACTGACTTTATATAATTTGTGTCCCAATACTTTTGTTGCTACATTGTATATACAATTTACACTACACGTTGTTATGCACTTTAGTATCTGATATGTCCTACTTATGTCTTGCTGCATAACTAAATATTTCACCAAAGTGTCTTGGCTTACAGTAATGAAGTGTCTATTATTATTTTCTACATGTGGAAAAACGTTTAGTATAGGTATCAAGTCCCTATTAAGGGATTTCATTAGTGTTGATAAATATCTTGGAAAACAAGTAATCGGCGACATTATTAGGGAGGATAGCTATTTAATCACGATGTGCAGCACAACAGCTTCATTATGACATCTATTCAGCAAGACCGAAAGTTGTGCCTCATCAGTATGATAAGATGGTGTGAGTGAGACAGCAGATTCCAAAGAGCCATTAGTGTCCTCTTCTTCATTTTGACACTGACTTCTGGATATCTGCCATCTCGTATTATATTACAGTTTCAAAAATGCGGCGTTAATCTTTATTACTGGCCCCTAATTTCTCGTGACAGCTAATCACTTTACAAGTTCTTTGGGTCGCTTCATTTTATTTTACCGCATTCATATTGTCTTTGTGTCTGTAACGCCATAATATTTACAACCTGGGATAACTGAATGCTTCATTACACACCGCGTCACCATCTTGGCCAGCGTTCTCATATAAGAGAAGTCGCCTGTGTTCCCTCAGCGCTGCTTAGCTGGGCTGTGATTAATGTCTTCATGGTCTGGTCAAAGTGTCGATATCTTCACCAGCTGGGCCCATCTGTCATGTTTTTCCTGTGACACCCCTGAACGTAACTCTCATCCTATCAGGGAGGCCATCCATCAAAGTGGTAAACAGAGACATCTCCCATTAGTGGCCTTGAACACTTCTCATCATATACTGTAACAGACAAGCAATCATCTGGTATTATGTAGCGCCACAGGCTAATGTGAAATATTAACAGAAATACAGCACTCCAGCTGCTGATTGGATGGAGCATCTGTGCAAAACATAATGGGCGCTTAAAATTGTGAAGATGCTGGAATGTATGAAAAGCTGTTACACCGGCACCCCCAATCATAAAGTATTCTTTTTCTCATAAAATGTCATTGTTTACTGTGCAATTTCAGTAAAGATTATTCTTCACTTACTGTATAACATCCATATGTATAGGTCACGGGTCATACTCACCTTCACTCATGAGGACTCTTTTCTATAGGGAAATAATTAGAATGACTTGATCAGCAACAAGGCCTATAATTTGAACAGGTAAGTATTTTACATGTTCAGAGCAATGGCAGAGCAACTGTGCTGAGAAAAATAGGCTCAGTAGTGCGTAAACTAACATATATTATTTTGTATTGTATTGTATTGCATTGTATCGTGTATCGTATCATATATTGACAAATCAGGCGATTTGTTTTACTTCACCCATCAATTTGTTTTTTTTTTTTCATATCAGGTTTTACATGTTATGAACAACATCAAGTTGTGGGGAAAGTTTTGAAATGTCTTTTGTGTTCCCTCAAATCACACTGACATTTTAACAGGGGTGTGTAGAGTTTTTATATTCTCCGTAGTTGACATGAAGACAATGCATGTGATTTTGTTCATTATTTACAAGTGGCTCGTGTAAATGAATGATCAAAATGCTTAAAAGATCCCATGTGAATAAATATTTAGGAAATGAATAGTAAGAGAAGCTGTATCAATGGTTCTCACATTATTACACATACTTATATTGTAGTATGGGAAATGGTTGTCATATTCTGGTACGTGTACCCCTAGGGGTGGATAGAAGGCACTTCAAAATGTATGTGAGATTTTACCACAACTTTGGCAATCCTCATTTAATGCATTTTTTAACCCCTTAAGCGCCAAAGTAACAATATTGCACCAAGCAATTTTTACAGTATCCCTTTATCCATCAATCCATTTTCTGTTGCCTCTTAGTGTCGCAGATAAATCACACCTCAGGACAATTAAGAGTGTCCTATCCCTTTATCGCTAACCATTTTCATGCTACAACCTTTTGAAATAGTGATAAATGCAGTGAAAGGAAATGTTTCTTTTCAAGTTAAGAGCAAATTAATGGGAACATAATGCAGCATATTGTTTAACTGTGTTAATGTTACTCATTTGCCAAACTTGGTATGCTTTCAATTCTTAGCTTTTATACTGATGTGCATTGTCAGTCATGACACAGATGTTACATGATCTATCTTGCAGGGTTGCCGAATAATAAAACACATAGATATACCACTACAAATATATTGCACATCACTCATTTTTTTTCCCCACACAAAAATGCTTTGGGCTGCTTAGGGGGAATTTGGTTCACAGGATATTTCATAACCGGTGCGTCATTGAAAAAAGGTTGAGCACCATTGGTCGATATCATATCAGGCAAACAAAGCCCCTATGTCGGAGTGCAATTTAGTTTTTTATTCTGTGGGGGACAATACTTTCAGGCACAGTCTCCTTTCTTTCAATGTACGTAACTAACAATGTAGGATCCATCACCATTGCAGCTCAGTTAAATACTGGAGGTTAGAGGCCCTATTAGGCTTACCAAGGATCAACCATTTCCTTCACTCCATCACTCGCCCGTTCATCTGACGCCTTGGATCTTCTGACAGCATAGTGGATGGAATAAATCTACACTGCAAACGAAGATGTAGATCTTTTTCAGTGATATTGAGAAGTTAGAGATAAAACGAAAATGTGTTTTACTGTACAGGATAGCTTTTAATGCGGTTCAGGGTCTACATTCCTTCTTATACATTCCATTCTTTCTAGCAGCTTTTTTTTACATCCGCAAGTAAAACATAGATGATAATCTCAGCCGTGGTGAGGATTCTGAAGGATAAAGTTGTTAAAAGTTGAAGATAAAAACATGACTGTATCATGGACAAAAGATCAGATATTTGGTCAGTCTGCTCTTCTATTTACATACAGGTCACGGAGGACCACATGGCATTTAAAAGAGCAAAAAATCAGGGACAGGTTTCCAGAAATTGAGCGAGATAGTGTTTCTTTGACTCTTTGAAACCCAAGCATGATCTGGCACACATTTAGAAGAAAGGCTAATTGCTTCAGCACCTCTGTGCAAAAACTCAGCGACTTGTGAAACCATAATGGGAAACAGAATTCCACCATGTAATGCACATCATTTCTGCTTCCTCGGTCGGATTGTTGTCATTTATTTTCTGTGTTGGAATAAGACATGGCAAATCAACCAGACGGCGTGTACCATATGAATTGAAAAATAAAGCAAAAAAAAAAAATTGAATTTAATAGTTTCATTTCCTTTGGTGTAAACAAATACCACGTGTCCGTACCGGCCCAGTGGGTAATTGGCCACTAGAACTCAACAGAATGCTTTTCCCTGAGCTACAAGTAATACTTCCTGCACTTAACTAAATCCATTTTTCAACCCTCACAAGATTTATGACACACTAATGCATTATTGTACAAATGTCTGACCAAGTTAGACATTTATGAAACACAAAATATTGCAGTGGCTCATCCGAGAGGTGGTCATTTTTCAAAAAGCATTGAAAAAAAGGATCTCATCAAACAAGTTCACATGAAGTATACTTTAATGGAAAATTAAATAGAATATATTACAAAAGTTATTCTCGAGATATTTCAATACTTAACTTTATACGGTGGCTCAAACAATTAGTTCCTGCATGAACATGGGTCAAGCAATACAAAAACTCAATTGATATTTTAAAAAGGTTTCACAGTTAGATTATGGCTACCAACAACCCTTATTAAACATTGTTTAATTGCAGTGTGCCCTGCAATTGGCTGAAAACCAGTTCAGGATGTCCCCCACCTACAGCCCGACGTCAGCTGGGCTAGGCACCAGCAAGCCTGGAACCCTAGTGCAGATAATCGGCTACAGAAGATGGATGGATGGATTGGAGTATTTAGAGTGAGAAATCAACATTGAAACAAAGTTAAAGGCCTCAGAAATTTGACTTTTCATTTTATGACCCCTTTAAAAAAATTCTTTAGTTAAATTTATTTGATTTGTTGCCCAGGCCTATCTCTGTATTATTTTATTTTTTGTTCTCACTTCTACTTTTGATGTTGGTTTAATACTGCACTAGGCAGTTGCAGCACACAAGAATAATTATGGTATATCAAATATTATTAAATAAAAACCTCAATCTATTTCCATCATCAGGCAAATGGATTGAGCAGAATCAGAGCAGTATGCATGATGCAAATGTAGATAAATATTGAATATTGAATAATATGTACAGTATGCAATTGTAAATGGTAAATCATAGTAGTGTACATGAATAGATATTATACTATACACACATAAATGAATATAATCAGCAGCAAGCATCGTCAGCAATGCTGCATCTAGGAATACATAGCTACTATATACATTTATTATTTGACTGTGAAGAAAAAAAAAATTAGACACATGAAAATGTTGAATCGATAAAATACTACAGTATGCATACTTTTTCTGCATTCCTGAAATGAACCGCACAGAAATTTTACATTTGGCGAATGAATTCAGCTTCCACATCTGTTTGTGAGCTATTATGTTTACGCATTTTTCCCCCATATCTGCAAATATTGAGTAAATCATGCCCATAGTTGAGTACAGGCTATTGAAAACAGTGTTGGTTATGATGTCTTTAGGGCCTTTTTTTTCATGCACCATGGCAGTAATATCAGATAATTAAATGCTGCTTGTCCGCCTACTTGAAGTTGTTTTGATTTCAAAAACAAAATGTACAGTAAATGAAAAGTGCAAGTATAATTAACTACAATATGCAGGCATGAATGTGACCTTGACTTTCAAAGCTTCTTCAAGTGACTGCACAGGAATAAGATTTACATTAATGGATAGAAAAATATACCTTTTGAAATGTCAGCAAAGGGTATGACCCATCTTATTCCATAAACATTACTAAAATGCAATTAATAATAATTACCCATAGAAATACACAGTGATTTATAGAACCTTTCACCTCTGATTTGCCCATCTTCCGAGTTGTGTTTTGTATACCACATATTTGTTGCCAATGTGTTTATTGGTGTGTTTGGTGCTGTTTAGTTAATGCTGCTGACATTTGATTTAAAGAGGAACAAAAAAGTGAGTGCAGTGCAACTTTGGTACAATGATGCAGTATAGATTTTTGATTTTCTCTTTTACTGGCCACATAGCTGTCGACTAAGTTTGACTTTTTTTCTGTGAGGAGGTACGATAGAGCTGTCATCTGTGTGATGTTTGCTTTTTGGTTTCACCGGTTGATTTTATCTGTAGAGATGTGAGTCGCATTGATTCTTTTGAACGGCTCTTCACTGCGAACAATGGGACTCGAGTCTTTGTGAGGAGCCGTACAAATTGACGTTTCAAAATAAACAATCTTTTGAACGTCTCTTTAGGGTGAACAGTTCGTGAATGAACGGCTCTCTTTAAAGAGTCCCTTGGCTGGTTATCTGTTGCTGTCCTACTTTTATGACAAATATCCAAATGTACCATATTTTCCGCACTATAAGGCGCACCTAAAAGCCTATTTTTTTAAAAAAAAAAAGCTGATGGTGCGCCTTATAATCAGGTGCGCTTTATATATGGATCAATATTGAGAGTCGGATTCGTAGATGGGGAATGAGCTAATAAAGTAAGCTTTACCTTTTTCTTTTGTGTATTTACAGTGGAACAAGGTTGGTCATTTTGACTGAGTTATAATGTTATTGAGAGTTTATAGTTATTATTTGAGTTATTATTGTTATTACATTGAGTATTATTGTGATTGAAAACGTTTTAAAATATGTCATTAATTGTGGGTGTGCCTTATAATCCGGTGTGCCCTATAGTACGGAAAATATGGTACTTCCAGAATAATACACCTATTCTGGATCACAGGGAGCTACAGCCTATATCAGATGACATGGGCTGAAAGTTAGGGTTCATACTGGACCTGTTTAAACATCATTTTTGATAGATATAATTAAATAAATATGAGGTTGTGATGACTCCTGGATGAGGAGTGAAATGTCTTCCCTAAGTAGTATATGCTTGATGAACTAATGCCAGGCCGTTATGAATCTTTATATATTTACAATCAGTTGTAAAGTGTATTCATTATTTACATGGCTTGTATAATCCTTGTCACAAATAAGACTTAAATCCTTCAATCCTCAAAAGAGCACTAAAGGAGTTGGCCGAAGCAACGGAATGAGCTGCTTGGCTCTGACGGGGAAGATTTGGCACACTACTATATACAAAGGCGTAAAACGCATACTTAGCTGTGCTGGTCATTCTATAAATTCATGTTGTGTACAAATAGGCCATCATTTAGTAAGTAATAGAATGTCTCAGGATGTGTGTCTGGTTAGCCAAATAGTCGCTGTTGTATCAGAATTGACTCTGACATTAGAATACTGAATTTGTTCTCAGAAATGTCACTATAAAGTCAGTAACCTCACTCTAAGAATTCTGACCTTTCTGACTGTTCTCAGAATTCTCACTGTCATAATGATGATTAATCTCCAAGACTTAATTATCAGAAGTCTGACTGCTCAGAAATATTACTCTGTCAGAATTTTGAGAATAAAGTGAAAATTCTGTTCTCAGAGCTCAAGTTGCTCACTTTGAATTCTAAACTCTGACTTTCTTCTCAGGATTCTATTCAGAATTCAGAATTATTAACTTTAAAGGCAGTGTTCTCGTAACTGTCATTCAGGGCAGAATTCTGAATTAAATAACAATTCTAATGCAGACATTTCACTATTCTCAAAGTTCTTGCTTAATTGACAAAATTCTGACTTCATTCGCATGATTCTGACTACTCTCAGAATTTTTTACCATTAGGTCAAACAGAACTACAGATTTATTCTCAGAATGTTGAGAATAATATGAGGATTTCACTTTATTCTCACAGTTCTCAGTTTGAGGCCAGTCTACTATTCTCCAATTCTTAATTTAGTTATAAATCTCACTGAATTCTCCAAATGTTCCCTTTTTTTCGTGTGGGATTCAGATAATGAAGTGATGAAAAGTTAATTCTGATAATAAAATGAGGATTCTTGGAAAAACGTCAGAATTCTGATTATAAAATGTTGACTTCTGAGAATAAAGAGGGAATTGCGCCTTTAATTTCATCAAAATTCTGATTTTAGCGGGAAAATCTGAGAACAAAGTCAGAAACTTGAGATAAAAGTAGCAATCCCGCCAACCTTTACCTTTTCTCGCTGGGCCTCGTCCTATTTCGTATATAACTGAGAAATAATCTAGCAAACATAAATTTCCCAACTTTTAAAATATTTACAACACCTCATAACCTTCAAGTCATTTGCGCTTCTTTGACCAGACCGAGCTAGTAATGACGCTCGACGAGCTCCGAGCGCCTGCGCGTTTCAGTCCATATCTCTGTAGTGAAGCTGTAGACAGGTTGGTCCAAGTTCCTGCTGTGAGGCAATGGTACATAAAGCACACTCCAGGTGAAAACATACAAGGCCACGCTCCATTAGATCACTCCCTATGCTATTCCTGAGATGGCATTCTCAATTAAAAGGCCCTTGAATCTTGCATTGGAAACACAGCTTTTACTGCCATCATAAAATGTGCTTCCTTGTGAGCTCTAGTGAAACAAGGCAGGGGCGTACAGTATATTAGGAATATATGCTGTAATTGACACTACTTTGTAAATGTTTTATGGCTTCACACTGAACCTTTTCTTTCTCCCCTACGCACGCCGCCTTGTCTTTGCTGATTTGCCCGTTAGCTACCTGCACTTTCTCCCAAGACAATGGCCTGTTCCGCTCATGCAAATGATTTGGTCATAGCGGTAGTGCCAAATGAGTTGGCTGCCAATTAGGGAGGGATTCTACTTACATTTCAGGGCAAACGCCCTCCAGTAACTGCACCCTGTTGTGATATGGCTTTCTAAGTAGACTCCGATAGATTTTGCTTTTGCAACGCAATATGACAATGTTGTTTTGCAATTCCGCACTCCTCGGAGACAGAGCGGTGTAAATCTGGAAGTGCACTGCACGCTACGGCAGTATGCGCCGTCAAAGCTGCCGATTTAAGTGCTCACACCGCATCGATCCACTGAGAACCAGGACTTGACTGGTCAGGTTGAACGTTTCAGTCTGTGCTCTTCTTCTCTAAATGCCTGCAATATACAGTTCAAATTATTTGTCAAGTGTCAAAAACAGCAAGAAGAAAAACAGATGTCAATGCTAATAAAACAACGTTCAATTCAATAAGATCATCCAAAACATTTATTTTTGAGAAACTGATGACACTCTGCTTCAATTGTATTGTATTGTATTGTATTAATTTATTTACATCCGGGCAAAGTTTACAGGTCGGATCTAACTAAAAATGTTAGCTGTGTTCTTTGCATTTATACTAGGGTCTTAACACTTTAAAAAGAAATGTATTACAAGGTATTCATTTTTTCATGAGTGTATTAAATGCTAATGCCACATAGCTCTGTTCAGATGGATTCAAGTACCGATAGAATCAATACTAAAGTTCAACAGTATCGATACCAAGGAATAGGAAGGATCCTTTGGTGCATGTGCATGACAAACACTCACCAACTTGCATTGCTATAGCGACAATACTTTGTAATTTCAGTATTTGTTAATACTATATGGAGCATAATTAATTATTTTTACTTAATTTTTAATTCTAGTTTCAGTGTTACCTGGGTGTAGTCCTGCTTTGATTCTAATCTCAATGTCCGTCTCAATATTTTTTTCATGCCAATTTTGAAACATTAGCAATATTGTGGCATGGTTAATAACTCAACAAGAATGGTTAAGTTGAAGAAAAAAAACAAAAAAAAACCCAAAAAAGACGTTATTACTAGGAGAGTGCCCAGCTATATCATCACCATTCATTCAATATCAATAAAATGTGTGTAAGTGGCTTATCACAAAGGGAAAATGACACTAGTTAATAATCAGGCAAATGAAATTAGATTTAAGATTCAAGGATTCAATGTGTTTATTAAGTGATACAAATAGGAAAGCTATTAAAGCGAATGCTGCCTAAAATGGTGAAAATAAGGACTGGTACAAAACATTTCATCTCACAAACACAAACGACTTTTCACGTATGTGAATATATATATATATATATATATATATATATATATATATATATATATATATATATATATATATATATTTTTTTTTCTCCCCACTCTAAGGGAAAGCAGTTAGAAGACGCTTAGTGCTGTAAATCTCCAAGCTCTACCTTTATGATTGCCCAGGCCATGGTGGAATAACGATTAGAAGAAAATCACTAATCACGGCGGATGTCATTAGCATATTACCAATAACATCATGCAAATGGGGAAAAAAGGGAACTGCCTTATAATGCTGCTTAAAGTAGGAATTAATGTCATGTATAGAAGCACACAGCTGCTTGACAGAGACATTCACTTCCAAACATGAGTCAAGGAAGTGTGTAAAAATTCCGTTTTTTTCTGTTTTTGTCTGTCACTCTGTGAAGCACTTGATGCTAATATTGCATTCCCTCTTTTTCTTTTGATCAGCTTTTGCAGCTGGGCTGCCCTGCCTCACTTGGATGCATCAACAAAGCATGAAGTGGCCACTTTAATCTGGCTAAGTATTGCCTGGATGGGAAGAAATTAGGTGAATTCTTTTAACTTTTCAAACAAACATAATGCAGTCAAACTTGCTGGATGCGAATCAATTACATGAACTGGGAAAAAAAAAAAGAGGTTCAGCGGGTGATTTTTGCTCTGGTTGTGGAAATCAGAGAAGGCGTCTTTTCAAAAGCGTACGGCTGTCATGTCACTTGGCAACTGCATTTTAGTCCAGTTAAATGAATGATTGAAAATGCAACATGTTTCGAGCTGTTATGTCCAAATAGCGCTTCTTGGCAGACGGTTATCATCCCCAAATTTGTTCATGTATGTCTGTTCAAATCATAATACAAGTTTGAATAAACTTGTTTCATCTGTAAAATCTTCACTTATTTATGGTGATCAATAACAATAACACAATTTAAATTAAAAAAAAAAAAAAAACATGTTTTCGGGTTTTTCTCAGAAACGTTAATTTGGGATTAAAATTACATTACTTGCATCGGTATACATCTACAGTTCAGGAAATCTCAAACAATAAAAGCATTGAAGTAAAGGGCCTTTTCAAAAATTGAGTGGAACTGTATGAGTCTGCTGTACATAATAACATGTTTATGCAGGAGCATATGCACTCACAGCCACAACATTAGGTACACTTTGTAAATCTATCGTGAGAGAGCTTTATGACAAGCCGTTAGCAAAATAATAATGCCCAGCTTTGACTGACAGTTTAAGAGCAATATTGACTCATGTAGCTGGAGAAGCTAGTCAATTCACTGCATTAGTAAAAGCTTTCACTATGGCGTAGTGCAGTCCGATGTCCCTGCAAACTACCACCCCAAAATAATCATATTAAATTGTTGCAAGGAGATTAACAGATAACTTTACTAGCAACTCTTTTCAAAGAGATATATAGGATTCCGAGTCAAAAGACATCTTCACCATCGACCAGATGGTTTCTTGGGAAATAAAAGAATATGATGACAATACAAACATTTTGGTATTGCTCCTATTGGATGTGTGAGGCAGATTGTCTCCATTTTTCAACGTCCGAGCCCTTTGTTTGAGGGAGACCCGTTAAATCTGTCTTGCTTCAAATAAACTACCATTATTCCCCCCAACAAGACCACACTCATTAATAATGCTTCTGTCAGATGCCCATTCTCCTATGTGAAAATAGAAAATATCATTAATTACAGTTTCTGTCACCCTCTGACAGCTCCTGCAATTGTTCCAGTCCCCGAGTTCTGTTTCATTGTGTCCACACCTAGTGACCACCTATTCTTTACTGTCTCAATGGGGATGTCCAGCATGTGAGAGCCACAATGGGCCTCTGAGATCTCAGCATACATTGCAAAGCTTCTGTCCCAGCAACACATTAGTCATCGGGGGAGCCATCGGCGCCGAGTGCCAAACTCAAAATGCAGATTTATCACACTCAAGCAGATATTAGAGCACAGTCCCAGTCAATTTTGCCTCGCTTTTCTTTGTGGATTCGATCGCTTTCCTCTTCTTGCGCTTAAATAGCTTCTCCAGAGAATCATTTTCAGATTTAAGTTTGCTGCCACCGAAGGACTCGGAACATTCTTTTATGAATTCAGGCGGATCTTATGGCTTGTAGAATGCTAATGTTGGAACATTTTCCAACAGGATCAAAAGAGAGATGGGACAAAGCCCAACTCTGACAATGTGTTTAAGTTATATGATGGATTATTTTGTTTTACATTACACTACATCTTCCTCACAGTCTTTCACCACCGCCGGTGTGAAATCCCCCTAAGATAACAGTCACTTTGAATTTAAGCTTGAGCTTGATGGAAAACCCCCTTGGATGAACCCTGTTGGACACCGTCATTGACATTTACAGCTTAATTTTTAAAATATGGTTAAGTTCTGTGTGCGCTGTATGTGTGTGTGTGTGTGTGGCATGTTAAAGTATATTAGAGATTTTACAGAACCTAGATTATTATAATTCTACACTTACTAAGGTTAAATATATGCATAAAAAATATTTGGCACAGGTGGCAGTTTGATTTTTAAAAGGTTAAAGTTGTATAGTACTGACATTTCTATACAGGAAGTAAAACATCTTTGCCATGCAGCCTTTGTGATGTCGTTCAATGCCGCAAGCCAAGAAAAATCTATCCAGCCATCATCTTGACCGCTTATCTTTACAAAGGTCTATTTACGAGGGTTTACGAGGCACAAAACAAGACAGTCGGCTTAATTGAATCATTTTTAGCGCCCTTATTTGACGATTGAAAGTGATTACAGAGCTTCATTGTGTTGTTTGTATAAGGCCTCGTGACATGTGACTCGATCTGGGAGAAAGTTTGTGCAGTAGAAAGGGTGATGTTAACCATTGTCGCAACACACTGCTACAAACAACTTCAAAATAAAAGCATGCCTAGGCATTAATGTCCATATATTGTATGGTATGGTAAGGTTTATTATTTTGAAGGTGGCTCTCACCATGTTAGGCAGCGTTTTTTACTTTCATACAGAACATTACAAATCAACAAATTTTTCTGTGTACCTTATTACAAAAATAAGAGCCAAAAGAAAATAAATCTTATTCTGTACATAAAGGACAAATCTTTTGGCATTCTAATCCCGCAAAATTTTGTCATACAAGTTATCCTCTCATCCCATCGGGGAGTATCTTTGCTTATTAATTCCTTGTAATGTCAAACACCTTTAAAAAAATCCTACTCATTTGGTTTTATTTGAATCACACAAAGACAGTGCAAAGAAAATGAATAGCAGATAATAAATGTAAGCATAACGCAGAGCAAAATCTAAATCACTCTCAGGATGGAGAGAAAAAAAACAAACGCTTGGAACAGTGGATTTAAATATGTTTTTATTATTCATCTGCAGTCCAGGAAAAGAGCAAATAATTCATTTTATTATGTGTGGCTGCGATAAACTATATTTATGGACAAGCTGTCAAGATAGCATTCTCTCTCTTCAGTTATTGCTGATATTGTCCGCCGTATACTATATGCTGTATGCTGTCACACACTGGATTATATGACACAATCGCATAATGCACCTCAGTTTGAGTTTCCCAAGATGGATAAGCTAGGAACTATATGATAGCAGGCCCCATACAGACATGTCATTAAACAAGGGCAAGTGTGTGTGAACTATAATGTATCATTCACGTCTTGGCTTACTATGAACCAATGTGACCACAGACCGCTGACTAGCATCAGTCACCAGTTGTTGCTTTTAACTTTGCATGGTGCCGCCTTCAGAGAGGGAGCATGTGCCTCATAACAGTGATTGCACAACCAAGACAAAAGGGCAGTCATGATTAACTGGGGAGAACGTGCTTTATTAGAAAACAACACAGTGAATTTGAATGAGGTTTTTTTTCCCTTTGTTTTTGATTTTTTTTCTTCTGCACTGCAGGAGGGTGTTCACAATGACTAGCTAATTTTAAGACCCCTACTCAAACAGAACTGTAGTATTCAAATAAAACTAGGGCACGGCATCCTATGTAATTAAGTCGGACAAAATGCACAGAGGGTTTAAACACGTATTTTCAAGAGGCCTAAATTTAGAACTCATTATGGTATCTAGTAGCAAATAGTGCTTATCTATTCAGTTACAGGATGCTATTTGGACCATCTATGCAGAAACTGCTGACGCCAGGGGATTTAGCTCTTATTGCATATCATTACATGAATGAAATATGTGATGATTAGAGTTTAAAATTTCAGCCAAACTAAGAGTCATACATGCTTTATTGAATTGGCAGCCTGACATTAACTCATTCGATCCCAAACATATATTTTCACATTTTTAAGAGCCCGGACATTCAATCACAGATACTGTTTTTTTTTTTTTTTGTTTTTTTTTTTCAAGCGTTTACCGAAAGAATGTTCTAAAAATAGCTGATACTAAAGGCATTTTGTAAAAAGTCATTAAAGTAATGAAAAAAAAGGAATGAATTAAGGACTAAATCCATTTAAGTATTTAATTACTTGAAGCAATTAAATTAAGTCTATTACGTTATCAATTTCGTACCTAAAGTAATCAAGTCTTTCAATATTTATGAATAAAAGTAATCAATTAATTCATTTATTTTGTACCAGCCTTTTTTAGACTCATTTAGCTAAAAACTTGAAGAAAAAAAAACACACACACACACAGAAAGATTAAAAAAAAAACAAAAAAAAAACTTTTAATTAAAAAATGAAAAAGTACAGAGGATTGAATTCCTTCACTCTTAAATTAAGCAAAAATATGGTTTAGGGATTGAATGAGTTGATTTGATGAGTCAAAAGAGTTAATTAGATCCCATTTTAATGGATCGCCCGGTTAAGGTGCACTCCTACAAGACACGAGCACCAATGAGGAGTGTATTTCAACTTCTGAGTGGGAGTGGGTTACAACTCCTGCCATCATTGGTCGAACGTGCTGGGAGCCAATCACGTGTCTTGTAGTAGTGCCCGTGTTTTTCAAGAGTAACCCTTGAGCTGACTGACAGATCGCCTGGCCAGTTAGGTTAAAGCAGTATTTTTTTTTTCCTTTTTTTTGGGGTCCAAGCGGAGAAAGTTCTCAGTCAATCACACACGAGCAGAAGCAATATATCGTGAAAGAGGAAAGCCAAGGGAAAATCCTAAATCTTACCTGTGCCTCTAACTGAAACAGTACTAAGGACAGAAAAGTGCAAGACTCACAGGGTATCTTGTGTTGTGCAAGGCTGTGTCTCATTATCCTGCAGTGTTGCATTGTGGCACTAGTAAAGTATCTCAAGCTTTTTGCTCGTTAAGAACTGAGTCGGAAGGCAAAAACCAAACTCACTGATAATCCTAATATTATATTTCATACATGGTCTTAAAGCGTAGCTAGTCTTCGTCTGTGAATGAAAGCAAAAATGACTTCCATTTATTCCATTCTGAAAGCTGTCTGCTTCCTTTCTGTTCTATTTCTTCATCTTCTCACCTCAGTATTGTCTGCTGTGTAATCCCAAGTCTTGAGGCTCCAAACGTATTTGTGTTCATCTCATACACAATGGCCATTTCCTTCAAAGACCCGCGGTGCTTCCAAAATCATTTATAGCTTCTGATGACCTGAGCAACTCTCCAGGGGGTCCTACAATGCGTTGGGGGAATGCAAAACAGCCTAAGCAGACCTCTCTCTTTTGATATACCTGGGATGGATTCTTGCACAGTAAGATGTCACTCCCAAAGGAGCCTTTGTGTATTTGTTTTCTAAAAGGCCAGCCGGGTCTCTTCGCAGTTTGCGGTTCAAGAGTGGGTAAATTCTCATTTTACCCCTTCAATTAGTCAGTAATTCTTGGTTCCCACAAGTAATATTCCACAATGAGATATGTTCCTTTCAGCTATAAGGCGTCAATATGTTTTATGAGGGGCTCACAAACATAAGATTTATGTTGTAATTACTTGCGCATAGTTAATGTGAGAACACTTAATCAGCAATACATTAACCAACAAATGTGAGGAATAACAAGATTAATTACAACGAAAAATAAATATTCAGAAGGTGCTACTATGTGTTATTTGTGTAGGGAGATTTTCGGTTGTTAGAACATTTTGACTTGTTTCACGGTCAGTATATGGTACTTATAAATTTTATTAGTGTCAAGCAAAGCTTTGATAGCATCACATTTAAGTAATAATTGTCATAAGTATTTTCTTTCCATGTGATTTTGGTCAGAAATGAATATTTGGCAATAAAAATATCAATAAATAAACAAGAAATAGCCACATATCCCAACTCGGGTTGCTACAGGCATTTTCTTTATAGCCTTCAATCAACTTTTTAAAGTGAAGGAAGGGGAACATATATAGACCATATCCAGTTTATGTAATTCATAGTGATATAATGAGATTGAGGGAGGACATGTTCCTTAACAAGTGGGGTGAGCAAAATATTAGAGAGAACTCAAAGTTAATAGGAGCCTCACAAAGGGAAGGTTTCTTGTAAGCCTGTCTTCCAATTATCCATTATGCATTTGCTTTCTGAGTCAGGTACTGCAGAATAGATGAATCCTTCTCTAGAGAAGAGCAAACTATGTGGGCGTGTGTGCGTGTGTGTGCGTGGGTTGTGTTAATATGCGCAGACAAGGTGCTGCGTGAAGGCCGAGTGCTGTGGATTACAAGCAAGGCTGACGCCGCGATGCCACCATAGACAAAATGACTCATAATCCCTTAAGAGCTGCCACATATGTCTGCACTGTAAGTCCATTTGTGATACGACAACATGACCTTTGATTCAGACCCATCTGCTGCGCTTCAAATATTTACGTAAGAGAGCAGAAGTGTTTTAAATTTGGAGCGGTTTTACAGAACTTCCTAAACACACAACACATTCTACATAAATAATGTCAATCTGTGGAGTTGTGATAATGGTTTCTGTTTAGGAACTATTAATATTGATGTAATAATGATTCGAGATAACCTCATCCAAATGATTTTTTTTTTGTTCAGTTTTGTTCTTTATTTCTCCTCATGTGGTGAAAAAAGCCTAGCAATCCTCACAGAAAAAAAAAAAAAAACACACTGATAAATGAAAACAGCACAAGTATGCTGTCTTTTAATATTACAATGTGATGCTCCCATCAACCTCTCAATGTAACAAAATATGGCACAACCAAAGGATGTCTGGCCAAAACAAGCAAAGATCAAACATGAAAGTTTTCTTTTTGAACAGAGCAAGATGTTTATCAGTGCCCTCAGATCTGTGCATTACATAAAACCTCATAAATAATTTCTTTGAAAATATTTCATAAATAACATTTAATTAGATAGCTTTCATAACTAAATATCCTGCCCACGTAGTCAGGAAAGATGCTCTGTAACATAATTCACTTCTCTTGTTACTGTAAATTAAAAACTACTTAGGAAAGCAGAGTGATGCATGTGCTGGATAAAAAAAAAAAATGGATTGATTTCTCCTTTGGTTACTGTTAATTACGCCTCAAAAACGAATCAACAATATCTTGGAAACAGAATCATGGTCTCTTTTGGTTATAACTTTAATGAGCAGCATTACCAACACCATAAATGTGGGGAAGCATGGTGGTGGCAGCATCATGCTTCGAGACTGTTTTGTTTGAATTTAGCAGGAACTCACTAGAGTTTAGGTCCAACAAGTTTGCATTTCAAGTCAGGTGCATGGATCTTTCAGAGTTATTGTTGTTTAAGGGACACTTTGCATGCTTTGGCCCGCACACGACTGTAGCTTTTCATCTCAAGTCAGGTCAAGTTTATTTGTATAGCCCTGAATCACTGCAGTCTCAAAGGACTTCACAGGTGAAGAGAACATCATAAATACACGAGTATCTCCTGAACAAGGCTCCCAGAAGGGGAAGGAAAAAACAAAAATCCCATCGGGGAAAATAAGAAACATTCAGAAGGGACCACAGGTGGGAGGAGCCTTCCAGGCTCAACAGGTTGTAATGGATGCTGGATGCTACAAAAAAAAAGTTCCATCTGAGATGTTCTGACTAAAGCTATCACATTTAAGTCTTGCTTGTTGCCACTCACTTCTACTTGGTTGCCAGTTTGATCTGCAGACAAACCGGTGTTGTTTACTCCTCCTCCCTAATCCTCCATCATTGGGTAGACTCTGTTAGTCTGTGAATGTCACATTACTAGTGGGCACACAGTATTTAAACAATTCCTCATATAGACTTTTCTCTGTTTTATCGAAGGCACCGTGAAGGGCCTTCCTGTCCCAGTGTTGTGCCAATCAGATGGAGTCTTTTCCAAAGCTGGCAGTGTTGTGCCAGCTGTTCTGGACCATCCGTCGCAACTCCATGAGTTTGCTGCCTCGAATCAACATGGGAAATGGTTTTCAGAGCACATGACCAAACCAGCGCAAGAGACATTGCCAAGCAAAGCACGGTTTGACCAATTTGACCAATACTGGAATATCCATATATTGGCTAAGCGAGCACATATTGACTGTTTTCTTTATTGTAATTATGTCATAGAAAAAAAATCCCATTCAATCCTTTTATATACTTTTTATCGTTGCATTTTTCTTTCATACATTCTCATCCCAAAATATTATTTCATGTGGAATAACATACATTCTATATAAGCGTACTTCTTTAGAATAATATAGAATGCATCGAGGGACCTAAAAAATGCAGCAATTTGAAAGTTGAATTTGAAAAATGTGAAAGTTGCCAAGTTTGAATCCATTGAGAAAAATGTTTTAAGTTTTGGCACATTCATCTTTCAATGTTGCGCATCATCTACTAATCTGTTATTTTCATAGATATTGATTAGAATTTGAACTTTTCCGCTGCCTTGCCTCCTTACATTATCTGTGATTATGAACAAAGTTAAATAAACAACAGTCTGTCCTGTTAAAAAATTAATGAACAAACAGAAGACGTGAGCTGTAGCTTACTGGTATCGTCCAACTATTATTCACAATAACACTGAATAGAATTTTGTGCTGTTGTTGGAGAATGTATTTTGCTGATGTCAAAATACCACATTCATTGTTGTAAGTAGCTTAGAAGAAAGGCCTTTTTTATTGCTTTCCAAAACAAATTCCACAAATACATTCTTTCAACTCACTACTGTAACTCTGAATCCACTTAAATGATTGAAACCTGCATTGCTTGGATTGTGTTTGTAAAAACTCCTCGCATAATGTCTAATATTAAGTTTATTCAGTCTTTCCCCCCCACTCCTCTGTATTTTCTTATTCTCTTGGTTGTATATGTGTAAAAAAATAAATAAGATGAATGTGTAACGGTTGTAATTGTGTGTACTTTGACCTTGTTTGATATACATGAATTGCTATAGGGTTTAAATATACAGTTAGTGTATGAATGGGAGCTAAATCTCACAGTAACAGTAGATGGTTATTTATTCAGCTAGCCTGACCTCTCTGCACCCAAGTCAGATTTATATGAATGCTGTTGGAAGTGCATGTAGATCCCACTGTTTTAGTAGCTGATGCTAATACACCTCTCCTGTAACATTGTCAATCAGGCATAAAGGTGGGTTATCACAGCTATCAAAACAGCACACTGGGTATCTATGAAACCTTTGTGGAGCAGATATCTGAGGAAGAGCACATTAAATTTTCAGAGGAAATCTGTTCATAAAAAGACATAGATCCCTGGCTTCGATTTTGAGTGTAGCTTTAAAATTAATGCCATTGATATTGATCTATTGTCATGTTCTTTTCACAGTGTAGAATGCTAATTGCGATCTGCCAGTCACCAGAATAAAAATGGACAAACAAAGAAACACATTCCTACGGAATTTTTGGTTATTTTCAACAATTCAACCTTGGCAGAGCTCTAATGAGTGTCACCATTGTTTGATTTCGCAGGGGCTCACTTAGCTATATGCAGCGCTCTGTTTTTATTCAGTTTGGGGCTTTCACATGAAAAAACACAAGCTGAAGTATGTGGTATAGGTTATTCCTCATCTGTCTCATCATTCAGAAACATTACAAGTTTAAGTACACAACTGTGCTGACATGTGAAACTGTCCGTTGACATGGCACAGATACATCCAGCCCCAAAACAAACCTTTCTTTGACAGTCTGATAGAATCATGCCTTTGCTGCTCATTCAGCTAACGTTTGCCATTATTCTTGCCTGTAACCTAATGGAAAGTTATTCATCATTGCCAAATAACTATGTGTTCATTATGGCCCACTGCGTGTTTGATCCCGTCAATAGAGCTTTGCCTTGGACTGGTTAGGCATTTTCAACTTGATATTTTTATTCGTTGCTCCGTGACTCTCTGCTACTGGTAGTAGTTAAGCAAGCAGATCAGTGAGGTGCCAGTCTGACTGAACAAAGCGTTGTAAACAAGTAGGTCACATGAAACACAATACAGAGGGTCTTTAAGTAAATGAGACTCAAGGAACCTGAAAGTCTTCTAATCTAAAGGGGTGGCAAGAGTTTTAGTTCCTGATAGGGGTTTTTTTTGTTTTTTAAGCCGGGAAGCGAAATCTGATCTGAGAACGAGGGTCAGCAGCTTGCCACAATTTACATCCGCGTTGCCGTCTCTCCCAAACTCCGGACCAATCAGGAGCATCGCGGGAAAGAAACAAAGCACTTGGCAAAATCTTTATCATCCCATCAGCACCACCGCATGACACAGGAAGACAGCCAGACATGCTTCTCACAGGAGATCCGTTTCTTGGCCAAGTCTGTTTAAGTGTCTCCTCTGCCACTTGACGGTGGCTGATAGGAGCCCATTTGG
Organism: Hippichthys cyanospilos; assembly: GCF_059441005.1. Taxonomy (NCBI): domain Eukaryota; kingdom Metazoa; phylum Chordata; class Actinopteri; order Syngnathiformes; family Syngnathidae; genus Hippichthys; species Hippichthys cyanospilos. Next base: position 9,352,272 of record NC_142378.1, on the reverse strand, counting down.
AAGCCAGACGTGACTCAGCTGCCTGGAGGTGGCCTGGAGAAAAAGCAATAAGCAGATCCAGTTCTTATAATAAAAGTTCCTAGCAGCACTTTCTGGGGTGTTTTGAAAGTTTGTTGTCTTTCCTTCTGATGAAGGCCTATCCGTCATTTATGTATTTACCACAGGGGCTAATAAGAAATTCTGCAATGCATCATTGAAGGACACAGGGTATTATGGCTGATGCAGGGGTTGTTAACTGACCCTCTTAATATCATCTCAGCACCCATAAACACACCACTGGTGACAATATTCCTTTTAATGCATTATATTATTTCTTCTAACATTAAGAAGTGAAATCCAGGGCACTTTTGTTTTCACTGCAAAATTTCACTAGGCACAGAATGGAGGGCATTAGCAGGTCCAATACCATGTCCCTAGTTTAGAGATGATTTAATAACACACGTCAATCATTTACCATTTGTATTTGAAACACACAGGCACACGTTGAAACATATGTTGTAATTCAAATGATATTTGTCGAAAAATGCTTGCAACTGTTTGCCCTTTGTGGACCATGAAGATGCTGGCATTTAAGGGACAAAAGAACCTAGCATGAAGGTTTCGGTCAAAATTGATCATGCCAAAAAGACACTACATGTTTTGGAGTGTTTAATACCGCTTTTTTCGGTCCATTACCACTACAAATTTTCACCAGTACAACATACTTATACTACTAATACTTGTGATGCATGACTTTTCCTAAAAAAAAAAAGGCTTATTATCTTAAAGCCTTATGTCCTAATTTTGCATTTTTCCAAGCTGGGAAATTGATTTCTATATCAACTTGTCGCTAACAGAAGGCCTTCCTTTGAATCAAAGCCTTGAAAAAATGACACGGACTGAACACTGACCGAACTGAGTCGGTCAATCGAGATCAGTCCAGATGGTCTTTTCAGTTCATGTATTTTTACAAGGCTTCACATCCTAAAGCACTCATGGGAGCGCTCGCGAAAGGTGGAATGCTATCATCAAGGGGTCGATATAGCAACGGATTGACCGGCAATTCTCCCTGAAACTGCAAGAAAATTGTTCTTCTGATTTCTGGTTCCTGATTGTAAAATGTGCAGCTAATACCAATATCGTGAGAACTGATTTAGTGAAATAAGACTGTTATTATCGTCTTTTTTTTTTTTTTAAAAAGTATAGAACATTCAACAAAAACCACAAATGTGATTAATATTAAACTCCAATGTATGACTTACATTTATGTGTTTCCCACCTCTCCTCGTTCGGCTTTGGGGGTTATGGGGATGTAAAACCTAGGGAGGTCGGGATTTGTCTCGGTGCGTAAGGTCGATACACCCCTTATCTACAGCCCTCCCCCTTACATTCACTGAGAACTCAAACCTTGGTTCTCGTGAACGCATGAATCTAAGGACAAGTGATAAGCCGTAAAAGGTTGCCTTGGGATTTCAACTAAATATCTAGAATGATTTAACAAGTTACAAAACAAATATCAGCATCCAACAATTTATTTCTATGAATATCTGCAGGTTTTAACATTTTCAAATTATAAATCACTGTATAGTAAACCCCACTACCACCAGTGAGATATTTTTAGAACAGATTCCGGGTCTACATGTTACTATTTGTGTCTGTCTCAGGTGTCACGGACTAAACGGTGTAGTCTTTCTTACAGATGACTGCCGAGCAGTCCAGGATGTTCACTGACTGCCTCTCACTTATACTCAGCTAGGGGAGGCTCCATCTCACCGGAGAACCACAGAGAATAAATGGTAAAGAAAATAGATGGTTGATTGTATCACTCTCGTAGAGGGAAATTTACCCATTTCAGATATCGCTGACTAGTAAATCCATTCATTCCCTTTCCCACAAGACCAAGATATTTTGACAAGTTTAGAGCTTAAGCCTTTAGATGGTAAACCCGCATATACCTTATTCATCTAATTTATGTGTCATATATGTCTTCTTAGGGATGGCTGCCTAATTATCCCACACGATGAATGATATTGTAGCGCTTTATTAATGTTCCAAGGTACTGCCAGGGAAAACCAATAAATACGACACTGGGGATTGTAGCGAACGATTCTGAAATATTTCAGTCTTTTAATGAAGTGCCGTCAATGCAAACCACGTGTGTCCTTTATTTAAATTTGCACATGCTCCTTTGACAGAGGTATTACTGTATATAAAGGAAGCGTAAGTGATGGTAGCCTGCACGGTTGATACAGTCGAGGAGCTTCTTCGGCCATCTTTGGGTCCTTTCTGATATGAAAAGCAGCGGCTCTGCATACTGATAAGCTTTCTGCATCTTTTTTATGATGATGATATTGCTCACGAGGTAGAGCTAATTAGCACCTTGGGGCCCTGGCATAACTGAAATATATTTTTCAAGATGTCTAATTCCATTACATGGAATAGTCAAAGTTAGCATTACAAGGGTGGTAGGACATGAAGGTACCAGGCTTGATTTATCTCACCTCTCATTGAAACATAATGGAAAATCAAACATCATTATTGGTACATTGAACCATAAAAGACAAATGTGTGTTACTGCTCACACTCTGTTTACTTCAGTGTTTTATGTGCTCCCCTAGGAGTAGTTTGGGCCTGTTGCAGGTCGGCTATAAATCCCAAACTTATCCACGTTTTCAATCGCAAAGGGAGGATTGCTGTCTGGCTGAAGATGGACCGTGTCTCTGGTCTGGATAGAGACCACTATGACAGGCCCCACTGAGGACTGAATGGACAGCCATGTCTGATTGATGGTCAGCCTCCCCCGCAAATCACAAAGCTCTCCAAGGGAGACAGCAACAAAAGTGAGGTTGGTGGTGTTAGGCAAGTCAGAGGGCATTAGGAGGTCTGCACGCAGTAGTTGATAATACACTCACTGACTATAACTTTATATACACGTTATATAGACAAATTCAAGGCAAAAACACATTGGTTAATAATATAATAATTGGTCTAATATAATAACTGTGAAAGTGATTTGCAGTCGGCTAGAATTCACCATACCGAGAGCTCTTACTGTAAGTGGATTCCCACCTATTTTTTTTTTAACTGCCAATGTTGTTCAAGGTCACAGGTGAATTGGAGTTTAAATCCAAGATGACTTTAGACAAGAAGCGGGTTTCAGATTGGTGTCAGCCAATTGCAGGGAGGATTTGATTTCCCTATATAGTCAGATAACAGAAAATAATACATATTATTCCTGTATTTTGGAAGTTCGATACAGCCGTTAGAGTTGATCTTGTCTAAAAAAGAAAGTAACATTAAAATCTCTGTTAGAATCTAATGCTCTCAGTGAAATGCTTTTCACTGAAACAATTTTCCCATGGGACTTCATATAAATATGGGAGCATTGTGCTCTTGAGTACTGTGCACTAACATTTAAACGGTTTAATGATTAATAGTTAACCATAAAACTAATATTTTTTTTCCTCTTTTTCAAAAGATATCTTAGCCCTTTTCACCTTTATGCATTGATAAAATACTTCTACATTTTGAAAAAAAAAACAAAACAAACACACATGCTTTTTTTTTTCCCCCATTCATGGAGATTTCGGTAAAAGTGCCCATGAACAATGTGGGGTTAAGCACCTCTAACAACCAGATGTGATTTTTCAGCCTTTCATGTTTTGTTCCTAATTCATGTCATTAATAATTTTTTATGGACAAATGAGCACCTTTGAAAACATTTTGCCACATTGACAGATTCTCATACCTAGTACAAATGTTGTCTAAAACAGCAAAAAATGTCATCATTACCTGTAATTTCAATATTTTATGACCACTTCTCATTTTCCTAATTCAAACTGTTCTGTTTATCTTTATACATTTTTTCAAAATTTCAAGAATGAAAAACATTTTTTTTCCATGTTCAATATTTTCCTCTAATTTCTACGAAAACATTCCAACATCAAATCCTTCATCCCTATTACAATTGCACAACTGCATACTATTGAGTGTCGTATTTAATGTCTAATTTAATTCCATATAATTAAAAATACTCTGAAAGTGTTGCCTCATTTACCCATAATAAATGAAATCCATGTAGTGGTGTGTGTTTTTTTTCTTTTGTTTTCTTTTTTCATTATACTTCATATTTGTATTTCCATCTATTGTTTATTCATTTTGTTAAACATGTTTTCATTAATTTGACATTTTTTGAATGTGTTTTGGTTTGTTATACTATATGCCCTTGTTTATATATTTGTTTTGTTTATTAAATTTATAAGATATCTTTTAATTCTATAAAACACCTCACTTTATACTTGATACACTTTTTTCAGGTCAGGAATTATTTCGCCCCATTTTCTCAGTTAAAACTCTCAATGTTTAAATATGTTTAAATATTTGAGAGCAGCACCCCCCCCCCCAAAAAAAAATGTGAAATAACAAAGTTATTTTTTATTGTATATTCCATGCATTTCACATGCTCCCTTATTCTCCAGAAATAAGTTTAGTAAATGGCAAAATAAGTTTAGCAGTAATAAAACCTGACCAATTTCTAATCAATTGAAACAATGCTTTTGTCACAAATGCTGACACAATGTTGCGCATTCTTTTCACATTTCTGTCTGAAGTTCAATGTGTGCCTCCCATTTGAAAGTAAATTGTGAAATGCAAATCTTTATCGTCAAACAAAAAAAGCTGCTGCCAGTGGAAAAAGGTGACCCTAAATATCTCCTTCAGTGGGTGCACATTGAGTCGAAGGAAACAAAATTGTCCTTCAGAGCCTGTTATTATTTGAGCAAGCTATTGCCATGCACGCTGCACGGTGAACCCGGAGCAGCGCTTGCATTTGCTGTAAACTCCACTGCAAAATGAGACTAGTCAAGCCCTAATGTAACCAGCAAAAGCTGGATAAAAATCTATACAAACTCAATTATGAATCAATTTGAGTTTGTGTCAGACAGTCTGGTGCCAACAGAGTGGATTTTTTATTAACTTATGGTCTGGGAAGAATGAAACACTTTTCATTTGTGTACTTCACTATGTTGCTTCATGATTCAGAGGAAGGGTGTTCACACTTGGAGTACTGGCTTGACAATTTTGATTACAGCATAAAAAACGGTTTGTTTTCACTGTTTTTCTACTTAAGATTTAACATGATGATCCTGCTATTATATCAGGGAAAGGCCCATTTGCGCATCAGTAGTTCATTGATCTTTTCTATAAAATCCCCGCCATTTGGGGACAATGTCAGTTTGCTTGAGTTCAGATGGATTTTTACAGTGCATCATGAAATTAGGTCATCGGCTTGAATATTCATGATCCATTATGACAACTCCCTGCTAGTCAGTGTCAAGACCTATGTTAATTCTGGGATTTGCACACGAGAAACTCTTTACAGGCGCAAATGTTTGATAATAAGAGGCCCACTGAAATGAAAAAGGGGAAAAAAAAAGACAGAATTGCATACATATCCCTAACCCTCACACACAATAATCAGATTTAGCAAGTGTTTTAATCGCTGGCTGGGCTTATAGATGATTTTTTGGAGGGTTACAGAGGCCGCATCTATGATGGCATAAGAGGCTATTGATTTGACCGCGACAGCCAGGTGGCCTCGCAGAGTGTTGTCATTTTGCTCATAGAAAAACCGTGAGTCCCAGTAGAAATGACAGGCGAGTGTATCCTGAAATGTAATAGTTCATTATACATCCCCTTTAGCTTCTCAGATTACAATCCTCCTGCCAATCAAATCATTATTTGTACCGCCACTGTCATGATGTTGTAGTGTGTACAGATGAAGAATCTGGACAAACAAACAGGTCCCATTGGTTCTATTAAAAGTTGCCCTACAGTAGTTTGTCCCCCCACCCCCCACCCCCCAACTCATACACATGCCACTTGCCAGGAATGCCTGGTTTGTCCCATAAGGTCAATAAAGCACAAGCAAGAAATGACAGCAGTTCCCCCAAGACATTTACACCCAGAGTATGATGGCCTCTCATTAGTAAGAAAGTGGGTCACAGAGGATGTAGTGGTTATCAATTGTTGGATGAGAAATGGAAGTTTGTGCCAGCCCCATCTTGGGAAATGAAACAACCCTCACAGTAGTCATTTGCTACATTTCTGCCAAGAGCAACACCAAAGATTAGAAATGGTGTGGAATGCTTGGCATGGCTATTTTCTAACAAGCTGACAGACAATGCTGGACTTTTGGGCAAACCTTGGGTCCATATTGTCAAGAGTGTGATGTGGCTATGTTGTTGAACAGAGTTACCTTAAAAAAGTAACTGAGTTACGTGACTAATTACCAAAGGAACTTATTCACGCTGCAAATGACTTGATTTTCAAAGTTGCTTAATTAGTTTGCAAGTTACTCTAATAGTTACTTACAGGAGATCAGGGAGAACCCTGCTTAAAAAATGACACCCGATTTTGCCACTTAATTGGAAGACCATTTTTAACAGTGACATTTAAGAATAAAGTGATTTTTTATTAGGGCTGTCAAAGTTAAAACATTAAACGCTAGAGATCAGTTGAAATAAAAAAAAAATCACATAAATCAGTTTCATTTACTTCGTATTGCGGCATATAAATTGCAGCTAAATTTAGAAGGAATCACTGTCACAAATATAAGTGAACATTATTAAAGTTTGACTTACTTTGTGCAGAAATCTTACATAATTTACACACTTTATAAAGTCAAATTAGTGTATTATTTGTATGGTTTTTGGCATATCGCCTCATAGTAAAATAACCTGCTCAAGTTCCCTCCACGGGGGCTCGCAAATCAAACCTGCTGGAGTGTGCTGCTTGTGGGCATAACTAAACCTGGAAGTGACAAGTTTTGAGGATTGTTTCTATGAGCAGAAAGATACCTGCAAAGCTGAGTGTAATTTGATCATTGTGTTCATTGATTTAAAGGAGAAAAATTCCATTCGAGGACCAACAAAACCTATTAGAATAGTCTTTGATTTGAAATATACTCACTATTGGATGGTTTTCCATTAATTATAAGATTTTTTTTCAGAAAACAGTAGAAGCTATAAAGACATTGCAATTAATTCCAATTAATTATGAAAAATTATGCAATGAATATGTTTAAAATAATCATATCATGACATCACTTGTTTATATTAAAAATAAAATAACCTCTTTGAAACACATCATTATTTTTATTTAAAATAAAGAAGTATTTTCTGGTTTTCATATGGTCTGTTTTTCCACACTTCATTCAACATAAATTTTAAAATAACATTTTAAAATAAAAGCTAAAATGAAGGCAATCTTTTTTGTATAGCTATAATAATTGCATACTAATGCATTTTTCTTTTCACTAGTTGTATTCAAGTAGGAATGTAAAAGCTGTGGAATCCTATTTGTCGAGACAACCATACCTGCTAGTAGGTAGTGGAGACTTAACACAGCATCATTGAAAGCTGGTCTGGCAGCCACTCATCCTTGATTCAATGCTCATTATTTCCTTGCTCATAGTCACATAGATTTGAGTTAGTCTCACACCTCAATTCAAAACCCTGACAACAGATCTTTCAATCCACCAGTATTGACACTAGAAAATTGTCAGACTAACAGAGAATCATCAGAATCTGACCGAGGAAATGCCACGCATCGAATGACAAAAGAAGACGGCTTTCGACATTCCCGCATCATCCTGAAAAGTAAGGCTGCCCATATCTTGTCTCGACAAATAGTTTCCTCGAGCTATGCATTTGTTTTAGATAAACCAAATGTACCTTTCAGCGATGTTATGGTTAATGTCCACATTTTGTATTTTTTTTTATAAATATAAGTATCAATTTTAAGGACATTTTACCCTTTTACAATCTGTTGGAACCCTTTCTCATTGACCTTGAAAGCATCTTTCACTGCAAGCTTTTTTGGGAGAGGGAAGTGGAGGGTGTAGTGTTATTGAAACTACAAACCACTCTGTAAATGTCTCAAAGTGTGCAAGAAACCTTATAATTTTGCTTTTTGGCAAACATGAAATCAAAACAGTGACTTTTCTTAATCTTGAAAAGGCAAATGTCTCATACTTCATCATTCGTTGTCATCAATGTGCCAAAAATCATGATGTCACTCCCACAGATGGGAATGTGAAGTTGAATGCTCCTGCTATAATGTTCACCGTGCTTAATTCATAAATATATATTTTTTTTCCTTTCCTACCTACATAATGTATTGTTATTTTTCCAGCATCGTCAAATAACTATTTGTTTTCAAATGCAATATGAAGGACAATAGACACAATGCAACCTGTTTTGAGAAACTATAGTCTGATTACCTTTTTAAATGAAAAAAATGAATAAATACAGATTATAGTAAATTAACTATTGTTATTACATCATATATTAGGCTAGAACCAAGTCACACCTCTACTACAGCGATGCAAAACAATAATTTGAAATATTCCCACTTTTTTGTTTGTTTTTTACAACTTGCTTTATTAGCTATTTTGCTGCTATGACGTTGGCGCTATTCATCTTATTGCAAGATAGTGCACCATCCAATGCTTGGCTGTTCTTTTAAGGTAATTGCTGCTTTAAGAAACAGAATTCTACTTGCAATATCAAGCTGTCATGAAATCTAGAGTACAATTGCTTTTCTTTTACTTTGTGTTGCTTTTCCTTCTTTTTTTGTGCTCCCCCAAGATGCTCAAAATCACAAGCGCGCTGTTGATGTATCTTGAAGATGATTATCCACTGAGATTGAGCTTCTCTAGCTTAACACGCCCAAGGGAGCCTCATCGCCCCCGCTGTAATAGACAAGAACAAAAGGAGGAGAGAGTGAAAGAGAGGCATGAATTCCACTGAGTTGCACCAAAGAACACACTCAAATTTTCACCCTCCCCAAGCCTCCCCCCAATACACACACATGCATTGTGTATGGCAGCCCTAAACCAGGGTGCCATGAGGGTATCTCCTTCCTCATCTAACTTGAGGTGAGCTTTACAGACACATATTGATCACAGTCTGCTTATAGCTGTCAATAATTGACAGAACCCTCAGCTTTAGTTTACATTTTCTTTACACACGTACATTTACAACTATGTTCTTATGCATCCATATTAGCTGAGTTTTGTTATTTTACATCAATATTATACATATTCTTTGAAAAATTACTCTCGGAAAAAGTGCAAACTCAGATTCCGGCGTTATTTATGGACAGAAAAACAATACTTTGATCAAATATGCAGTAGGAGGTGAGAGCCGTAAGTTAATGTCGACTTCCTTTGAATGGGCTCATTACTTTGGGGGGAAATTGTCAATAGTCGGACTAGAGGCAGACATTTTTATGGGAATCCTGTGGGTCACAGGGGTCCCATGGGATCCTTGCGGCATGGGAGTCAACTTAACTTTTTAATGACTTGATTGGAACAACATAGGTTGGAAAGTTGACGGGAGCTAAGAAAAACAGGGTTGTGCAGAAGGAAGAATAAAAAAAAACCTCCGATTTTTTTTTTTTTTTTTTTATGTAGCTGACCTCCAAAAATCAGCTTCAAAATCCACTCCCATGTCACCCTGTAATTCGGGCCATGTTTAGCTGAAGTTCTAGGGTCTGTCACACCCTTTTATGAAACAAGTTCCTTAACTCATTCAATGCCAGGGACGTATTTTCACGAATTTTTTAAGAGTCAAGACATTCAATCCCAGGCACTTAAGTATCGATTTGATACTTAGGTATCTGGAAATGAATGTCCCTAATGCACGTATGTATTGATTTAATACTCAAATATCTGGGATTCAATGCCAACTCTTTAAAAAACGTGAAAATATGTCCCAGACATTGAATGGGTTAAAATGTAATAATAAAATTTGCACTTGATCAAAAATGTAATAAAAATCGAAGTTATTTAATACAACTTTGTAATAACTAATCCTGATTTATATTTTAAAAACATTTTTACTGATAATAACACCTTGTAACGTGAACATGAACATAACAGTATTCAATGAAAAATAACAGGTACATTTAACCGCAACTCTTAGAAATATCACAAGTCATTGCGGCAAATCAAGTGGGCACAGTATACTTTGAAAATAAATCAAGTCTGTCAACGAACTCCAACACTGACCTCCATGTAGAACAGAGAATGTTATTTAAAAAAAAAAAAAAAAATGAAAGTTGAAATAAACTCTGAATAATTTAACCTAAAAAATGTCACAAATGTCCAAATCATTGCCCTGAATGTATTTAACAGTCTTTAATTCTAAAAAGCAAAATACAGAACTTTGGAATAAAATAAACATATATTGTACCATATCAAAATGACCCGTTTTGAGAAAAAAAAAAGACTCTCAAAAATGGAATAAATCCCCATTAATATAATAGTGTATTTACATTATTTACCTTATTAGTAAAAATGTCATGACATCAGTGAGGATTTTATTAGGTTTTATTGTTAGTGGAGTTTCATTTTGTTTTTGACATGATGATTTAAATGCAAATTTTATTACATTTTGAGACGTGACTACATTTTCAGGAAATGTCTACATTACAGGGCCCAGAGGGTTTGCTATCATGGATTTTTGCTCTATTCAATGTGCAATAGAGGAAATAGAATCTAGAGGAAATATATGTTTCTCGCTATTCTTCTGGCTTATGATAAATATATTCTCAGGAATCCATTTAGTCATCTTTGCTTCATTTCTTAAACCTGCTTTAGTATTTTGACCCAGTTGGTAGCTCTTTACCGACCAAAATCATGCAACAAGTGTTGTGTGGCAATTCCCAATTCAAAATCACCCTGTGGCTGAATGGCAACCAGTCTTGGATTTTAGTCTTTCGCCCCAGGCTCAAGCTAACTGAGGTTTTAAATCTATATTCAAGTGTCATATTCAGAAGTAATTCTACATCACTTTGAGGGATTCAGATGGGTTCTTTGTTTTAGCAACCCATGGCTGTAAATGCTTTGGATTGGTAAAAATGACCACGTTGCTCACCAGCTATTTCAAATGTATCCTTTCGTAGACGAACACCGTTTGTGCGGAGTTTATATTTACAGCAGTGGCGGGAATGGTAAGAATACTCGTATTTCAATCTTCCTGTTCTATTGTTACACATTGGCATTCAGTCACTTTACTCGGTACATGCACACATACACCCTTCGACCGAGTGTGACATGGACGCTACCCCTGTCCTTCTTCCGCTGCCAAATCCAACATTTAAAGATTTATCTCTTAAATGAGAACCTGTGGTAAACAAGCTAATCTGTTTGGCGGCGCTCACGGTCATGGCTGAATAAAACATTTGACAACGCTAAGCTCTTGAATCTTCCTATCTCTCGCTGGCAAAAGGCCTCTCTCTGCCTCCCTTCGGGGCTTCTTCATTGTTAATCCTACCGATCGCGTTCTTGGAGCTTTTCTTTTGCCCCGCCGCAGGGGCGTGGTCAGACTTTTGTCTTGTCTGTCCGAGAGTTCATTATGCGATTGGCGAGCGGCTAATGCAATAACGTGCATCACGTGGCCCTACCAGTCACTGGAAAGGGAGAGGAGCAGCGCTCTCCCTTTCCTCACTTCCCCAGTCTTGTGGAGTCAGCCCGCCACCTCTCCAGTGGTGACAGGCTGTCTCGAAGGTATTTAACCACTTGTCTTGCAAAACCTCTTTTAATTGAAATTACCTGCTGGCTGATAGTCTGCGGTGGCCTTATCGAAGTGTAGATATTGTAGTTCAAGCTTTTCAGATTGGACCACCCTGCTGCGGTTTGTCGTCTGTATTCGCGTCTCATTTTGGCTTGGTCATCATTTACAAATAGACTGTGATTTTATTATGTTATTATATTCATGGAAAAGCATCCTGTTTTGGCGACACAGCTGCTGTTGTTGGAGCCTTGTAACGTGTCGCAGACGCCAAGATGTTGCTATTTGCAGGAAAAGAAGGAAAGGACAGGACATTACATTCTGACACAAGTCCTTGGAGTGAAAAAAATGCAGTAAAATATATATTTTTTCTGTTCACTTGTAGAGTCACAATAGAACTGCTCCAGAAAATAGTCGTTTTCCATAACCAGAAGACAATGGGCTAATTTAGGGATTACACAGACTAAAGTATTAAGGTGATGGAAGGTCAATTCTCATTTTGTTTATTAGCTCAGAGTGTGGTGGCTGTAAGTGCGTTTCCGGTTTCAGCCCTCCTGTGTGGAGTTTGCATGTTTTCACCATGCCTGCGTGGATTTTCTCTGCACTTTCCTGGCAAGTGTACAAATAAGAATGTATTGTCATGTAAAAGGATTAAAATGATTATATATACACCTCTATATTTGAAATAGTATGCATCTGTTTTAGAGCGTTTGCACAGAACATCGTGAAACTGCACTTTCGTCAAGCACCGCCTAATTGCCTCTTTGTTGTCAAAAATGAGACTGCGTGGCTCTTTTTTCTTTTTTTCCGGCGGACTTTAACGCATAGTAAAAACGAACCAAGATGGCATGTCTTGGTTTCCAAATGGTTTCCACACGTATTTTCATTCAGTTCAATTGTGAAATACAATTTGAGACACAGGAACGAATTAAAGTAATTTCTCAAGGCACCACTGGATCTCTTTTTGCTGTCTGGGTCACAGTGGAAGATGTCCCTTGATCCCAGAATCAAATAAAATATACACCCATGTATTGCAAAACCAGATTTGTGTTATTGAGCTTGAATGAACTGTTCCCCGTCCTCAGGTAAAATCAGGACACCTCCTCTTCCCTCCATGACACAATTATTTCCCTGCTAATAAATGTCCTTATGGAAAAATGATAACAATTTGCATTTGTTTATAATTCAACCTTCACCAAAGTGTATTTAGTCAGGTATACTAAATACAAATCCAGGATGTTGACTTTTGTGTATTTTCCATTTTAATGTCTTTGCAGATGTCTCTTCCCCACTATTGCAACACTTTTGAATCACAAAATCAAGTCAAAGCCATTTCCGTTGGTCGTCTGTGTTTTCAAATGAAATGGTTTTGCTGCAGTCTCATCAGTCAGCATAATTAGCAAAGTGCTAATTTCTCATTCCACTGGTTCTGGCCCATTAAACACTGATGCAGATATCCTGTAATTAGGCCGGTAGGAATCAGTTATTTAAATTCTGAACAATTTGTAAATTACCTACACACATGCTTGCACATAGAAATCTAGCGAGACAACAGAATGAAAACTGCATAACTGAACTTTTGCTGAAGACAATAGTCATTTGGCCATTGGAGCAACTACCTAAAAAAAAAGCACACTGATATTCATCAATTGTACATTGGCTTGCCAATACAAATATGTACACTTCAACTTGGTTCAGTATTACTGCTTGTAGCACAAAATGCAATTGAATCCAACACAGCAGGCCAAATTCCATTTGAAAAGGCAATAGTCATAAAACAATGTAAACAACTGCACGCATCAACCCACTTTTCAAAGAATAAACTCAATATGATGGGTTGCACACTTCTGTTTGTATTTTTTAAACACACATTGCAGCTCATGTACGTGGAGTCATAATCAGTGAATATGTTGGGCCATGTTCAAATAGTTGCTGTGTCGGGTGGGGAATGTTGAATGCAATTAGAGGACTGAGACCATTCAATTATTTTGCAAAGGCCAATTACTATGCTCAATCTAACGTCATTTGCAAGGCGTTGACAAATGTTTATTTCGTGGCTGTTTGTTATGCAAAGATCCAATTGTTTTTTTTTTGTTGTTTTTTTTTTGGGTGACGTGTGAACAAATCAACGTCACATGTCTAAATTAATAATTACCTGTTATGATGCCCTTCCATTTTCATAATGTATTTTTAAAGACTAAATTATGCCACTGAGCTCATACATTGTTTTTCGTTGTTTCATTGGAATTTTAAAACAAGTAACAGAAGCTATTATCAAAGAAAGTTTAAAAATGAAATTGAGAAGAAAGCTCATCTGTAGTCATCCTTTAGCATAGTTCACAGTTAAGCTGCTTAAAAATGATGAACATGTTCAAAAGGGGGTAGGAAAAAATAGAAAATTTATGAAGTCCTATAGCCATTGTTCTGATTTTTTGGCCTGTTTTATTTTAATTCAATAATCATATTGATGTTAAGATCAAAATGATGAAGTTAAGATCAAAAGTTAGCATTCTGTCAGTCCATCAGTGATGGGTCCTCATTTTGCTTGCAAATGAAAGAAAACTGACAAAAGCAGGGTTTCGTAAATCACCGGAGGTATCTTTGTCTCACCATGGCATTACCAACAAATAGGGCTGATGAAATGAATGAATGAAATGAAAATATGACACACCTGCCACCTAGGTGGTGGGATTAAAATTTGTCAAGACCAAACACCCCAAAAACATGGATCGTTTTTTTTAAGACATCAGCATTTGAGCTGTTTTGAATAAATCAAAAAAAAAAAAATAGGTCTTAGCTGTTTTTAGAGTACAACTTCTACTGTGTATATTCCATTTGTAAGTTGTCCAGCACTGATTATAAAGGTCAAAAGGTGAAAACAAGCTTCTAGTATTTTCAACCACAAATATCAGCATTGTGAAAAGATACTGCAAAATCGAAATGAACACAAGAAAATCTGGAGGAAGGAAAATGGAGTGCAGGAATTTAGATTTGACGTGTTTTTGTTGTTATCCTTTATCAAAGGGGAATATTGTCTCAAACAATAGCTTTATACTTAGCTAAAAAAAAAGCATCCGTTCTTCTAATGATTTATGCCAAAGGTGTCAACTTGAAAAAAAAAAATGTTCTTTTAGAGTAGGATAACATTGGAAAATCAAGGCCAAATTGACACTTAATATTATGAACTTATGATGTTGCTAAAAGGTTCAGTTGTCAAGGAAGAGATAACTGCACAGAAGAGAAGGATGTGAGCAGATGGCGGGGTGCGCAGGAAGGTGACCATCTCCGGACGCGAGAGATGCCACGTGGCACTTAGCCGGCCCGCCGGAGCTACCTGAGACTTGAGTCTGACTGAAACGGGAGTGTGTTGTTGACAAGCCGTCACTGAGAGACTCCGACAAGGGCTTTCAGCAAAGCCCTGTCTCCTCCTGCCATACCCGCCTTCGACACCCTCCCCCTGACACACCCGCTTGAACCCTACACCACAACGTATGTCAGCACCGTCATTAGCGTAATTGCTGATCACCTACGCAATTGTCCCAGCAAGATCTCGCTGGCATGCCTCAATCCTCAACTCGCTTTCTTTTACAATGATTGATCTGAACTGGATATTTTCTTCCCGCTCTTCTTTATAGACTAACATTTGTCTACTTACGCCAGCCTTGACCGTGAACGTCTAAACGTTTACGACCCTCGCTCCGAGCCTTTTGTGAGAAACTGGCCGCCAGATGTTGTGGTCTCCAGATGAAAACTGACAGCTTGCTTCTGAGGCTTGCTGACGGATATGAGGACAACGTGTCATGGACAGGTAGCAGTGAAAAATTGCGCTTGTTATTCTTGGCGACAGTCGTGCTTTTGGAATTCAAAGCAGTAAAAGTCATTGTGGATTACAGCCCCAGTTTATGTGAAAGATATCTGTTTTTGACAGTCGCCCCTGCTTAGTGACGGAAACAAGTATCTGGGCACAGAATTAGGCACAGCTGCATAACCCACTGTGCGCTCAACTGAGCTCATACTTCATTTGGGTAGACACTTAGAGAGGTGACTTAATAATGTTTTAATCATAAAAAAGCACAGTTGAAAATAAAATGGTGCATATTCATTATAGCCAAGCTCCAAACATATAGAAAAATCTTCAAATTGGTTCCAAAAACACTAAAAGATTGTCATATTCGAGCAATTCTTGAAAATGCACACCTGTGAAGAGAGTCATCTAAAGTGTTAAGCTTTGTTTAAGCTTGACGCGTCCTTCAAATGATGTCATTTCGGCAATCACGCCCCTCCGCATGGGGTCCAGTTCCAGAATTTCTTCATGAAGGACATGGCGGACAGACTGTTGCTTATGGAATGTCGGCGGTACAGATACCTTCACGATTCGTCTCAAAAGCAATACTGTGATCTGAATACCGTAAACAACTGGCGAGCACCATGGTGTGGAAAGATGAGGACTCTACTAAGATTCTCTACCTTATAGAGTAGTGTTGTTTGAATGCCATGGAGTCCATTCACAGCCACCTATAGTATACTGCAGGAGAATATCATCTGACTGCGGGTAAAGCCGCTACAAGTACAAAGCGCTGCGAAACGTGTGCCGGTGCATCAAGTATAAACCAGGCTAGACTTTTCCTGCAGGCTTGTTTTCACCGTAGTGAATTTCAGCACAACGCACGTGCAGAAAAAACATTTCGTAATCTGGAATGGGGATTTTTCCTTGTATGAGGACGTAAGGAAGAGGGAAAGGCTTTAATGCATGGATTTCTTTTCACAATAGGGGATTTTTATTTTTTTTTTGCACATGCAGGTTTTGTTGTAGAGGAGTTTTATTGTTTACATATATATGTGTGTAAGTGTGTGTGTACGTGTGTGTATTAAATGTACCAGAGCGGGTACATATTTGAAAAAGGTTGCAATATATAATCATTTCCGAGGTCACGTCAGAAGGAAACAACAATCATTTGCACCTTCTCCTCTATGCTTATTACTTTATGCAGCTGGCATTCAAACAGATTGACACATGCCTAAATGCTCACATGCATACATGTACATCGATAGCACGCACTTACACAGTGGCTGACTCTGTGCATTGTACTATGCTCAGGAGCCTGTACAAGGATTAACAGCTCATTTCAATGGTTATGCAGTTGGCCCTCACTGAATCCCCAAGGAGAGGGACAGCTGTGCGGGGGTGCTGTTTAGAGAGCACATTTTTCACATGTGTATGAGGTTCCATGGCATATATTTTTATCTGACACCACGGGGCACATTTGATGATCCAACACCAGTTTAACTATTACACACCATCAGGCTTATCTCAGGCAGCTGACTGACTCCTCTTTCACGTGATATCACCTTTTAAACAAACTACACGATGGTGAGGATTCAGAAAGGACTTGGAAATACTAAAGAGAGATCCTTTTGAGATCAGATTTAATTTTGGGGATGGTTCCAGCTAATTTGAAAAGATAAACATAAATGTTAGCTTCCTTTCTCAACATAGTAGTCTGGGTTCACAAGGCCCAGACTTTGTTGTTATAATTGCTTGAGAAACCACAGAGTTTAATTATATTTTGACCAGACAAACCGCTATGGTGACTTCTGGTTATAGGATCCAGGTGGGCCTTATTATGGAAATGCGCAAACGTTTGAGAGTGATGAGGGGTCATGTGAAGATGTACCTTTACCGAAAGCCAAATAAATACTTCAGTACTTTTCTGTCAGTTGGACCGAATGGGTTTCTTGACACTTGACTTCTAGTGACAACTTGTGAATTTTGCGTTTTGTTGATCTGCGCTTGCGCTTTAACTAACCATGCGATTGTAGTCACTCGTTTTCTTTGCCAAGGAAAAGTGAACAGACCATTTCGTGATTCTGTGCCGGCTTGTTTTTAGCATTGAGGATTTGTTGGCTTTTTGTGAAGTTGCTGGACTTTGTTGTTACAGGTTAAAATGCCATGTCTGTCAGTAAGCTAGAGTTAGCTCTGCTCCAAAGCAAACACGGCCATGACTGGAACATAAAGAAAAAAAGAAATTCGAGACAAATCCAAAGTCCAGAGCTTTAAGAAAATCTTTTGCAAAGTTTCACATTATGGCAACAGCCGCGAGTGGTATTTCCCCAGCTACTATGAGTCAAAAAAAAGTTCTGAAAGTAAATTAACTTCCGTAATCTTGTACACAGAAGGACCTTATTGGAGGGATTCCATCCATTCTATTTCAGTGCATATGATGACCTGGGTGGCATTTACATGAGAACTAGGACTGGTGGTGAGCCTGGACTCCATTGCACAGTTGGCTATCTCCCTAATCCAATCTATTCCTATGGCGCTGGCAATGCTGTACCAATGCTGCAGCAGCAGGGGATTGCTTTGTGAGGAGAGGACGGGTGTTATAACCAAGAAACCCAAACTATTCAAAGGCTTCTGTTTCTATGATGCCACGCGGCATGGGATCGAGTGGCATTGTGATGCCAAAGGTTAGCATTTAATCGCTTGTCATATTCAATCTGGAGAGGACAAAACAGCAGAGGAATAATGTCTAGAAAAATTTTAGAGTCAAACACGATGTAAATAAGATGTCATGGAGAGAACAATTATTTACCAACGAATGCTCTTTTGATTTTTTTTTTCAATAAATGATCACCAATTTACATGGAGACACCACGATATACCACTGATGCGTGAGTTTTTATTCCCAGCTCTTCATCATCACTGGCTGTCACATCACCACAGAAAATTATTAAATAAATAAAAAGTACTCTGCTTATCTTAAAGACTTTGCAAACTGAATTTCCAAATAAATTCAATTTATTTGTAGATAAGATGTCAAAACATATGAAAAGATCTGAAAAAAGTTTTGTTTTGAATTATTGGGAGAAGCACGTAACAATATCACCATTTGAGTTGTAAGAACTTTCAAGGTGACTAAACCAAACCCAAATTCACACTATCTAAAACAGGGGTAACCAATGTGGGCACCAGGTAGCACCCAAGAATTGCATGGGTAGCTCGTAGGCCTGTTCTGAAAATACCTTCCAAGTGATAGAACATTGTGATTTTCGAGAAAATTAACAAATAGTTAAATATATACTTCAGTTAAATTACACATTACGCTTGTTTTACATATTCACTAGCACTTTTTATGAATTATTGTGAGAAATCATTAACATAATCACTGCCTTCGCATAAAAGGATATCACACTAATTAACCTATAACAAAAACATTATGCCAGATACTTTGGTACACACTTCTGAAATGACAAATTTGCTCAAACTGATAGTCTTTCGTATTACTCAGTACCAAAGACATAGCTCTCAGTTTCAAAAAGGTTGGTGATACCTAATCTAGAGAAGGTATTCAGAGTCATCATTCCAAACCAAGCCCACTAGTCCTCCGACTAGGCAGCCAGCTAACCCGCTAGGCCACCATCATTGTTCAAAAGCATGATCACTCCAAATGCTACATCATAACACCCCCCCCACCCAACTAAACAAAAACCCACAGATAAGCCGCACTGGACCGTAAGCCGCAGGGCTCAAAACATGAAGAAAAAGTAACGGCTTATAGTCAGAAAAATACGGTATTTCCTTCTCTAATATCACTCTAATTAGGACTCAAGAAAACACAGCAATATTTACCCAGCCTTCAGAAACAAAGTTATTTTACAACTGAACACTGTCAGACGTCCATCTATTGTAGTTCCTCAACAATTGAAGACACATCTTATCGAGGCTTCAAGAGAGTCCTTGCCTGATTGTTCTTGGCACAACAGCTGTGACTTAATGAGACCATTCCGAAGTGCTCAGCCTTTTTGCCCAAGTCTGAGCTGCTTCCCCTGCCACCTCCTTATTGACCACATGACCATTGTGGTCGAGGTATTCACTGGGTCTTAATAGTAAGACACAGAAGAATGCAATAGTGGCTCAGCCTTTGCCACATGGTGGCCTTGCTGGGAAAACTCGTGAACTCAATTCCAACAGCTTATGTTTACCATGACAAACCTGTGACCTATGGGTTCATGCTCCTAATTTGGGGAGAACCACCCACATGCATAAATATTAACTTTCTCCAGCCAACTCAGTTTATTCTTGATATCAAATGTTTTCTTTTTCTTCTGACATTATCCTCTCATGGCTACGCTTTCCCCAACGTAATCTAAAGATTTAAAAAGAAAGGATATTTAGGCAAATTTGCCCGATACTGGGTAATAGAATTTCAAGGGCTAAGACAGGAATGGTATGCAGTAGCTGTTTAAAAAAATGATCAAAACCAAACTGTATAATGCCCATCTAATGCATTTGCCTGTATTTGATTGAGACTCATGCAATATTTATGGGCAAACAATAATCCAATGTCTAAAAATCTGAATGTTCCCAACGTCTAAAACATATTTTCAAAATGTTATGCAGATTCGTACTATAATTGCAATCGTTTTGTCCTTGTCCCAGACAACTAACCTACCAACAACCGTAGATATAGTTTGAGCATTTCTTCTGCATTCCTTTTAACAAACAAGTGTATTTAGAATGACGTCCACTCACTCCTCATAGTTTGTTCTCATTTGTACAGTTCTTGTGCACTCTCGCCCATGCCTGATTAGAGAATCTGGTGATGTCCCCGAGATCATTCCTTTCACCTGTTAGGAATGATCAACTTGCATAACGGAAACAAGAATAGAATGATTAAATGAGCTACAAATGAAAAGATGAAGAAACAAAGGGTGGTAAAGTAATACGGCTTTGTTTTCAGAAGCAATGTCCAGAAACGGGGATGAGGTCAGCCCAATGTGTACTGATGTGGAGAGGGAAGGGTAATTGCATCCAGTTAACACAAACATTCATTTCAATTCTCAACATGTCCATCTCAACAGTTTCATTTTCATGCCGGGTGGAAGTGTTCCATTCCGATTCAGTGACTGACAGTAATGCTCATATTGCTGATGTCAAGCTAAAACCTCCTGTCAAAATACAGTACATTTTATCTTTGGTTTTTTAATCTATTCTGGTCAATCCACACATGTAAGTGTTAGTTTTACAAAATATAGACTGGGCTGTCCAAACCCGGTCCTCAAGGGCTGATATCGTGCACGTTTTCCAGGTTTCTCTCCTCAGCACACCTGATTCAAATGATCAGCTTAGCAAAAGCCTGAAAACGATCCTGATCATTTGAATAAAGGGAGTCAGAGAAAGAAACCTGGAAAATATGCTGAACAGCGGCCCTAAAAGATCAAATTTGTCTAATCAAAATATTTGTTCACCATATTATTCACTCCAAACGCCCTCACCCAAAAGGTGATAAAAAAAAACACACACACAAAAAAAAAATGTCTGCCTGCATTCTGCCATGGTTGAAACTGGACAGCGCCACTGAGAGTGATGTCATCTATTTCGCAATCGACAGGTTAAGCACTATGGTTACGACACATGTCACACGCTTAAATGTGTGTCAGTCAAAATGTGTTACTGCAAAGACAACAGTTGGTTAGAAGTGGTAACATTGCCGTTCCTCCCTTGGCAAATCAAGATCCGCTAAGGTTTACTTAACTGGTCTTTGTTTGCAAGGGAGAAGAAGAATGGCAGTGTCACATTATGTGTTCCTAATGCCGTGCCCTGTCTGAAGATTAGGGGGCGGAGCCACCAGCCAAACACCTGGAGCGCAATTCAAACACAGATTTATTTAGGTGTGGTAGAAGCAGGGGGACGTCACCAGGTTTGTTGTATTTAGGTCCTGATGCCAGTTCAATGTTCCTCAGGTTTCTCATTGGAAGATTGTTACGTTGTCTGCCTTTGTACTGAATTTTCTATGAGAAGGTTTTTGTTTGTACTTTGTAGTTCTGGCAACGACCACCTGCTGGCTCCGCTTCCACTTATATACAGTTTTTGCTATGTCTCTTTTGGTTACACTTTGATTCCTTTTTGAAAACCTTTGTTGAACTTTCGTATTGTTGAGTTGTTTTTCATAAAGTTTGTCATAAAGAGTATTGGGGTCCTATTTAGATTATCCCGGTCACGGGCTAATCAGGCAATACTTTTACTCATGGTACGCACTTACTGACGTTTTCATTACCGTGAAATGATTAACAGTATTTTGACTCACTGATTCTTCAATATCATGGTGGTACATTCAGTCGTAGTAGAGTCTGGCTGCCAATTGTTCAGAACTGAGAAAAAAATCGCTTCAGGAAGTAAGCCGTTCACCCCAAAGATCCGTTCTTTAGAACTAATCACCGTTAACCGACACGACACGAGTCACAACCCCATATGTCCCCAGTGAATGAAAGCTCCATGCAGTTGCTCGCTTGTTATAATGTAAAATTTAAGGTAAGTAATTACTGGTTGTTCTTCTGTCAGCCCCATCACATCGGGACTGAAATCCAATCATTCTTTGTACAACCTGCTGCTCTGTGATCTTAATAGCAGCAAAATAGCTGCTGCGGCTTGGCAAGATAACCTAGGATGCCATTACTGTAGCCGATATGATATGCACAAGTAGCTTTACTCAATTTTTATCATTTTAGTGCACTTGAAAGAAGGAATAGTGGTGACGGTAACTAATTATGAGCGTTTCCTTGTAATTTCACATAGAGAAGTATGTGGATGATTCCTGTAAATAGAATATTTGATGAATTTGATATTTTGCACGTGGCGTGACATTAATGCAAAGCAGTTTATCACGCGGCCAGAATTCCTGACATGTTAATCTACAGTCAGCGAAAAGGCACAACTGCAACGCTCATGTTGTCACGTTTGTACCTGAGGAAACACTGTCACAATGCGGCACATATGCATACAAATTGGCGCGCTCCGTATTAAGGCCCATACAAACAAGGCTGTATTAAATGCCAGGAGAAAATATGATGTTGAACAGCCTGGAGTCACAGCCCCTTAACCCCAGGAAGAACACAGCATGGAGCTGTCACTTGAGTCGGGCGTCATTATCGCTGCAGGTCTGAGTTCTTGGTGAAGGCTGACAACTTTATGATTTGATTCACTTGAGCTGAGAAGTAATTAAAAAGGGAGGATGCCAGTGACATCTCATAATGAAAAGGTATTATTCATGTGTTGCATTGCATGATGTTATGCAAATGTGCAAAATCTGCGTGCAGTGAGGGCAGAATGTAAATCATACATTTGCAACAGTTAGTCATCTTTCATTTATCTCATCACAATTCCTTACTTGCTTTGTGTACGTAGATATTAGATTCTTAATTACAGCATTTCACTAATGTAATCCACATAGGAAACTATAAAAGTATTTTTATTTTTTTGGAAAAAGGCAGCCTTTAAGCTTCTAATTTGATTGTGGACAATACTGTACAACCTCATCAGAGAAGCACGAAGTAAGTGCCATGATGTGAAACTGGTTATCTGGAGGGATTGACCTTTTGACTGCAGACAACAGCAGCAGAATTATTTTTAAAGAGTTTCAGGCAATATTTTCTTGTAATTTCTAGCCAAATTCTTACGAACTTTTTGGACGGTGCTTCACAGTGCAGATGACCAATAACCCCAAGCATTCTGCAAAAGCAAAGGAAAAGCAAAGTCAAGAAGTAGAATGTTAGGCAATGGCCAAGCCAGTCACAAGTGAGCAAGCATTTTATTTCATAAATCACGTAAATGCAAGTATACTTTTATGATAAGTCGACCTGTCACAATTAAATGATTCATCAACAACTATTTGATTACCAAATTACTGGACAACTATTTTCATAATCGAGTAATTTTTCACGGTTGTTATTAGCATTATGCAAATCCTATTTCAACCTCTCAACAGTAATTATTTTGATTTATGTAGTCCTTCATTGTTTCTTGTCTTTATTCAAAAGAATATTTGCTTTTCCTTAAGAAAACATGACCAAACCAGTAACCAAAAAGGTTGCAAACATCAAACCCTCGTATGTTCTTAATTGTTTAGTTTTTAAACACTAAACAACACCTAATGAACATTGATAATTGGTCAATTAACTCAAATTGGGAATAAAGTGGTTTTGAAGTACACTTTCATATTTTTTTTTATTTGATTAATCAATTGAATATTCAATAGCATAATCATTTCTAAAAAATATTCTATTCATATATTTTAATCATTACACAATACTAAAACAGCAATAACTGGTAACTGTGAAAAATTGTTTATAGTACACTTTCAAGAAAAATATACTGTACTATATTTTTTCAGATTATTCAATTATTTGATTGATTATTCGATGGAATAATCAATTTAATTTGAGTCTAAGATCAGAGTGCTGCATTTTTTTTCCAAAAACAAAACACCTTTCTCTAAAAAAATATAATGAATCTTGTATATTGTTTGTGGCCATAATAGTCAATAAAACTAATTATATTTTGGCAATGTTTATTTTTTTGTTGGAAAACGACGCTCCCCTTTATCTAATAATAAAATCTTGAACTTGCCAACAATGTCCATAGAATAGTTGAGAGGTTTTGTCCAATTTAGAGACACCCTCTGTCCAACCTAGAATATGAAGCACAAGGGCATTTCTCTTCGACTCTGACAGATGCAAAGTGCATGGCATAATATTAAAACACTTCCTCATCAAGAGATAAAAACGTATATTTCCCGTGCCTAAAGGCAGTCAATTATATGACAAGTACATCTAATGAACAATGCAAGACGAGTCAGAATTTAATCAAATGGCAGTGGCAGGGTCCCAGCGCAGATGGGAAATGATTAACACAGTTAATCAAACATCCCAGCGTTAGGTTAAACGCAGCCAGCCTTTGCCATCATCTGAAATATGGATGGGATGCCTTGCACTTTTCCATTTTTCCATTTCCTTTCGCCTTTGGAACATTTGTGGCATTTATCATGTTGACCCTATTTATTCTCCTGCTTTCATAAAGGTATTTATGTTAGCCTATCATAAAGGTATTTATGTTAGCTCTAACCTCGCTGACAAATGCAGACATTTAAATGAGCTAAAGTCTCCCCAAGTACTAAACATTTGATTGCAGTAAACTGGTCAAAACATCGGGGGAATGAGGACAGCAAATATATAGAATATATATAGAATTTAGTTTTTTATTAAAAAAATATATATACATACTGTATATGTAATATAAAATGAAATATATAATGCATATATATAAATATACATGTTACTGAAACACTCCGGCTCCTCAGTACTGTGCATGTTTTTTTTTTCATTCTTAGAGTCAGGAACGACAACTTTTTTTTCCGTTCGCAATTTACCATCCAACAGTAATTAGCCATGATTACAAAGTATCTCTTGAGAAATTGGGACAGAGCAATTCAGTGCATTGTCCTCAGGAATGAAGAGATGCCCTTCCTTTACATGTCGTTTTCCACTCTTCGATTCTCTCAAGAAGACACTACTAATCAAGCAAACTATTTGATTGCTTTTGGAATAATTAAGTTCAATAATTATGATGACTCATTCCAGACTTTTAACTGCGCAAATTAAATTGTTTGATATCGTCCATTCTGGCGGCTTTTCACAAGCATGCATGTTTTTGATTTGCAGAAGTTACAACAAAACTTTGTTGACTTGTTAATAAGCTCAAGCATCTATAGCTTGTATCTTTTTTTTTCTAACCCTGGGGATCACCTTCTGTGTTTGGAACACTAATGTTTTATGGAAATAAGCTATATGTACTTAAAACTTATAATTGTGTTCCTTTATACTTGGACAAAGCGGTTACTTTTAATTTGGTAGAATTAATCGGAATCCAAAATTGAAGGATGGAATGTCTGTCCACAATGATGAATGCTTAAGTAAGATTTTGCCTCAATTAAATTTCAGTCAATTATTGTGGAAGATTATTGACCTCTAAAGGGACTACCGAGGTCACATATTGTCCTCTGTCTTTGCAGTGCCGTATTCATCTTCATTAGGGAGAACAATTGAAGTTGTTTCCTGCTCAAACGAGAGGGTATTAACGCAGACAGATTATCCCTTGCACAGTTCACTAAGAAAGTTGATTTCTATTATGGTCAGCAGAGGTAAAATGAGAATTTCTTGCACACGTTGTTTCAATATGTTGACCTCACAGCTTTTACCCCACTTTACAATGGACTGGATTGTTCAAGTAACGCTATTTTGAACTTTTGCTATGTCAGTCAGTTAATTCAGATATTGACTGAATACCCCATTTCAGGGGATGCTGGCGTCACTAGAAATTATACCTACCCTAAAAAGGATTTTTTTTTTCTTTTTCTTTTGGCGAAGCCCTGCAGCATAAAAGAGTCTCAAAAGGGCTTCTGAAAAAAAAAAGAAAAAAAATGGTGAACTTGGGGACCACCCTTTCGGATGTTTTGATTCAGCAATGGTGGAGCACCACGAGAGACTGTTCTGTCTCCATTTCTCTTCACTTTGTAGGCTTCAGAATTCCAATACATCTTTGGATCTTGCCATCTGCAGAGGTTGATCTCGGATGATCTACAGTGGCGGTGTGCATTACGGTGGAGAGAAAATTGAGTACGGAGGAGCCATGTCACCCTCAATACTAACAAGACAAAGGAACTCGGTGAGTTGATGTGAGTTGAGCGTATATTCAGAGGAAGTTCAAATTCTTCAGTGTGCATCAAGATATAGGTGATGTTCTATCAGTTAGTAATGGAAAAAAAAAAAACGTACTTTGGTTTTGCAGTGCCTGGCATTTAACCTTTGTGCAGTATTTTGACAATTTTTGGATTATTTTCTTCCACGTCATTCTTGCAGTATTTTAGCCAAGTGATGGCAAACTCCTGGTAGTGTTATACCTAAGTGGTGGTTCCATAATGAACTTTGGCATGTTGTCAACATTTGGGTGAAATTTCAGCTTCCTAGTGTCTTTTTTCAATTATTCACCCTTGCTGTGAATTGTTTGATGTAAAGATCAATGGACTGGACAAAATACTGCAAGACACTTCTCTCCTTTTCGGATAACCATTCACATCCTCTCCATGACACTCTGCAACAGCAGTTGAGCTTTTAGTCCTTTTTCAGGAGACCCCCAAAATGGCATGCTCTTTTAACCAATAACATTGCGTCATCAAAGAGAGAAATCATGTTTAACTTTATATTTTTGCATGTGGACACACATCACAGTTGGGTGCATTAACTTAAAAGACAAATACTATAGTTAAACTTTGCCACTTGAAAGTAAACAGGAAACACGAACAAAAAAAAAACATGGCGTCATGGTAATTTCAGAAAACAGACAGGAAATTAAAGACCTGCGGCTAGTGGTACTTCCATGGATTTTTTTTTTTTTTTTTTTTGGTCTGTCAGGCACCACTACCCGAGGAGGAGACGTAAACAAAAGCGGAGCCTCGGAGTCACACGGGTGCTAGGCTAAGCTAAATGCTAACTCATCAAACTCCGCTGCCGAGATCCATACCGCACAAAATGGGTAATTTGCGAAAACCACTGTGTTTGGGACAGGTGCGTTTACAAAATCATGGAAACTTGGCGACACACTCAGATTCCCCATGCTTAAGTGCAATTATTGTTCTTGAGCCTCAAAGCGTCACAAAGTGAAGTTTCATCGCAAAAATGTTTCTGCTTCTATCCAAAAATAGGTGTGTGCATTTATTGTGTGCAAGGTGCATTGTTGAAATGTCACTACTAAGTAAAAAAAAAAATAATTGTGAGTGATTGATTCTTTGAAGCATAAATATTAAATATACATACTGTAAAAACACTCCTATGCACTGTCCTGCTCTAATGTTCCTGGTTTTAATTTTAAAAATATTAATATTAAGGTAAGATATTCACAAAGTGAACAAACTGTTACTTGCACATTTGTCTGCTACATTTAAAAAAAAGAACAAAAAACAATAATTGTAATTCTTTCCTGATAACCTGATAAACATAACTTGTATCAAACTGTGACCCTAAAACTAAGGCGCATACCAAACTATGACTTCTGTGAACCCTAATATATATATATATATATATATATATATATATATATATATATATATATATATATATATATACACACACACACACACACACACTCAAGCATCCATATCATTTCTCCACATTCATAATTTAGTTTTTAGGGTAGATATGATTTCTAGTGATGCCAAGTCTTGCGTATTTAATTTTAGTGCGTGTGATTGCTGCGTTATTTTTGTTGGCACGGCATTGTAGTCTTACAGGTTCTTGCTGTCGTGTGGAAACAATTGTCCAGACTGATCCTTAAGTCTGGAGACAATTGAAGAGTAACTGTCCGGTGAAAAAAAATGCTGGTTTATTATTTCAGTTTTCTTTCAATAGGCTCGCAAGAGAGGATGAAAACTTGCAGATGTTCTCATTTGTGGGCCAATGTTTTATAATTCCTGATTATAATACATCATCTTGATGAATTATAATTATGATAGCTCCGTTTTTGACGGAATGCCTGCCTTTCTTCTCTCCAAATGTTGCACTTGTGAGTGAATGGGTGTCTCGCGCAATCATTTCAAAGCACACCGACCATGCGGCTGCGTTTACAGTGAAAATGCCACATCTCTTGAAAAATATGACAATTTTTCTACAGGACAGACTTATAGCATGGCAAAAATGAAGCAAATTGGAACTGTTGGCCTCTGCTGAACCATATTACTGGGGACCATATATCATTTTTTTATAGGTCACAAGTGAAGCACATCTGTTTCCACTTGCCTAAGTTTCCATACAAAACATTTGAATAGAGATTCTTCATGTATATCCTTTGCTCCCCTGCTCTTGTTTAAACCAACATGTGCCTCATACATCAGCCCAGCCGTCATGAGATCCTAAAGCTTTGCTGCACGAGAACTTTCTCAGCTCGTTTGATTAAAGAATGTTGTTATAGAAGCCGTACGGTGTTTACGGCAAAATACCATGATTTGTTTATGCAGAGCAGTCTTTTCACGGTCCACATTTCTGACAGTTGTGCAAGCCAGAGCCCAACATGACCACGCTGAACCTGGCTTTTTCACTCAAATTTGATCTCAAAGCCCCTCATGTGTTTGACTTCTTTTTAATTACTTCCTGTCTGCTCGCTCAATTATAAGTCCTGGGTTCTTTAAAGGGGGAGCGCCGCATTTTGAACGGACGGAGTGATTAAATAACTGAAATATGAGCACAATCATGAGATCATTCATTGCGGCTTGATTTGATAATATGCTTTACCGTATACCTATTCTAAATGTACTTTTTAATGTTTAGACAGGAGCTGATTACTTGAGTCTATTTTAATTAAAACAAGAGAAAAGACAAAGAAGTCTTTATTGATTGAAGTAGGTTGAAGACATGGAACCCTTTGAAGTCTTACTCTGTTTTTCCATTATTGATTTCAGTCGGTTGCGTGCCACCCCATTGTCACTTAATTAAATGATCAAATTTAACAAAAAATGTTTAAAAGCTCAAACAGTACTCACACTAAAGGACAGGTTTCCATTAGCATATTAACACTTAAATTAACCTGGGGAAAAAAAAAAACAGTTTGTGTCAGTCTTTATTTGGAAATACTTGGACAATTACGTTAGAAAAAAATCCAATTGCTTCAAGGTTGCATGATACAGATTTCAATTCAAAAGTAAGCCGAGAAAGTTTCATAAAACTTAAGTCCTTAGTCTCTTCATAACACTTCTGTGAATCATCCTGGACTTTTTATCACACTTATTCCAAAAGGAGTAGCAACAACAAGAGGTGTTAAGACAAGCTGGAGTAAAAGTAAAAATGAATAATATAATCAAGAAGTCACATTATATCAGCAGACTCGCAATCAGTGTAGTGAGATTGAAGCGCCACCATTGTTTGGTCATCACCATTATTAGAGTTTTTGGGTAATTTCAGCAGGTGTTAACTTCTTATCGCTGCATATTGGTGTTACAAAATTAAATCTGAATTAAATCAATAGAAAGTAGCAAGAGAAAGCTTTATTTTCCTGTGAACATATTCTGAATTTACAGTACGGATGTAAATTAAATGTAAAATGTCTTGTTCACAACATCAAATTAGAATAACAAAAAATTTATAAAAACGGTGAAATTTCACATCATTGTTTTTGCTCTCACACAGCTGTGTGCTTGTCCACTAAATGTGTTCAAACCACATCGTCAAAAACCATTTCTCTAGATCAATGCAGTGATCGCAGTCTACCAATTGATTGATAAGGTCGTAATGGTAGCTTGGATGAAATCACGCTACAAGCAAAAAAATAAACAACACTCAGGTGCAAACAACTGCTAAATAAAATACTGTTGATTCAACCTGAAGCATTTCCGTTTTGTTTTGGTATAATATTACATCTTTTGTCTACCTGCCCATTTATGAGGTGAGAGCTGGTGTGCATGCTTTTATTATGTACTGACGTCATGCTACGCACCTCTGCTTTGGCCATTTTCATTTCCGAAATGCCCAAGCCAAGATACTTACGTTGCTCTCCACACATTTTCAATCAATAAAGCAACTAAATACAGTTACAGAAGTTGGCTAGTGCTATGTTGAATATTCTGTTGCCTATACAACTTACACAGTTTTGATTTCATGTTGTAGTTGCTAGGTGATGTTATGACGCAGATTAGCATGCATTCTACTTATTGTGCTAAACTCTATTGTTTATTTATAATGTTAATTTTAGCTCAACAGTAACACTAGCGTAACAAAGACATACCCCCAAAAAAGGAAATGTCACGGGTTTTTGGTGAACTAGATTTTGGGCCATGGCCCAAAAACTTTTAGGCAGCCCTGCCGATGAGAGTAGGCTGCATTTGCCATAGGTGTGATTATCAATCAGTAACTAATTGATGATGTAATTAATGAACTCCTATTATGTTCTTCTTTTTATCATTTAGAGACCTTGATTTATGTAAACATAAATCTTCGTCATTTCTGCCTCTCAGTAGTAATTGTAATTGTTCTCTGATTTCTGTAGTCTTCCATGCAAACGGACTGACGGCCTTTACGTTCATTCCAAACATGACATGTGCAAAGCTCAATTTTTACTATGATTTTTACCTATTTTCTGACATGCTATGGATTACATTACAGTAGATAATAAATCAATGATTGTAGTTCATTTTCTTCACTGTCAATTTGCAATACCGCAATAGATTAATATCGGGTTTTTAATTAAAATATTAATTCATCTATGAATAATAAATAAAAAATCAACAGATTCATTGATTTCAGTGGACGATAAGCACATAAGTCATTTTAAACTCATTAGCCAACCGGTGGCCCAAACAGAAAATTATTTAATATTTTTCCACAATTCAGCATTGCGTACGATAGTCCGTATTTGCACTCTTGCAGCAGTTAGCGTAAAATTTGCTTACCATATTTAGAAACAGAACTATGATTTCTCTTTAATCATTATGATTAGGATGACACAATGGAAGAGTGATTAGCACGTCCGTCTCACATCGTAGAGGATGCTAGTTTGATTTTGGCGCCAACTTTATAGTCTGCCAATTGCATCTTCTCCACATGGGTTTTCTCCGGATACTTCAGTTTCCTCCCAAAATTCTCAAAAACATGCATGGTAGAAAATGGATATTTGTCAGTAGGTGGCCCGCAATTTACTGTCAACCAGCTCAGGACACCCACAAACTCTAGTGAGGATAAGTAGCGAAGTTAATGGATGGATTCAGTAAATGGATGGATTCATGCATATCATTATAGTGGTGACAGTTGGACTGAAGTGTTTTTGTTGTTTTCCCTCACAGATTATTTTCCCTGAACAGTTGATTCTATACACAAATAAGTTGGAAGTTAACCAGTGAACCTGGAAGAACTTGTTTGGACCTTGCAAGGTTTCACTATATCAAACTCTTTGAGGTATACTAACATTAAACATTTGAAATATACTGCTTCTCGAGCAAAATTACCTTTCTGAAGCACATACTAAGGTTAATAGTTCATAGTTGTACAGGTCACAGGTTGATATTCCAACTCACCATCTAAACCACGCAAAATAAATAATAAATGAGCCTTTGCAGAGCCTATTGCTAACCCAAAGGAAGTCCAGTTCAACCCGTGCAAAAACAGGGCAACTCCTTGTGGAGGTGGAGAAGTGAGGTTAAGTCTCCGAGTGGCATGGTTGCCCATGGCTACATAAATATTAACCGACTTGCCTCTGTGGTGAGACAGGCCTTCTTTGATTGAAAGTCTGCTGCAAGAGCTTGATATCCAAGGAGACCACTGAAGGCACCCTCGCAAAATTGATGCGTGAATACCAGGAGAGAGCATGTTGAGGTAATGTGGGGAACTTTCCTCCAGGAAGATCCAGCTGCTCTTTTACTTGCAAAGTAAAGATAGAAAAAAAAGCACAGTACAAGTATGTGTTGTATTAAGTGGACATTAATATTTTGTTCTCTACTCTAATATTGAAGTGCCTGGAGTTCAAAACACTGAAGACAAAAAAAAAATCTAATATGAAGTCAGTGAAATACTTGAATCATTGAGTACCTGCGATTTTCAAACCCTCCTTTAGCCTAACATTTGAAAATACATCTTTGGAACTGAGTGAGAAAGAGAAAACATTGCCCATTGAAAATGAATGATGTACACGACATTTTATTTTTACTAACTGAAGTGGAGTGGTCTCTACACGGCTCCCCCCATTGTTTGTGTTATTTTGTGCAGTGCTCGCTAGCAATGTCGCTGTTAACATGACATCACTGGGCAGGTGAGGAGAGGCTGCCAGTTAACTCTTTCAGTGCCATGGATGAGAATTTACATCATATAAAATACTTAGGTTGTGTAACAGGGACAAGAAATCTTATCACCTATGTTTGTTGTTGTTAATGAATGGATAGATGACCCTCATGGCCAGCACTCCTCTTAAACTTATGTCATTCTAGCACTGCTATAATGTAATTATATAAATACGCAAACTTTTATTTTGGCATCAAAACATTTTTGTCATTCTTTTTTGTGTTTTTTCTAAGGGAAGGACTGTTGAGATGTTTCAGATACTACAAAAAAAACTGTGAAGTCACTGCTGTGCAGAAAACACATCTTTTAAAAAAATAAAGTTCATTTTCTCCTTTTGTCCCAAATAGCGTGATGTCACTCAGCTGACCTAATTTTAAACAGTGATTACCAAAGAACGGAATAAGATAGAATCATACTTCCTTTTTGGAAAGAATGGAATCCAAACTTTCAAATAGGAACACCAATGTCAACATTGTTATACAATACAAAATTCTCTCGGTCTTGAAAGATGTATAAAAATGCTCGAAATCAACTGGGGTTGCTTTTTCAGATAATGCTTGGCACTGAAAGAGTTAACAGCTGTTGCGTTGGAGACGCAATGTTCTTTGGTGTCAAGCTAACAATAGTAGTTGTAGAGCATAGTAGATATCATGCCATGATATGCTGACCTGTTTGAAGTCAATTTAGTTTGTTTTTTTTGTTTATGTTTTGGCCAAACTACTATTTGTAAAAAATGTGTAATATAATTTGGAATTTATTACCCTTCTTTATCACCATTCTACTGCCTTAGTAAGGGGTCGATTTATACTCGTTTGTAACCAACCTTTTGTGTAACCTCTTTTTTTTGTACTTTCACTACAACCTTCAAAATCCTTGTAAAGCATACCTAATTTGCTCACTAGCATTATGCAAACACAAAATGACCTTTTCAGTATTATTTACAGCTTTTGCATGTTGCTAGCTAACTTCATCTTGTTCCAAGTCATGCCAAAGGCCGAAAATGTTGCAATTGTATGCAATTGCGCTGTGTGTGTGCACGCTTTAACAACCTAAGGAGACTGACTATTTATTCATATGTGCTGCCGTGTATATTTTATATCTTGCACACATCCATGTTTGGATGCAAATCAGTTAGCTGGATTTCTGTAGGAACACAAGTACATGGGTCAAGGTAGTGCATAAAATGAATAAGTAATATAAAAGGAGAAACAAATGAATTGATAAAGTACAGCAACAAGCCTATAAGAAGCTTTGTTAAATGTGCTCTGAAACTTTGAATGCGACCAAAACCTCTGGCCACATAGCTGTAATTCATTAGGGTAAGCAGCAGTCCTGTGACTGGTCATGTGTGCCAGAGATGTCAATCATGTGCAAATATTTTGGGAAGGAACCAATAGGCATTGTTCATAGAACAATTCAAGGTTAAGAGCCAGGCTTTGAGCCACATGAGAAATTGGGAGGTGTGTTTGCTCACCGGGGATGACTTAGGACAGCCCAAAGCGTACGCCATTATCTCCACATGATAAGACAGTAGAAAGAAATCAACAGGAGTTATGTCTTTACTGGCAAGCAAACAAGCACCCATTGTGTCTATTTTTTGCCCGTTTTGAATTTTGTGGAAGGGGAGGGTCATGAAGGGTCTAACAAATGAAAATAAAGAGAACTTAATGAAATTTTGCACACTCTCCTTGACTTTTGTTTGCCTTGTAGGTCATCAGTGTTCTCAGAAGCCCAAGTTGTCAAAGACACAGATAAACGCTGCCTCGATTAAGCAAAAACTCTACCATTTAAGGCCTGAATTGTTAAAATCCAGTCCACAAGGACATGGGTCCTGCACGTTTTCCAAGTTTTTCTTTGAAACACACCTGAGTCAAATAATCAGGGTCATTATTAATCTCTTGCAGAGCTCGCTGATGAGCCAATCATTTGAATCAGGTGTGTTGCAAAGAGAAACTTGGAAAACATGCGAATCACAGGCCCTCGTGGACTGGAGTTTGACACTTCGGGCGTTAAAGGGCTAGTCCATAGCTTTGCGCATGATGGTTAAAAAAATAAATAAATAAATAAAGAAACACCACTAATATTCATTAGTACATTTGTTTTTTGGGGGACTTTGCATAGTTAAAATAATATTAATAATATGATTTTTATCCCCAACTGCTGTAAACAGATTTTTTTTCTTCTTACTTTTTATTACTTCATTTAAACATAGTAATTTTGCAACAAAAACACACTACACCACCCCCATGACCCCAAACCAAAATAATTTGTTCCACCCAGTCCCTCCCTACCAGCTTCTTAGCATGCAACATGCACCTGGTGGTGAAAGATGGTGAAAGAACCTTGCTTAAACCATGTGGTATATTTCTTAATTTCAACCATTCAAATGCACACTATTACTATTCCAATTTGCTCATTAATTCTAGATTGATATTTATGATGTGGATTTTTTTTTCTAGCTGTTAAATGTTTCAGGTGGTCAGAGACAGAACTACTGCAGTTGGAATAAGAGAATCTCGCTGTTGTGTTAGATGCGTGTGTTAATATTAAAGCCAAGGTGCTGCTATCAAGCTATATGACGGCATACCCAATCATATTGTAACTCATGTTATGACGGAGATAGGAGCATAGAATTTTAAGTGTTCTCAAACATGTGTTTCTTTTTATTAAAGTATTCTACATATTTTGCAAAGAATTCCATGTGCAAAATGTTGTCCGAAAGGGCGACCACCAAGAGTCTCAGATGATTTGGATCATTTTCACTCTTTATTTTCAGGGCCTGCAGAATATTGTGTGCTATGTCTATGTAAACACTTGTGGTACCAAAGATTGGTTTGCGTTCTTTAATTCGGAAAATAACGCGTGATTCTTCCTTATTCTGTTCTTGAGTAAAAGATCATTTGAGTGACACCATCCTATTTTGGACCAAATAAGGAGGAAATTAGAATTTTGTGAAAAGGTGTATTTTCTGCAAAACAATGGGTTTTAGCGGCATCTGAAATCTCTCACAAGTCCCTCTCATCTATAAAACATAAAAAATAAATAAATAAATAAATAAATCAATGAAAATGTGTTTTTGATGACAAAATAATCTATAAAGGTTATTGGTAAAGTACACATTTACAGAAACGTAAATGAATATTCTCATCCGTCCAAGCCATTTCATTTCCAGGGCATTCAATACTACAATACTGAAGAGGTCCAATTGTAATCAGTCATTTAACAGAAGCTATTCTATACATTAGCTAATTAGCAAGTTAGCCCTACCGTCTATGGTTTCCAAAGGGTTCTATTAATGTCAGTTGATCCATATCGGAATCCACTCATCTGACAAATCCGTCTCAGCTTGACTGAATTCCTCATCAGATTCCTTCGTCAGATGACATTGAGTCTTTCAAACTATGGCGGAAGCCATCAACCTTTCAAAGACGTAGACGCACGTGTCTGTAGCGCGTTCATCCACTTCTTCCTCGGAATCCACTCTATCATCTTTGTTTGTATTATGCGATCGACCCTGGCAGACAAAATACTTATTTGACATGATGAGAATTCTTGCCCATGGCAAGGAAAAAGTTTTCGTCCAAAGGTCCATTTTTAACACTTTTAATACTAACTAAAAAGATTTGGCTTATATTTGAATAAAATACATACTAATGTTTGTATTGAGGTGCTGCTGTATCAAAATATATTCCCCAGCAAAATGGCCATGGTTCCAAATATGTTTTTTTTTTGCTTTTTAATCAACCCAAAACTCAACATTAAAGAACATTTTTCAAATTTGATGGTTTGTCAGAGAATTTCTGAAAAAAGCACCATGCTCCTTTTTCATGAATGTGGGATTGAAATTGCATTAAAATATTTAAAACAATTACATTTATCTTGCATGGATGTGAGCTCAGCGTCCTTGAAGTTGTGATCATACAAAATAAACAAATTATTTGCTGCAGAGTGAAGAATATTGAATGACAGTATATGACCGTGAACCATTTGTACGTTTGGCACAACATGTTTTTTTTTAAATTCTGAATCTCAAATCTCACCTTTCAAATTACAGTAGTATTTAAACTCATAAACATTTTCTGTGACTCATGAAACACACAAATGCAACACACTCAATAGGGATGATAAAAATATCGCTGGATTAATTTTCTAATCATAAACTGTCTTCACCTCGAGATGGTTGATGTTGAGTTATCTTTTCAAAGGAATAGTTGAATGCCCTCTGTTGGCAATTTGGACACCATACTACTATGAATACAAAATTAGTGTTTAACCAAGCCATAAAGACACCACATGTGTTTTCAGTCCCTGCTTATAAATAAACATTTTTCTAGCTATAGATGCTTGCCACTGAATGACCTTTTATTACATCTGTTTTCTCTTTTTTTGTCCTGCTCCCACCCAAAAAATGGCATGTATTATTATGTAAAATTATGCTTATAAAAACATAAGTCAGCCCCTCGCCGGCGTTCACCTTCACCTGGCGAGCATGACTCAACTTCATATTTCCCCACCGTGGGTGAAAGACAGATTTTATTGAGGCCAGGTGCTTAGCCATGTCTTGCCTCATAATATTATAGGTTAGAACTGCTCAGCCACATCACAACATGCGGGTCTTTGCCCAATTCAGAAATAAATATGCAACTCTTGTGCATTGGTCTTCTTTTCTTTTATGCCATCAATAGAGTCCCTTATATGGATATACTGTACATATAATTTTAGGAGCTCTTTTATATATATATATATATATATATATATATATATATATATATATATATATATATATATATATATATATATATATATATATATATATATATATATATATATATATATATATATATATACGGTTGGATTCACAGTTTAATAAGATGATGAATCAAAATTGACCTAAATGGTAAATGGAGACTTATACACAATCATCAAACGCTGACTTATTGCCTCTTTGTTGTCAACAACGTGGCTGCATGGATAATTTTTCCTGTGGACTTTGACCCATTATGAAAAGGAAAAGATGTCTTGACTTGTCCGTTCAAGACAAATATGTGGGAACAGTAGCACATGTGGATTTCAGCATATGGGGGAGAAAAAACAGAAACTTCAAATCATTTATTTTTGCAACATTAGTTTCAGCATCTGCGTCTCCGCAATCGTACATTGCCTCACACTTGTTTGTTTCTAACCCACCCCCTTATCTCCAAAACCGCAACAGTATAGTCTTCAATAGACGATGAAGAAATGTACTGTAATTTTGTCATTTTAACACCACACACTATGTGTTTTAATTGGACAGCCATAATATTTATAACCACTAAAATCAGGGGTAGACTTATATCCGTCTTTTTGTCAAACTCACCCAAACTGAAGTAAAAATGGCATGTCGACTTATGCACCAGGTTGACTTATTCACAGAGAAATATAGAAAAACATTGATATACTCAGAATCTTGACAATTACCTTATACGCACTATGAGAAAAACCCATTTAAACTTTTTGTACATTCATCTTTTAGTTGTGTGCACCCTCTACTTTTCCCTTATTTTCATACACTTCAATTACAATTTCAAGCTTTTGAAGTTGAGACATTAGAGTTACAGGGTATATTTTATGAGTTTTTCATTCTAAAATCCCACGATAAACTTCAATAAGATGCAAATTAATTTTTACTATTACATTTTTTTTTTTATTCTAATGGTTGGTCTAGTATCGCTAATTATATTACATGGGAAGCGCCGCTCAGATGGATGCTATCATGTTTATTTTATTTACATAGTCAAGTAGAAATTTGGGATGTTGGTTTGCATCTTGTGTGCAGTTTCTGCTTTGTATACCAATCGCAAATAAAAACGGAAAAAAAAGGAAAAAGAGATTTATATGCCAATTGTACATAAAAGGAGGAGAAGGAAGAGAGGAGGGAGGGGCGGTTCCAAGCTTAAGTATCACGGTGGCGCACCACAATCAGTTTGGGATTTAGAATGATTAGTTAATGACGCATTTAAATTCACCCACCAAAAACAAAATGCCAGCAAAGCCATCGTGATACAACAAGACTTTAACTTGGAGAAAAGGTCTGAAAAAGCAGCGGTTGTGCCTCCCTTGTGTAGCGGACGGCCCACTGCGTGCTCCATGTTGTTGCCTGTTATTCTTCCTTGTGTGCCTGGATTTCTGTACTGTATTCTGCTTGACTGGTAAGAGTGCAATTGTGTTGGTGTTTAGAAAAAGTATGTAAAGTGCTGGATTTTCTCTAAGGGGTCTGTACTGTCGAGTGCTTGTGTCAGTCGTCATTCGTCGATGTCCTGCCCACCTTCAGTGCCGACGGACTGCCCACCTCTGGTTGTGGCTTCCTTGTTTATGTTCCCGTAAGCTTGGGGATACTAACCGCTGTTGACGTACTTTTTTTTTAGATCCCATGCTATTTTGCTCCAAACCAATGGTTAAATTGTATTTGTATTATTTCTCTCACTCTCTCTCACTCGTTCTGTTGCTCACTTGGCATAGGCTTACAAATTATGATCTCTCTGAGACACCGTATTGCACATGCTGCAACCCTGTAAATATTACACAGTGTGACTTTAAGAATATTGTTTTTATAGAAACCCCCAAATGGACATCTTGAAAATGCATGTTTTTGTCAATATCTCAAAACATATCTCTGATTTTGTGAAAATGCATCTCATATATAAAATAGCGGTACAATTAAAACTTTTTGATTCGATGCGCTCACATCTTTTAAATCAAACTGATCTTCTGATTCAAATTGTTTTTGTGAAACCCATAAAAGATCAAGTTTGTCAAACTAAAAAAATGCAGATCTGAGAGAGTCAGTCTTTGCAAAGGCATAAATATGGAATACTTTCCGTTAGATCTCATTTTGATTGTACTGGGGGTCCCATTTCGTGGTTTGTAAAATATGAAGTGTAAGTATTTGGAAGGAAAAAAAAAACAAATCTGGCCTATAGTTTATCTTGACCAGTGTGTCAACGTGGAGCGGTTTTATTGATGTAATTTCCCCCCATGTAATATGACAGTTAAGATTAAATCCTCGTTTTTATTGGTTGACTCGACAAGACTGCCCACTGTGGCGCATCACTGCTTGCACTAAAGCAAAGGCTGCAACTCAAAGCACAAAAAGAGCCCATAATCGATGTATTGACAACATTCTCTATAATTTCATTTGAATTTTCTCATAGTGCAGAAAAAAGATGACACGATAAAAAAAAAAAAAAAGAAAGGCCCCTGTCCAGCTGCCGCCACACGGTCCGGATCCTACCGATTTAAATCCAGTCCGGGCTTTTAGCGAGACCCCCTCAGTGGGTGCCGGCACAAGGCAGGCTGCTCCCGGCCGAAGCACTGGCTGGCTGTCTCCGCTTACTGGAAGTGTGCCGCTCGTCCATTCCACCTTTACCCCGCGAGCCGGTTCGATCTCGGCTTCACAACTTCTCGCCCACCGACTCAACGCAAGCCGTGGACAAAGCCACCCAGCGTCCTCTGACACTTCGATTTCGCTGCACAAGAGGAGCCCAGACTAGATGGTGTCGGCTCGGTACCGGCAGAGGTGTTGACTGGAGCGGCTTTCGGCTATGGAAGTGTGCCCCGGGAAGAGAGGCACGGCCGGGCTCAGAGGAGAACCTGTCGCCGACTGAGAACCAGTCCCACGAAGAGGGGCATGCCTCACATCCCCAAACCTTGGCAGGACCCTCCATCATCAAACACAATCTGACTTTTCTCCCTCTTATCCTTATTTTTCAATTCTGACATAATTTCGTCTGGCTTCGCTGCAAGGTAAGTTTCACTGCACTTTAAATGAATGAAGATGGCTTTGAGTTTAATGTGCAACTTTCCCCACTTTTACACGCACACTCCATCGCGTGTTCGCCATTCAATTAAAAAGGAGCTTTTTTTTTGCAACTTGTATTTTAGAAGCTTAAAAAGTCAGTCACGCGCAGATTGCGAGCCGATAACTCCAAAATGCACACAAAAATCCCCGTGCAACAGATGTGCGGGCGCGTTGAGCCTCTATCGCGTTTGAGAGATGGAAGCAGAAGCTCTTATTAGTTCAGCTCTGTGATTTTTTTTTTTTTAACAAATCCATGGATACTCTTGTTACATGGGGGATTTCTTGTGGAGCTGTGACCTGAGAAGTGATTTTTGAGCACATTCTAGAGCTAATCCTTTTTAATTGGACAGAACATGTTTATTCAATTATATGGAAGGAAAAACTGAAGAAAATTACCCTTGCGATGTAATAATTACTTTTAAAAAGACAGTGTGAAGCAACGGGCTTGTAAATGTCAGCGAAATTAATCAAATGAAGAAAGAAATGTGGCTCTTCAAGTCCATGCTAAAAGCCCGCAAAATTGGATGATTTAGGTATTTTTGGGCACGTTGGTTTGTAAAGGCATGCGTCTCGGAGCTGGGGGAGGAACGCGCCGCGGCCGGGTCGGTGATGCATGGCACCCACCCCGAAGCACAGCAGCACACATCGGTCATCCATCACTGGATTATTGGTGAAATTTAGCCCCGCATTTGACATAATCTCGGTTTGAAATTGTGCAGTTTGAAAATGATGATGCGATTTCCCGAGTGGATTCGGGTCCGTGAATGCGACTCACGTCTATTTGTCACAATGGAAAGAATGATGTGCGTTTTGATACGTTTCATGTGCAAGTGACTCCTTATGGATCGTTTTAAAAGACTCATTCATGTTAAGAAACAGTATAGTTTGAAGGATAAGTAACAAAAGCAATCCTTTTGTAGAAGAATGTAAATGGTTTACATTTTTTTTTTTGTGAAAAGTCCATCCACTTGGAATAAACACATGAGCAAAGTCTAGAAGAGGAATGATTTCTAAATTTTTGGAGCCAGTGTTGACTGTAACGTTGCCTCGACTCAACCCATTGTGTTGTGCTGTGTGTGCAAAGCTTTCATACAATTGCACAGTGACTCACCGGGAGTGAGGTAAATTTGGGCCAAAAAATGTGGGCCTATTATTGAAAAGAAATATATATCTTTTTTTTTTTTTTTTTACATTATATTTTAGTATATTTTGCAGTGTATTTTGATTGATTTCTATGTCAATTGTTACACAAATGTAGTACATTGTTCCAACGTTTGAGTGGAATTTGATCTGTTTCTGGAGGACTCTTTGCTCCTTTTTCACCAATTTTATGCCCAGGCATGGATCGGTACTGGACGACTTGTTTCGCCAAAGGGTTTGAAGCAGTCACAAGTGTCTCAGATCCATTTTCTCAACTTTTTTTTTTTTTTTCACACTTGCCAGTGAGTGCGAAAGAGGAGGGAGTGGGTGAGAGCTCATCAAAATTTGTGACATTATGGGCTGTTGCTTGATGCCTGCCCATCCCACTCTTGTTTTCCTCCACAATAGAAAACGGCCGAGATTGGCATCTTCTGACGAATCGCATACTAAAACAGACCGCCATTTCGATCTTTAGATGATAACGAATCAAGCACTTGCACTTTGGCTTTATTAAAATCATTTGTTATTGATTTAATATTGAATGGCCTCAACTGGTGGCTTGCTTGCTTGAGCTGATGTTTTTCCTCTCTGATTTAACGTCACATTGTAGGCATGCAGAGCTTTGAAAATCTCACTGATGACCATCTTTTGTCTCTCCGCTCACTCAATCATCCGTCAAGATTGTAATGTTCTTCTTTCCAGAGCGGAGTTGAGGATAGATAGGATAGGGAGTGGACTCATTTTGATTTACACTCCGTAGCCAATTTTGGCATATAAATTGTGGGTTTGTGGGTTTTTTCCTACATGGAGTCATGCTG
Organism: Hippichthys cyanospilos; assembly: GCF_059441005.1. Lineage (NCBI taxonomy): Eukaryota > Metazoa > Chordata > Actinopteri > Syngnathiformes > Syngnathidae > Hippichthys > Hippichthys cyanospilos. Next base: position 9,310,273 of record NC_142378.1, on the reverse strand, counting down.
GGCGGATAACTGCTTGTCGTTAAAAGGACTAAACAGGGCTGTAAAGAAAGGCAAAGAATGGAAGGTGTGCGCTTTTTCTACGCCAAGTACTTCCTTTTTCTTGTGAGTAATTTTATTTTACGATTGCTAATCAGTAAAAGACTGGGCGCTACTGTGCGCGCCACCACCCACCTCCTCCACCACCCAACATTTGTTTCCACTTTTCAAAAGTCCCTGCAGTGCTACCAGGGCGGGGGGGAATTGATTCACGGGATTCGGCTCAAGAAATTTCCTGCTTGCCGAAATAATTCCATGGACGCACGTGACAAGAACGGGCTCGCAAAGACGCCATTTCAACACGAATGACGAGAAGCAACATGGCTGCCTTCTTCAGCTGCACGCGCCCGTTAGGTGGCTCCGTATCTGCCTTTTGTGAAACGTTGGGCCAAAGTGCATTGCGCTCCACGCACAAACGCACCCACTTTGTGATTGTAAGTCAGATTTTACGACATGTTGAGGCGTTCACTAGACTGCGCTTGATGTAAAATTGGGAGTATTGGTCACACACAGTATGTGAACAGGAGGGGAAAAAATAGGCCTGTAAATGAATTTTCAAGTAAAAATAATTTGCAGCCAGAGCACTGTCAAATTGTAATTATGCAAATGTGCAATTCCTTTTCAAAATCGTCTCTCCTTTTTTCCCCGTGGTTTAATAAGAAATAAGAATGAAGACATAAATACAAACCCACAGTCTCATTCCTTTTGGTGTATGTGAACAAGACTCGCGCTTATCTGTGCGCAGCTGCAACACTGTTTGGAGAAAATATTCAATTTGTGCATGTCAGAGGAGATGGGAGGCTGTGAGCAAACAGCAGTTATTGCGCCTCCGCCGTAGCAGCCGCGAACAGGCCGTGCATTGGGAGAAAAGGGGGGATCTGCACACGTCTGCCAGGGGAAGGGAGTCATGTCTCGGCTGGATTAGAAGTGAGCCAAGCACTTAAAAGCCCCGCCGCCGACAGGACACGGGCTGTTATTCAGGGATGGTGTGGGTAAACATGGCAGAGCAATATATCTGTCCTTGACTATTGTAACTCATTGCAAGAGAGAAAAGTTCCACACGGTGCCGTTTTGCATTAAAAAGGGATAGAAAAGAAGCTGGGGCTGTGATTTAGTGCAGTTATTTCCAACCAGTGTGCCATGAGAGATCATCAGGTGTGCCGCGGGAAATTATCCAATGTCAGTTACTTGGACTTTTTTTTTTTTCTTTTTAGAACAAGAAATAAATGTTAATTTAACTATACCAACAAATGTTCTTCCACTTGATGTCCGAGATTACATCGTTACTCTGTGTGTCCGTGTTCGTTTTGCCAGGTTGCGTGCCTTGAGATTTTTTTTTCCAATGAAAAAATGTGCCTTAGCTCAATATAAGTGGGGCAACACTAAGTTAGTGTATTAAATCTGGTCCGGTAGCACTTCGTCAAACAGGAACCGGTTTTGGCATGTGTTCAAAATGGGTCTTGCACTCATCACCATGCAACATAAAAGTGAAAACATAGAACAACAACAAACAGAATAAAAGAGTGTTAAGGAAAAATCTATATCTATCTATCTATCTATCTATCTATCTATCTATCTATCTATCTATCTATCTATCTATCTATCTATCTATCTATCTATCTATCTATCTATCTATCTATCTATCTATCTATCTGTCTATCTGCCTGCCTGCCCGCCCGTCCGTCCATCCATCCTAAAATATCACATAATAAAGTATTTATCAGAAAATTGATTAGGTCGATATCTTCTTGATCTCAAAATAATATGTGGCATTTTAATGACATCCAAATAACATCACAGGACAAATTAACTCACAAAATGAATAACTTCCTTTAATTACTGACCTAAAACCATAATCTCAATCTAGAAAAGGTTTACAAGTTAAATTAGGAATGCACATTAGTGATATTGGAGGGGAGAAAAAAAAATCTGGCAAATGCGCAATCACATCAGCGCTACATAAAAGTCCCGCGGAAACCCAACTTGAAGCATATCCTTTTTATAACAGATGAAAGTTTTCAGTTAATAAGTACACTTAACATGAAGCAAACTTCACCAGACCTCTAAACAAAATTTATATATATATTTTTTTAAATCTTTGCAATTTTTTTTCAATCATACACAGTGACATTCACTTTTATTTGTGCCTGTCTAGTGGATTAGGTCTGCTAAGTTGCTATTGTGTAGTGCAGCGTGTGCTTGGCTGTGTTTGGGGCTTTGTTCTCGCACCGTAGCTTAGTTGCCAAGTCAGATGGAGCGCAGCGTCTGGCCTGGGACTTTCAGAGGAATATCACAATATCACAAGCCTGCTAAGTTGCTAAAAAACTAAGCTAATCAACAAAATAATTATCTGTTCAATTGCTACCATGCCAGAGACATCAAACACAGCAGAGGGGTGGAAAAACAATGAAATTATGTGATAATGATTGCTCACACTGACAGGAGACACTTTTTTGCGTGTGTGTGTGCGTGTGTGTGTATGAGGAAAGATGAAGCTGGAGGCTGCTCACTCCCGAAAAAAAAAAGAATCTGTGTACATTTTGAGAATGAACATAAACGTCCATCATCACCTCTAATGAGCTTCTTATGTGGGCTTTTTTGGCATTGAAACAGAGAGGGAGAACAGTATTAGTCGATTAATTTCCTGCAGTGAATCATGGAACCTGCTGCTTTTATCTTCACACTGTGCTCCATGTGTGGGCCACCAAAAAAAGGTTTATGTTTGCCTCACACGTTCATAAGTTTGGCCCGCCGTGCGTCCCCCCACTTCCTCCCTTTTTCACTCCGGGCACTGATAATGTCTCTGCATATGAATTAACCGCCCTCATTGAGCTTCTTTCCAGTAATTGAGAAAGCAGACACCGTAAAACTATCGTCATATTATATCTGATATGTTCTCTGAAATACTTTAAGGGTCTGCTTGGAATTTTATTTCCAAAAGAAATAAAACTACTTTTAATTTTCTGGGTACAGTTGGAATGTTGTGCATGACTGAAATCCAGCAGGGGGTTAAAGTGTGGCCCCAGCAGGTGCCGTACGGGTCGCTGTAATTGTCAAAAGTTATGATAATTGATCAGAAATGTGTTTTTTGACAGGTTTGTTGAAGAATAAAATACACTTGGTGCTGCTTTGTTAACTACGCCCACCACTTACACACTTTAATGAGATTCCACCTTTTACACTGATATTAGTGATGTGTTTTTAGGAGGTCTGTCAAAGTTAAAGCATGAACTTTGGTTAGTTAACATTTTGTAAAGCGTTAAAAATAACTACGAGCTAATAATTTTGCACTTTGCAAAGACAAGATCGAATTGTTTGTTTTACATCTTAATTGTATTATCTCAGAGCAAAACAATCCGCTCAAGTAACAAGTTCTAACGCAATAAAAAAATGCCTGCAACGATGAATCAAATGTGTTAGTTTTGTTCAACAATTGTATTTTACTTGGGAAAAAATGAATTTTGGATCAAAGAAAGATATTACATAAGGAATTTAAATACTATTTTTTATTTGAATTTTACACTAATTACAACATTTTACATAAATAAATATCTGTTACAAGAGTCATAGGAAATAATTGTTGAAAAATGTGACTAATGATGATAATGTTTATTGAAAAGTTTGAGATTTATTATAATTTTTTTAACCATTTAACAGCACTGTTTTTGAGGTATTTATTTGACTTGTTGATGAGCATTGCTTCATAATAGCAATGATCAATTTGTCAATAATCAAAAGCCATAATTATTTTGGTAATTGGTCAATTGTTTGGACACCTGAAAAAATCTTAATTCTCTGAATTTCTGTTTTTTTCTTTTTTTTTATGTTATGTTTAATCAACAAAATGATGGCCATAATAAGCAATCATTAAAATAATTGGTTGCAGCCTTATATGATATCAAGCTAATATTTTAGCTTTCTTTTTGAAGCAGTGCAAAAATGCATCAAATGCATATTGTTGACAAAAAGCATAGTTTATTTTCTTGCCTTATCCTCTCCACCGTCCAAAATGTAAAGTACTTGTACAGGTGTAAATATACATCAAATGTTTTCTAGTGACGCCTCAGGTTTGAACATGTTTTGTTGGCTCAACGGGAGAGCTTTCGATTGCGATGCCGTAGCGGCACACAATGCGCAAGTGCGTGTGTGAATGTGTCACAATGAAGTTTCCGCTCAGTGCCGTCTTACCAACGTGGTGCAAAATGGCCCGAGGAGGAGTTGTTCCTGACAGAGATGCATTGTTTGAGGCAGCCAATAAAGGCGCGCGCTGAGTGGCTACATCTGTGAACCTCATCTTGACTACAGTGTGGGCCGAGCGACAACACGGCAACTGTCACAGCTGCACCTGCTGCTCTGTCCTCCTCACACAGCCTCTCGCTCTGTGCCGCCCGCCGAGCTGCCGCCGCGTCGTCCGTCTCTGCCGTGACCAACCGAAAGCCCTCTGCCTCATCTCGGGTCAACTAGACCACAGTTTCTTGAGGGAAACCGTCTTGAAAACAAAGGAGAAAAAAATGTGAGGTAGAAAAATAGAATTGTTGCTTGCCCCCAGGGACTTGGATGCAGTACTGCTGAAGTACAAAAATCTCTGCCTGTAAAACAAAATTGGGTTCAGGAGAGCTGCCTTAATGTAAACTGACCAGTCTGGAGCGTCGTATTAAAGCTAGTTGTCCCTCTATGTTACTGTGAATGGCAAATCCATGAGCTCCTTAGCACGCACTCGCACACACAAACACATGTGCATACTCTTGTGTGATGGTGACATTAAGAGCCTTAAAAGCTTTTAAATATGCGCTTATGTATGCTCAACTGCTGTTCACTCATTTGAGCACTGGCAAATTCAATATTTTAGGCCAAAATATCCAATGGATATCAATTAGATTATTTTGTGTTGCTGACTTTCAGCTTTTTGTTATTTATTATGTATCGTAGTAATAGCAGTTCTTTTTTGTGCAGTTGTGTTTTGTGTTTTTCCAAAGCTGCTTATCCTCACAAGCATCGCGGGCTTGCAGGTTCCTACCCCAGTTGACTTCGAGCAGTAGGGGGGGGACACACCCTGAACTGGTTGTCAGACAATTGCAAGGCTCGCAGAGACAAACAACCATTCATGCACCCAATCACACCCAAGGACGTATTAGGGCTCGGGGAGTACATGCAAACTCCGCACAGGAAGGCCGGAATGAGGTGGATTTTGAATTTGGGTCCCTGCGCCACTGAGCTTTTGCATTACCTATTGTAGTTGAAACTAGTCAAAATGGCTGAAATGTACCTTTTCCTATCACTGATATGATGCAAAAGGTACCCACCGGTATTTATTGTCCAATTGGAGCACAATAGTTCTATTGACATACAGTAGACATGTAAAAAGTGATTTGGCTTTGAGAACTGATGTGTGTGAGTGGTGTGGACTCCCACATTGGGGGGTTAAGAGTGGCTCCCCCAGTTTCAGCCTTGCTTGTACAGCTGTGCCAGGCCTGCTGGCATCAACTGCTATTTTTTGGCTTCAGCTCCTCCACCTACGCTGCGGGGGTGCTCAACTAATAAACATCTTAAACATTGGCGATAAGTAACCCTCCACCTCCAGATCGTCATTGGGTTGATGGAGATGTCAAATGATTCATGCATTAATCAGGAAAATTGGAAAGGAAAATATTGACACCTCTGATGTTTTTGGCACGTGCAGACATAACATACATGCATGCAGACAGGCTGGCCCAAGAATGGTGCTCACACATCCCCTTGTTGCTGTTTTTATCAAGCTTGCACATTTCTATTTTACACTTATTGCTTTTTAATATTCTGTGTGTGTGAATCCTGCAGATCACACCTGTTTGTTTTGCGCATCATACTCCTATTCTAATTTACTTGGATTTACTTCCATGATGAAATCATTTGTGTGCAATATGTTACCTTTAATTTGTTCAAGGCTCATATCAGACACTTTTGTAATCATATTATTGACACTATTTCTATAACAAAAGGAGATATATTATTGCCAGTGTGTGGTAAAGATGCTGCATTGCTCTTCATTACAGTGAAGGTGTGTGTCGGTAAAATTTGGAGCTTATTTTCTGCCATGCAGTGGTAATTGTAAAAAAAAAAAAAAAAAGGTCATTTGAATTTTTACAGACTGTTTTTATGCAGCTGTAAAATGTGTCTATAAACCCAAAATGAGTTTTTGAGATATTCTCTCATCTGAAGATCAATGACACAGATTGGTGCAACATCAAAAGCCAATCAGTCAATATTCAGTTAATGATACAGTTCTTTGCAAAAGTTGTCACAGTAAAACATTAAAATGTAAGAATAATATAGTGTTATTTTCAATCTCACATTGAGTGCCGGTTTTTACTCTTGCAGCAATGAGATGGTTTGTCACTTTATTCTTGTTTATTTCTTGTGTGTAATTTCTGGCTTTGTTCTGAAGGTTGAGGGGTCTTTTGTCATTCCAGCTATTAACAGTGTGCATGGTGTATTAAATAGTGCTCTTTCTCATTGGTTTAGTGTCACTTGCATACACCTTGTTTTTATAAATTTCCACCCCTACAAATGACTGATATAGAGTCATATATATATAATATATATATATTTAGTTTGTGCTATTTCAAGCCCACTGTATACCACTGCATTGTGAATGTTTGAGGGTTTTGACAAAGTGAATGCGCCTTTACGTCAAGGATTCTTCTTTAATATGTTTCTTAAACACATTTGAAACTGTCTACATTGTTATTCATGTCACAGTGACACAACACAACACAATAATTTCCCAACAATCAATTCTTAAAACATTGTGACCTTGAACGAAACATGGCAAAATAACGCCTAGCTTTGCTGAAATTGAAATAAGGCAAAAATATCCATTGGGACTTTTCATTCAGTACTTTCCCATGCCTTGTCGGAATGGTTCAAATTTCCCATATTGTTCTGGTCACTTAAAGATTTTACCTTACTTAAACATAGGCTTTGGCCACTCTGATTGAACTGGTCTGGTCTGATCTGGGGTACATTTTAAGATGACTGATAGGATGCAGACATTGCTCTTTACTGAAACACTGACACATTTCATTTTTTGTTTTTTTTTGTTTAGACAAAGAATAGACTTAATAACAGATGAAACAGATGAAATTTCATCCTATGTAAAATCTTCACTACGCGCTCTCATGCAGGAAGAAGTTGCTAATGTCCCCAATGTATGTACTTTTGACTTCTTCCTATCCGTCTGTCATGTGGCACTCCATGTGAGTCCAGCACAGCGTTTCTCTTTGAACTTGAGCAGTGCTTCAGCAGTGTGATGAGAGCAGGCTCGTATCAGCTGATGAAAAATGACCATAAAGAGGTCAATCAAACAAGGCTTGAAGGGGAAAAAAAAATGACTGGTGCATTTTTTTTTTTTTTTTTTTTTTGTCATTGAAAAAAAGTAGAGCTGGTGGCATTCCTGGCGTTCATAAGTTTGAGCTGATTACAGTAGAAGGTGGTGAAGTAAGTTGAGGATGCAGCTTTGGTAGCCATTTCCTTCACAAATGCCCACAGATAGACAAAGAGCTGCTTTTTGGTAGAGGCCAAGACCTGCCCACAGGATGTAAAAGTTTTCTCCTTTTTTTTGCCTGTTAACATCTCCCTGACCGTGGAGGTGAGCCGGTTTCTTATTTAGCATACTTAGTAAAATAAATCCACCTATTCTGTAACATAAGACCTTATGCTCTGTAAATGTAGCTATGAGACACCCAATGGTGAGCACAGTAGAAACTGCAACGCCTCCTCACTTTTCGTGCACGGGATCTGTTATTCCCTCACCTGAATCAGCCCCAGAGTTTAATGGAGCTAGCATAGTTTCAGACATATCGTAACTTGGGGACTATAAGTAAACTTTATTCTGCTATCACTGCCAAAAGACTCCCTCTGCTGCATGCGTGCTTTAAAATCAAATAAAAGTCTATGCCCGGATAGCTATTTCTAATGAAGCTTTGGTAACACAGCAAATGCACGTCGCGCGTGCAATGATAGCCCCAAACCGAGGTGCTAATTGATGCTCTGGATATTTTTGGCATGACAGACAAAGATGGATGGCAGCAATATAGAATATTTATTAGCTGGCGACTCTTTTGAAGTTGCAATGTGTTACCGCTTAAAACCTACAGAACTGTATGTAAATTTAAAGTGCAGTGACAGATCCTTTAAAGATCTGGAGCCATTCCTTTTAAATTACATCATTAAACCGGTTTGTGTTGTGCAGCTGGAAAACATGCTCTACATATGGGAGATGTGGAAGGCCTTTTAGTGAAGTTGTATACCAACATTTGTTAGTATACATGGACTGTAACATAAAGAATATGTACATCTCTCTCTCTCTCTCTCATATATATATATATATATATATATATATATATATATATATATATATATATATATGTGTGTGTATATATATATATATATATATATATATATATATATATATATATATATATATATATATATATATATATATATATGTATATATGTATATGGTTGGTGTTACAATGCAATCTTGATATTGCATATTGGTTTGATAACAGCCCAAAAACTATTGGATATCCATGTGTTTTCAATGCAGTGCAAATATGCATTCTCAATGGCTTGCAGAGACAAATTCAAACAAGAGCTGCTCAGATCTGATCACTTCCACTAAGAAGAAAGCTTATGTTCTGTTGCCATTATACTCCATGTGTTCATTCTGTTCTCTCCACCCACATATTATTGGCAGAAAAATATGTATCCATTAAGAAGAGCAGCCTTTGGATTTAAAATTTATCACATGGGTGACTGTGTAGATTCCCAGCCTTCAGTATCACGGCTATCGGGATGATGATTGACAACTTATGCTTGTCTCAGTTGATGCCGCTATTTGCTCCATCTTGTCTTCGGAGAAATAAATCACATGTTGAAAACAAAAGGTGCCTCAAGCTAATGTGCATGTAGCAAAAATTATGTTAATGATGGTTACTATATTTTAGTGTTGGTACTTGATATCAAAGTAATCCATAAACAAAGTGATAGTTTGGTATTATCTACCTATCAAATAACCAAGTCTTTACACATCCAGTTACTGTTCAGATAATAATGTACCAAAAATATTTAAAAAAAAATACATTGACATTTTTAGTGATCGAAACTAAAAATTTGTAATTTGAAAAATATCAATTATTGTTATTATTCTCTGCCACACAGTACCACTCACCAAACATCAATAACTTTTTTTCATCTTACTAATGTGTATATTATTGTTGTTTTTGGTAGTATAGATTACAACTGTAATTTGCAATATATTAACCTCATTTAGCTCCATGCAAGGGGCTAGTGTACCTAATTAATTGGTCGGCCGGTAAATTTATCTCCCAGTGGGACGGATGCTGCGTATTATTAATATGTAAATCCTAGGTGTAAAACGCGTGACCTTGTTATCACATACGATTTGTATTCCGAGTGAGTTGTCCTCTGCTGCCACGATTAGATTCGACTTACATCCATTACTATTATACTTCAGTTTATTACCTTTACAGACACCAAGATTCACATCTCGACTTCATACGCATTCCCAAGCGGCGGTTCAAAAGGTGTGACCTGAAATTGTTCTCTCTTTCAGAGTTTGTTCAGGGAATTAGAATCCCTTGAATCCCTTTGGTATTCAAAGTGGGAGCAGATCATTTCCTTAGTGGATGTTTCATTCCTTCACTGCTTGTGTCTTTAGATTCTTTGAAATGTATTCACTGCAAGGGGGGGGGGGGGGGGGAAGTTACCTTCCAACCCCCTTTTGCTTATCACCGGAAAGCAAACACAAATTAAACACACACAAGGTGTAACACTAGTGATTGCTGTATCTGCTGTCCAGCTGTGGATGATAAGACAGGCCATGAATGCAAAATGTGTTTCAATTATACTTGAATAATGTAGGAAAGTAGATAGCTATTCTTCTCTCTTCAAGGAAACACGAAAAGTGCAATTGTTTTTAATTGCTGTTCTTGTCATTTAGCTGTATTGCGCCAAGCAAAGTGAAGTAACTTTACTTTCGTCACCCCGTAACATTCATAGCTTGAAAGAATCCTTAGTTCTGCCGTGGCTCCCGGCCTCTAAAAATGCCTCCAAAGAGCAGTACAGTGAGCAGAACAGAGCCGTGTTCACAAGAACCTTAGTTATTAAAACAGAGGGTTGTTGGGGTGAGCTTGTTTGCATCACAATCAGCCTCTCTTTCCTGATGTTGTGCTAATGAGCACTGAAGAGTTGTCTCAGCCCTCCAAAACTGAAGATGAGACCATGGAGCTATGATACTGAAACTGCTGGATGAAATGTAATGGTGCCTCTTGAAAATGTTCAAAGGTATGTTCTTTATTATGGTTTCCACTATTGAATCTCTTTAAAATAGTTAGTTAGGTTGTTAGTCTTTTTCTCTGGCCTCATCTTCTACCTTAAGAGCAGATGCGGGCTGTCTAATTTCAACACCTAATAACGAACCGTAGCTCGCTAACTACTAGACACATTTGTTTTTCAGCACGGAAATGGTGTCAGCCATTTGGCCACTAGGTGGTGAACAAAGACAACAAATGCAGCGGTATATCAAGACGGTTTTTGCACAAGGGTTTTTTTTTTTGTTTAAGTGCAGCAATTGTCAAAGTACTGCTGTCGTATGCCAGACCTGCCCAATAGTTAAATACTACTTTTTCCATCACTCTAAATTGGAAATGCTTTCAAATTTGTGATGTTCAATTTTCGGGTAGGTTGATGTGGCCGCCATTGGAACACTGCATACGTCTGATAGGAAGTTTCCTTGGAGAATATGGTGTCACTAACAAGTTCAACTATTTCCTAGCTATGAACTAAGACGTGGATATTTTCAGTAGACCTATTTTTAGTTGCCAACCCGACTTGGTTGACTTTTTTCTTAGTCTTTTTTTTCATGTTTACTTACTCTAATGAATATAAAAACAAAAAACTGCATTTTTCCTTTTCTTTTTTTTCCCCCCTACTGGTGTAGTTTTCTATGAGCAAAAAACAAAGCCGAATATAGCTTCATGAGGTTTAACAAGCACCATTACCTGTCCGGGTGCTCTGATTTAGGGCTGACAGGTGATTGGATTTGGGAAAGATGACACCCAGCTCTGTGCATTTGTGCGTGTGGACATGCGCGTGTTTGGGCTGTAATGCTGCTTCCCTTTGCAAATGAAGGCATTCATGCTGTCTTTGGTATTGTAAGAAGATACAGCAGTGGCGTGGCAAGGATTTTTACATGCCTAAATGAAGCTGGATACTGTAGATTCATGCTGCTGTTGAAATAGTCACTTATATAACTGGTCTAATGAGTTTGTGTGTCTTCTAGATTTCATCTACACTGCATGGATTAAGTCCATTATTGACTTCATTTAAAATATGAGATTTGCATGGTGCACGGGAGATCTCATTATATCATAAATTCACGGAAGTCATCTTTCGTCTCTCATTGTATGTTACGGTTACATGCTTTGTTCTGTGGAAGTGACGTAATGTGGTGTCCATTATATGGGCCGTTTGTCCTTGATCTGGGCTGCAGAAGGTTAAAAGCATCAATTAGACACCAAGTCACGGTCGGCCACATTATAGCCAAAGCCTTTAATCTCAAAGAATTGGTAGTCTTCAAAAAGAGTGACACAACGACTACTACTTTACAAGCCAGTATACCTTTTTTTAGTACTTTGTTCTTTAGTTGTATACCACATTTAAATATGATAATACTTTTGGGTGTAATGGTGAAGTAGATGCAGGCCAAAGCTGCTATTGACTCATTGTTAGATGCAATAGTCACTGTGGAAATGGGCTTCACTTATTTATGGTCAAGGTACTTGCATTGCTTTTACACGCATTAACCCTATTCACACAGTGAATTATTGCAATATAACACATCATTCACACACATGCAAAATGGCACCAGGAACAAGGACCAAAGTTAATAAATGAATAAAGAAAGTAATAAAGAAAAGCAAAAATAATCAATACATTTTATTTCCCATCAATCATGAGTTCAGATCATTCTTGCTTTTTTACCACTTATTAGACACTTGACTTTTGCCTATATTAAGGTTTTATTGCTGTTATTGCCGAGTCATGAATATACTAATCAAATTTTAAGGTGCATTTGCAGGATTCGACGTTTTCTCGAACAAAGAAGCCCAAGTCTTGTTTTTGCTTCCTCTTTAAATGCATCATGATCTCAGTTACCTTCATGTTTTGTCGCTGCCCTTCATTTTAAAAATTAATAATCCTGTTTAATACTGCCTGGCGATCACAGTGCATTATTGATGCCGGGGCCCTTAATAGAATGACGGAGCAGTGTTTTAAACCACGCAGCTGCTCATTTTGAAGAAGGGAGGTGTTTAGAGGGTCATACAAGCTGCTTACTGCTGCACATGCATTTTCGATGAGGCCAAGCACAGTGAGCGGAGTTATGACCATCGCTGTTTGTTGGGCTGCCTGTATACTCTGGCCGTTTGCCTGAAAGGTAGCGTGCCGTGGGATATTAGCCGTTTTTACACTCTCTATTCAATTCCTTCCAAGTCTGTGTCCAAACTACAGCCCAGGGGCCATTTGCGGCCTGCCATTCATATTTTAGTGGCTTGTATATTAAAATGACTTTTTGACATGGCCCGCAATGCTGTCTAAAAAAAAAAACAAAAAAAAACAAAGGAAAAGTTTAAATGGAAGACAGCATTAGAGGTGTGAAAAAATCCTAATCTGCATCACGTTTAACAGAAAACCTTGAGGTAGCAGTTTTTTTTTTTAATACTATATTATATGGACATCTTCACAAGTTCACATTTATTGTTAAGGTTATAATCAAGTAATCCATGTAAACACATGGCGTTGCATTAAATGAGTTGTAGGCAGAAAGTGAGATATGCAGGGGAATGCATATACTTCCTGTCCCCGTACGTGCCAACTTTTCTTTCACCCCATTTTTATACCTTTTGATTTCGTTAGGTTTTAACTTCCCGTCGAAACAAAGCCCTTGACCGTTTAAAAACCATACTTTGCATCCACAGGAATCAAGAGATATCGCATTCGACATCCCATCTCACCCACAGTTGTCTCATGACTATCATGTTTTGTCCACCAAGCTTGTCCAACCCTGATTTGAATGACATGGGTCCCAGTTAGATTCAGTTGAGTTATTAGACGTACAACCGAAGACTCGTCCCCCAATTTGTTTGGACTAATTTAGCCATGGCCAACTGTGTACTAATGGTACATTTACTAAAAGTAAATGTTACTTTTATGGTGTCCTAATGTACTCTCACAGCAACAACCCGGCAGTGTATTTATGAGCACTTTCTAATTGGATTGGTTCTCTGGCCTGTGGAGTTCACAATATAGTCATTGCATTAATTCTATGCATTTCAAGGTGAATCATGCCCGGTCAAGGACCTATTGGACTTGATTGGCAGCTCATATCACCATGAAATGCCCATTCCTATTCCTGATCTTCCTATTTATTGTACTGTATTAATGTCAGCCTAATAATTCTCAAGCATGGGGAATATTTGGTAAAGAAACCGTTTAATGGTCCTGGCAGAATCATTCTTATCTCAAAAGAGCTGAAATAATAGTTTTGTGCTATCAGCAAGTGGAAATGACATTTTGAAATTCCTTTCCAGATAATCCACTTCAGGTGCCAGCACAACATCAAAATTACAACTCAGATTTATGGAACCTGTATTCCAACTTTGTTGCTGTGTCGAATCATTTTGCGATAATCCGTATGGATGGACAGGTATAGATATCTTACAGCGCTAATAGGATTTTCAGTGCATTACTGAAATACTTACGAGGCTATGGATGTCATATTTATATAAATAAAATAAAATAATAAAATACACACACACACACACACACACATATATATATATATATATATATATATATATATATTTTTTTTTTTTTTTTTTTTTTTTTTTCCAGGCAGGCAATATGGCACAGTCACATCACACAGTTTTCCAAATCTATTTTTATTTCATCCACTTAACCCACCCTGGACTGGATTTTCTTTTTGCTTTTGTAAATATGTTCCAGTTTTGTCTCCACACACCCAATAGTTGTATTATTCCAATGGACGACTCATGATTGCTTTATTTAGTAGCCATATGTCCTGATCGGTGGGGAGCGCAGCTCATCGATGAATTGAGTGGCTCATAAAAATGATGAATTGTGCAAACACGCAAGCAATGAGCCTGAAGAGCACCATGCTGCTGTCACAGGCTCTGTTGTGAAATTGTATTTTTCTGTAAAAGTGATGTATGCATAGCAGTAAAATTTTAATTCATGAGCAAAGATAGTATACGGAAGTGTCAGTTAAAAACCCGTTTTTGTGTTTTAATTTCTGTGTTTTTTTTTCTCCCCCCTACTCTTATAAAGTCCCACCTTCCACACCCCTACTCCCTTCAAACCGCCACCCCACACCCCACCCTGTTCTGTCCTGACTGCGCACAAGTTTGACCTGATATTCCCCTTGCGTGATCTCCGGTCAGGGCCGTTGCTTTGGGTGAGGGGCACCAACAGTCACACAGCGTTTGGGTGGATGTCATTTGCGAGCTGCTCTCAATCATTCCCTCAGCAGAAGGGGTCAACGCCTGATTCCTCCCTGCCCCATATCGGGCTCAGCGGGGATCTCGACTCATCTGATCAACAGTCGAATCCCTTCCCTCTGGAGTGAGAATTTTCTGATTTCCTCTTTCAAGTCGGACGTCAGTCATGCCGAAGCGCGGACACAATCACTTCTGTATATTGAAGCATTTTCATTTCGGCGGCAGCGTCTGAGTTGGGCATCTTAGCTCTGAGTTCCCGGGTAGTTTAGTCTTTCCGAGATCGGCGATAAGCGGGTGGGGGGGTCTTACATTATGTATGAATGCATGTTTGAGCATACTGTTGGGAAGAACCGATAGAAACGACCTTCCCATTCAACATGTGGTGGTCTGTTGGCTCTGATTTACATTTGAGTGAATGTCCAAGCCTGTATTTCACCTATTTTGCATCCCTGTGATGTTGGCTGACAATTAACATCCCAATTCTTTCTTGGGGTTTGTTGAAAGCTGAGGGGCTAATTCAAGGGTCAAGCAAGACTTGCAAGCTGTCAATCTTTTTATTGTAACTCGAATCCCCTCCCCCACTCGAGTCCTTTTATTCTCAGACAACCCTAACCCCCCTTCTCCCTCCCAAGACCTCTTTTAATAGAAAAACCCAACTCTTCCTCTATTCTCCTGTGGCCCTCTAACAGCCCAAAAGGGACAACCAAAGCCTTTGTCTTGGAGAAACCATGCATTCTTTCACATCTGCCTCTTGTTTTCAGACCCCAACCCCCCTCCCCTACAATTCAAATTTCAAACTGGCCTTTTCAATCAGCCCTCCTCCTGTCTCTTTTAATCACCCCCTTCCTCTCAGCTTCTAAAGTCCCCGTTTTGCGCTTAACTATAAACGCAACTGATTTGTTTTCAAACAGTCTGTCCTACACGCCCCTGGAGCATCTTAATTTTCCAGGATACTTAAACATCTGCCCGTATCGACTACATGCATAAAAAATACTCAGCGCAAATACAATCCTATCAATTTAACAACTGGCCAATCAGTGCTTTGATTGTGCTTTTGGAATGAAGTCACTATTGCTGATGCCCTTCATCATCTGTCTGGCTTGTGTCTGTAGACGCTATAACACCTGTTCTTAGATCATGGCAGTGTGGTGGGGGCTTTGAGTACGATCACTGGCGGCAACTCTGTTTAAAGGCGTGGGGAGAGAAAAGCAAGCTCCAGCTGAGAGGGGAGTCTTCGGCGCGCCTAATGAGAAGAATGCCAGCCAGACAGTGTCCCTCCGGTCTCTGCCTTTGGTGTCTGTGCATGTTGAACACTCACAGCATGAGACAAAATACATTAAGTACAAGAATCTTAGAAATCGATTCAAGGAACAGCCATATATGTGTACAAGGGAAATACACTCTGCATACTGTATACCTCATGGCGAGGGACTTCAAATCCTCTGAGGCAGATATGTTAAGAGGCGTCTGTTGTCTTCAGACAATTGAGGTATATCGAGTACACTGCCACGAGATAATGACAGAAGAAAAAAATTTGTCTATATGGATCCTGTAATAGTTTGTTTACAGACCATGTACACTCTCAGATACAGCTGAAAGATGCCTTCGAAACTGGTAATGTGATTCTCAGGTTGTTTTGTTTGAAATACAGACGCAGAGGCATACAAAGAGTGAATTATTACATGGTTCTGTGTGGAAGGGAGGCGATGTGATTTGACAGAAGACTTGTCGGTGTTCTCCTGATAACTCCAGACGAGTTAGAGGTTAAGCTTTTAATTCGGCCCATTAATCTCAACCGAGCCAGGAAAATCTCTTTGTTAACATGCTTTTCTATTAAAAATAAAGGAGGGTGATACTGTGATGTAAACATCATAAGCCATCTACGTACCTCACTGAAGGTCGTGAGCTGCAGTGCGTCAGTATTTTATGTTGCACATCATATGTTGAATGCTTATGTCTCATAACTACTTATTTGGGATTCCGTGCATGAATAGTAGAGGTCGCAGAGGGAACGGGAAAGCTAGATTTTTGGTATAAGATATGACTAGAATGGACGTAATGAAAAATGATTTGAAAAATGGATATTTCATTTTCTATAATACAAACAAGGTGTCTTCATCCATTTCCATCATTATCAATTTTTCCAAATTCTTTCATTGTTTTCAAGCACAAGCTCACTTTTGAAATGCATTATTTGTCAAGTTTCTTTATGTGCACCAAGTGGAGTTCATTTTCAAATCTTCAGTTTTTCAAATGCTGAATTAACTTCATGAATTTGATTTATTGTCCCCGGTATAACACAGACAACTATTTACAGATCATTCCTTCCGTGGTCAAGCATTTAGTCTCTGCAAGTCTGGGTACGACATGGATTACACAGGAAATAAGAACTATTTTGAACATGTTTTTACTAGCTTCATGTTAAAATGTATTCAGAAAGTGTAGATAAATGCTCAGTCTTCTCTTTTCATCTAGATCCGCATCAAAAGTTTCTTTCTTGCCACTCACTTTTTAACATGTAAGTTAGAATGGGCATGCAAGAGGGAATTAAGCATGTGTTTATTTGTTGTCTTTCCACAGACAAACTCATTGGTCTATTCTTTCTCACAGCACAAAGAATATGATCAAAATCTGCACAAACTAAGAAATCTGGGACTTGGGTTGAAAAAAAAATCTTCTTTGACAGAGGCAGAGAGTCTTTGTATACTCCCTTAAAATGGTCATGTAATTAACATGCAACGGTTGAATTAAACATTTTATGTGATCAAATTCACGAAACGAATAATCAATTGACTACACCTAAACATTTAGTAATTTCATGTCCCGTACTCCCGCTAACCTCAATATAATGGTCCTGAAATTAGAGGTCTCATGTGAGGCACACTGTCATATTAGATGAGGTGATTATGGTGGATTTAATTACAACTTTGTTGCCTAATGTGTGCATGCTGCATGTTTTCATGCCCGTGAAATACTAAGTTGTCTGGGAACTTGCAAACACAAAATAGATCAAACGCTCTGCAGCTAGCGGATATTCTCCAGTGAGGGGAGGCCGAGTTTTACAGCTCTGGCTGCACGCGACAGGCAGAATGCTTCAGTTGTGCATGAAGGCTAACATTCAGAGAAAGGTTGCAGACACATAAAGAAGGACATGGCTGTTTTTGATCGGGCTAAAAAAAGATGAGGGGAAAACAGTTTCTAATGGGGTCCTGTGTGCCTCGTTGCCTAAGTGATGCCACATCCCTTGGTAAATTCTCTAATGCTTCATGGAACTGAGAGGACTGAGTAGAACCTGGCAATGTAAACAGGCGGACAAAAGGGAGCTGTCGGTAGTGTGAAATGTCTGCCTGGACGTGCAGGTAGGCATTAGGTTTCGCTCTGCGCAGCCCCTCGATTGTATCCGTGACTTGGGAGGAGGCCATTTGCTTTTGTAGTGAAAGAGCAAAAACAAATATTCAAACAAAGTCCTACTAGGGGGGACAGGTATGGATGAGGTGGGGACTGGGAGACAGGAAACCTGCTTGGGAGTGAAAGGGCGGGGATGTAGATAACTTTGTGGTCAGTCACAACAAAGCATGTTGACCATTTGCTCTCAAGTATTTATTTGTTTGCTGGTGCCTCTGGGGTGGAAAAGACAATTCTACTTTTTGACTCGCGGCTAGAATATCTGAAGCGGGTATTGGGAAATACTGACTTGTATTTATCAGTGGTCCTCAGTCTTTTTATTTAATGGGCCCGCTGTGAAATGTTTTTTTCAGTCAAGTACCCCCTGACAGTGCAAGATATTTTTCCGCGTCTGATTTATTGAACCCTTGAACTATATTTGCCGTGGTATCTTTTAAGTATATTTTATTCAGAAGTTGGATTGCATTGAATCACTTTTTCCACCAATTTGCAGAATAATAATGCACAGCCTTAAAAAACAAAAATGTACAACATTGTTTAGCAAAATTTTCTTGTTCCAATTAATTTTCTCTTAATTTGAAAGGATTTTTTTTTCCAGCTCCTGTCATGCATTACAAAACTTAGATTTGCTGATACCTGCAGAAATTTGAGCCCAATGGATTTTGTGTGGTCGATGTTGATGTTGAGTTTGGCAGAAAAAACATGTCAGCCAAATAATTTTAACATTTCTAATGATTAAACTAGCATGCCCATTTTTCACCCCTCTCCTGTTTACTAGGAGACAGTTGAATATTACAGCCCGTGTGTGGCTGATTGGTTCACTCATTATTTTTTTCTTCTCTTTTTGGTATTTCTTTGTTTACCCCTTATGAACCCTAGGGGATCTAACTGGGAAGAGGTGTGCTGCAAGTGTTGTTTTGTTGTTGTGGTTAGTGTTTTGTATGTTGGCCCTCCTCTAAAACGAGATGGTTCATCTCAAGGGGTCGCCCCAAAGTAAAAAGAAGTAATATGTAGCATGGCTTTTCTCTCTATGCATTTCAATAGGTGTCAATTAAATATGGAGTTTCACTCTTCATGCTCTGGCCTACAAATATTGCTTGTGAATAGCAGGGCTCATAACACATGTATGCTTAATTTATGTTGCGCTAGGTATTTTATGATGTATTTTTTTTATTTTGTTCAAACAAACTTGACTTTAGGTTGTGACATCCATTTAAATTTTATGCACAAGTTCTTTTCTTGCGAAAATTGGGATTTGCTTTGTTTTGAATCAATCATCGACAGAATGACCTCAAACTAATTTCACGATACACTGTATATTTGAGGATACAATATTATGGTAATTATTTATATGTTATAATTGATGACACCAATGTGACTTATACATAACTGCTGTAGATAGTTATAGTATATGAAGGTAAAAAGTTAAAATAATATAGACTCCTACCATCATTTGAAAACTGCCAAGTGTAAGTCATACATAAGCGTTCCTTGCGATTATACTGCAGATGTTTAACTGGTTCCGTGGGCTTTAAATATACTGTCACTATTTCAATGGGCTGAAGATATCTGAAAACATGCTGGCTGACGTTCACTAAGCCGTATGATTTTTGCATTTAACGCTGCCGCCAGTTGATTTAGTATTTCTTTTGCACGTGTATGCAGAAAGCAATTGAGCTCACAGTTGGCCGCTTCCTCTCCATTTGGAGCGTTTTCACTCTGGGCTCGTGTCAACTTTCTGTCGGCAGGCGAGAGTTGACTCCAAATCTGAGATGTCTTAATAAATCAACATCACTTTAAAATCTTTATATGTGCTTCTGGGTGGTAGGCACGGACTATGATTGATTTATAGATGTGGATTTTTAAAAATATAACGCAAGGAAAAGATGGAGGGTTGATAAGGTGTTACGTCTCTTCCCCATAGGTCGCAGTGTGGGAAGGCTCTGTCAGTTTTTCAATATTGGTTGCACCCGGTTTCTGCCAGTTACTCACAATTATTAACCTCATGCGCTTATTTGACAGTCTGTGCGACTTGCGGTGAATGTGTGTGCTTTTATTACCGACCATTTCACCGCTGAACCGACATTCTCTCTTGGTGCGCTCCCCCACAGGTGAGAGGATGACCATCTCTAAGAGCGTTTGGATTGGACTTTTTTAATCAGACGCCTTTTGTCACGACGCGATAACCTACAAGAGACCACAAACCCTTGACGCCATGTGGAAACGACACACCTTGTGCTGGTTTATCATCATGCTGGCCCAAGTCCACTCCACTGAGGGTAAGTGCACGCAAAACTCTTTGGGCCTGTAAAAACAGACCGCTTTGTTTTCGTACCGCCATTTTACATCAACCTGTGAATGAGTGTTTCAGGCTCCCTGACAGTCAGGCACTCAGTGGGGACTTTTCTTTCTTATAGACTTATTTAAGAATTCTCAAATGAGCAATGAAAATGTAATGCTCAGGCCGCTCCTCTGAGGTCCCACAGTGCATGTCTAAGTAATGTGGCTCTGAGGACCGTAGGCTCTGGCGAACGGGGATGCTCGGGAGCTCTTTCATTAGTCCGTACATCTCAGACAAATTGTGATTTGCCCGAGATTTTCAGCTTGAGAGCGCCAGTTGTTCCCAGTGGCATCAGAGCTGGACGCATTTAGAAATTTCGGGTTGAAATGTTCTGCGTTGTGGCCAGCGCTCACAGATTTCACACTTCAAAAAACGATGTTTTAATCACGGTGCGTTTTAGCTGTGATTAAATCAGTCTCGGCTGTATCCTAATGGCCAGATTTATATGTCTTAACTGCATATCATAAACACTTTCCCTTACTTGTTAGTTCTTAATCACGGCAATAGTGGTGCATTACTTTTAGTAATTGATGATTGCTTTAAAAATTGGCTTCTGTTTAGCGCAATATATTAGAAGAACTATTATAGATTTGTTTCTTTGGTGCCTACTGTTGTTGTTCTCACCCACTCTTCCCTTTTTGGGGGGATTT
Source organism: Hippichthys cyanospilos (assembly GCF_059441005.1). NCBI lineage: Eukaryota > Metazoa > Chordata > Actinopteri > Syngnathiformes > Syngnathidae > Hippichthys > Hippichthys cyanospilos. Next base: position 9,289,262 of record NC_142378.1, on the reverse strand, counting down.
TGAAGAACTTCTATAGCATAAAATTATTGAAATGACTTGGAAAAATAATGATTGCAGGATGTCACACAAAACACCCGTGTCGAATCTTAATATCCAATTTGTTTTTAGTTTGTGTCATCTGGCTTGGATTTTTAGTCACACAAGAAGTGGAGTGTGTGGCTCCTTTCAGCTTCAGTGGCTTTGGCAAACACTGGGAAGCAGAGTTTCATCAATTCTGGCAACATACATCATCTCACGTCTCACGTCATGCGGCGATAAGAGCTTGCAATTTTCCAGGCTTATAATGCGCCTACACCTAGAGCAAATGGGGATAGTTTGGATCCGAGAGAGCTTGCAGCTCTTACCTTGCGCTACATCTTAAATGCAGTGCAAGGCTGTACTCTAAGGCCACACATGAACAGAAAAAAATACATGCATTTTTTTCAAAGTATATATGTGGGCTTACTGTATAGAGTATACAGGGCTTCAGACTATCTTTTTTTCTTGGGTGCGCCAGCGAAAAATTGGGTGCGCCAGAATTTTAGACCACATCACAATTAACACTGCAGTTTTATGGGTTTGCTATTATGATGATGATTATTATTGATAATAATAAAAACAATAATATATCCATATTATTATTATTATTATTGATGAATTCTGTATTTTAGGCTATTTTGACTGGTAAATGATTAGCAACCCAGGCAACAATGTTTGTACAATTGTACAAGACATAACTTACTGAAAATATGGTGCGTAACACATGCAGTTTTTTTGTCATTTTGGGTTCATTTTCTTCTACATGAATTTTACAATATTTTACCCAAGGGATGCCACACTACTGGTAGCATGATATTTAGTGTGTCATTTTAAAAATGTTGTCGCCATCTGGGTCAAATTTCAGCTCCCTAGTTTCTTCTTTCTATGCTTACCCTTTGTTGTGAAATGCCTTTGATCAAAGGATTGGACCAAATACACACTGCACACAGGTTAAAGTGCCTCACTGAGCTGATTTTAAACTGTTGAGCTTCTCAAGCGGAATTCCTAAATGTTTCAAGGAAATGGAAATTGTGTGTCCTTGTGTTTATTTATTTTTCTGAGTAGCATATTTGTGAAATTAGGGGTGCTCAGAGCTGATATAATGATCATTTAATATTGATCTTAATAACAGTACTTCTTAAAGCATCATTCCTCTGCTCTGACGTGTAAAACCGACATGTAAACAGTAAGTATTATTTGCAAGATGGGCAACCTCAATCAATGGCAACCTTTTTAAAAAAAATAAATACTAATCATAAACAAAACCAGAAAACTAACAATAGAACTTGTGTAAATTTCAGACCTAGTATGTGGTTTACACTCCATACTTCCATGCAGGCTGTGTGGCTTCAATTTCCACTCAGTGACACTTGTGGATGTAGTTGTGTCTCGATATGGCAACCCGTTGCATTTTCAAAATTGTATTACCGCCGACACACATGCATAAAGCTAAACAGAGGACTTCACAAAAGTTTCATGGGAGTTCTAGACTCTAACTTTTGTCATATTTTCAAACGTGGTACTTGTTTAATGCGCAGCACTTCTAGCCGCAACCCCTAAATAGAAATATGCAAAAGCTATTAAATAATGAGCACTTGGTTAGGATATTGATAACATTTGTCATTTATGTTAGTTTATATTTCCTCCCCCCTCATGTCAGTTCCGTTTCCCATCTCAGCTACAGAGATCAGCTCTGAAACAGTTCATTACAAACAATATCCCCAAGTCCACACGCTTCATTAAACTGCGTCTATGCCTAATATCTTTTTAATGCATTTTTATAATTGAATTAAATGAGTTAGTGAAATGTTGTAAATAGTTTAAAGTTTGTATTCGGAAGGAAGACCGTCACATACACAACATTATTCCTTTTGCTGGAGGGGATTGTGTTGTGACCTCCAATTACAATGTATGTCTCATCATTCCCAAACGGGTATGTCTGTTGGACGTGTATACACGTCTTTCATCTGTATTTGCACAGCTGGTTCAGTGTCATCCCAAGGCTTTCATCCTATATTCCTGTCCCCTTCTTATCTATGAAAGAAAATGTGTGTGTATATATCTGCACTGCAGACCTAACAGACACATGAATAGCATTAGTTTCAGACATCTGACTACAATGTAGGTCGATTTAAAAGGAACATGTTAAGAATAAAAATCATACATATTTTTTTGTTGTTGTTCTAGGTAAACTCATTAGTCTTAGCATAGAATTTTGATTGATATTGCATCTGCAGTACTGTAAACGAATCAAGTTTTAACAGAGTGTCAGGCGTCAGCCATTTTTCCACTAAAAATACCATCGCAGTTGCTCTGGGCTTAGGGAACAGCTAATCATAGCTCACCAGTTTTCTGTGTTTGGTCATGTGACATTTGTAAGGTGAGCCTTGATTGGTCATTCCCTGTGCAACTGTGATATCATTTTTAGTTGGCAGCAAGTGGCAAAATGATCGGCCACTGAGATTCATAAAATTTTGCAGTTTAATTCATATTCCACAAACAAATTATGTATCATACTGTGGTTAGACTGGTGGGGTTGAATGTAACAGATTGTTGTAAAATATGCAATGGGCTTTCCTTTCCTTTAACTTATTTTTTGTTTCATGGGTTTCAGTTTGCACCGGAGGTTGTATTGCACTTGTTAAAACAAACAAACAAAAAAAAGAACACTTCATATTAATTGCAATAACATACCGTTTACAGTGCAATAACATAACATTAGTTATTTTTATTATTGTACTTCAATATAGGCACATGTTTAAATGCAGCAATTGTCCATCCTTTGAAACTTAAAATGCAGAATTTTGCCTAAAGGTTTACGGAGTACCTACTGCAACTACAATTCTATTTTTCACTCATTATGTTCACTTTTTTGGAAGTACAGTTCACCCCAGAATTTTATTTCAGATCTCACTGTGCAGTAAGTCATTGGCCATTTTTTTTTTTTTTTTTTGGTACTACTCATACGGTCATTGGGTGGTTTTTATACAAATCTAAAGGCAACATTTCTAGCTATGCTGAAACAGCATTGTCTGACAAGACATTCCGACATTGATATATTAGTTATTTGCCTTTCTGTTCACAACTGTTGAATTCTTCATCACACAGTTTTTTTAACATTTCAATTACCAGACTCACAAGTTTTTTTTTTTTTTTATATCCGGTCAAGATAACCTATACTGACACTTAAATGTTTATTTATGAGGTCAGTAGTTGCAGATGAGTCATCTGTGTTTTTATTGCTTCAGGATTTAGACTAATTGCCTCTGTATCTCCTTAGAAAGCCTTTAGCACAAAGTAGTGTGTGAAGATGACATGGGCGTTTACCAGACAGATAGGGTATCACAAAGGACATTTCAAGCATTGCATTGTGGGAGGGGTCAATGTCTTTGTAGCTCAGGTTTGACCCATACTTAAGGCTCAAAGTCAAGATTTCGCAACACCACTGCATTTGTCATTCTTTAGCCGCCAAGTGACACACTAACTTGTTGGGCTGCCTCTTGACAAATCACAATGCTAACTCATTTTTTGGAAAACATGCATTTATTGTCTCAGAATGATATTTAAAGTTGATAAAAAATGTAGTTTGTGTAAATATTAGAGTACAACATTCACCTTTATCACACCTTTCCTTTCGATGTTCAAATGTGTCAAAATGAGGGACTCCGTTTCCCAAAAGGTAGATTACAATTTGTAATTCACTTTTTTTTTACTTTATGATATAAAAAGACATTAGTTTTCTTTGCCACAGAAATTTCCATTGTAAGACCTCTTAGAGTGATTTGTGTAACGCCCTTGTTTTTCTTTTGTTGACAATCGCTCACATAGCGAGGTCTTCAGACAATGCTGTTTACATGGCAATTTCTCTAGTGTGGCCTTATTTGTACAGATGGTAGAGAATTATTGATGCTGTCAGACACAAAATGTTATCATAAAGTAGGTAATTTTATTCTACAATAACTGCATTTTGTCTTATATGCAAACATTTTCTGGCACAGTATCTTTTTTCCATTACATAAAATGAATACCGTAGTTTTATCCATACATGTTACGCACACATTTTGTATAGAAAGCACACGGAAATGAAACAAGATTACATAAAAACAAATGAAAGACAAGATAAACCCTGTGTCAAGATAAATGTCTTACACAATATCTGCAGCATACTGCTAAATTAGTTGAAATTAACAACATTGATTAACTTGTGTTGCCTAAACTCTGCTTATATGTAATCTGAAGTATTGTTGCACTAATTAATTCTTGTTTTTATTTTGTTTTATTGTGTTGGATAGGGTGTCATTAAAGTCTGAAGATATGTAAAATACAACTTCAAACAACATCTCCCATATTAATATAGCTTATATTGTGTAATTGATTTGTACTGTTTAATTTGGGGCCGCCAATTTGTTGCAGCACAAATTAGTTTACCCAAAAAGGTTTCATTTTGAAGCATTCATTTGGAAGCAATCATATGTCTTGTCACAAAAGTCACTCAAGTTTGGTATTTTTTGCAGTATCATTTTCTTTGTTGTAGCTGCGTCCTCTGTGACCGTTACCATGGCTACCTGAACAAATTCAGCCGAGGGCGTCATTTACAAAGAAATACCGTAATGTTTTTGATAACGTGTAATGCAGCGATGATTTTCTTTTGTGGGACATTATTAGCCCGTCTCCCAAGTCTGCGGTGTTATTTAGTCAAGCTGAGCGGATTTGTCGGCATCAGCAAGTGAATAACAATTCACATTTAGCATGAGCGGTGCACTCTCTTCAAAGGCTTCGCCTTGGATTTTTCGAATTACAGAGTGGAGCAATGTTTCTGTGTCAAGGAGAAGGGGGATTGTGACATGTCAGACGCACAGCTGAGAATCAATCAAGACAAAAATGTTTTCCGTTTCTGTGCTCACTGTATTGCTAACTTTGTCACTTTTCAACTTTTCCAACTAACAATAAGAACAAAAAAAAATGTGAGCAGATGATAAATAACATGTTGGCTTTAAAAGCTACAAACAAAACAAATAGGATTTTTTGAAAATCATTGTAAACTAGGCCACGCTGTGTTATACAACTATAATTGTGTGTTTTTCTTTTCATATTCTGCTTTTATTCTGAGGCCAGTTATGTCTCTGACTTGAGGAACATGTAAATAATATTGCTTAAAAGTTGTGCTTAAAAATACAAACTTTTAGGCGCAAGCTTTTTATTTTATTTTTATTTTTTTCTCCCTCATAATCCCTTACCCCAACGACCTGTTTTTTTTCACTGCTTGATTTGTTTGAACAACTTGAAATTTCTCAAGGGCAATAGACAAGGGCACCTTTAAAAGTCCTTTTTTTTTTGGATCACGTGACAGCAAAGGAGAAGAGGCTTTAAACCTTAATCTCAAAGTGAATGGAGTGAAATAGACAATCACGGTGTTCCAAAATGTAATTACTGGAAGTAAAAGCTGAGGGTTTAATGTGAGCCAGAACCTGTAAGAACACCATCTTGCACCACCCACTGCCATGCCACAATTTTCTCTGGATGGTTATATCTGCTGGCTTCAAGCAAACTTGAAATTGGTCATAAAATGGGTTCCAAATGTATTATATACGAGTAAGCCCATTAAAACAAAGCCAAAATATTTCCAAAAATCCAGTCAATGTCTTCCCCTCAGGAGAAGCTGTGTGTGTTCTGTTATTCTGCTACTCCCTGTGTTATTTTTCCTTTTTTTCACCAAGCGATTTTTTTTCTCCGGGAAAATAAAGCAAGCATAGCACTATCAGTCAAACAACCATTTGTGGAACCCAACATTTTCCCAAATACAAAAGACAATAAAAGAACCACTGTGTTCCAAGAGCTTAGACTTCATTCACGATTTACAGCAAGCTTTTGTTGAAAGTTGAAGTCGAAATGTGGTCAGGTAAACCCTAACCTCCATGATAAAGAAAATTACTTAGATAAATATAGATTCATGAAAATTGGTGAAACGCTTGAAACATGATAGCAACCAGAACATTGAAAATATGCTTTATGGGTAGGACTAATGACCATAATACACCAAACTGACGAGGGCGTTGGAAGAATCGTCGACACATCACACTGGAACATTGTTGGAAGCACATGGCAAGGACACTTACTAATTAAGTACCCGCTCCACATATGTGAGAATTAATATTTCTTCGTACCATCGCCAACAGGACTCTCTACTCCTCAATGTTAGGAAAAGCCAACCGGAAAGCTGTTCACAGGGTGCGGGATTTTTAAATGTAAACATTCTGCGATGTATTTCAATCATGATAGTCTTACGCGGAGCGCTCACACTCTGGACACAGCGTCGTGCAATGATGACATAGATCCGACCGTATATCCAATTACGTGACCGTGTCTTCCCTTACTGGAGCTTTCCACGCAATGCAATTACAATCTCTTGCACCTGAGTGACAAGGTCATCGTTTCTTCTTTCGTCTAGACAGCATTGTGTGCTGGGATGACGTACAAACAACGAAACTGTCAAGGCGTTCCTTCGATAACTCCTTATCCGCGTTCATCGCTTTCTGGTTTCGCCCTGTGCGTCGATGAATCAACGCATATTAACACCCGGATTCTTCCCAACTTCCGATGTCAGATTGGAGGATATAGATCCTTAAACAAGTAGTTCAGTGTTGAATTCATGTGGATCTCCAAATGAATCACACGGTTAAGCTTGGCATGCAAAATACAATGTTTATAATGGATTATGCAGAACAATGTGAATGCTGATAATTTTCACTGTGTCCCATTTACATGGAACTTTCTGAAAAGCAGTTTTGTCTCCCTTTCTTCTGCTTGCTGTCATTGGGGTTGTTTGTGGCCGACGGTTGAATGTAGGATCCCCGTGGAGCCAGTCAGGCGTGGGGGGCCTTGTGTACGTTGGCCCACCGTGCTGTCATGTCTCTTTCATCACCAGGCAGGCTTGGAGATAAGAAGACAATGAGCAGTGGCAAGGTGTAGCCACAGCCTCTGGGTCTCCTCCCCGCTGAGCACTTCAAATCCTCATTAGGATTTTCAGCAAAGGAAGGAGGGATTTTGTTGGATTAGTGCTTTGTCACAGCTGGCCCCAGGTTGGTGTTTGTCATGCAGAGCATTGCAAAGTGCTGACATACTTGCACCCAACCCAAACAGACCTCCTTTCACCTGGCTACCGAGAGGTAATGTTACGATTGGGTTGAGCCAACTAGTTGATTCAGTAGGCTGCAGTATAGGTTTGATTCTTTTTTTTTTTTTTTTTTCATTACTAAAAGTTGTAACGTAGACCACACTTTTCCACAATTGTTGCCCAAATATGCTTTATTGTTGTGAAACCTGAAACCCAGCCCAAGGTAGTCTAGACTGGTCATCTCGTCCATTTTACAGTGCAGAAGTTGTTGGTTTGTTTCTGGCTATGGCCACCCTGTATGGAGTTTGTGTGTTATCCAGTGTCGGCACTCCGGTTTCCTCCTACATTCCAGAAACATGCATGGTAGAAAAATTGCTCACTCCCATTTACCCTTTGGTGTGGTTGCGTGTATACATGTGTGTTAGGTGTGATTAGCTGATAACCAGTTCAGAGTGTAACCCACCTACTGCCCTAAGACAGCTGGGTTAGGCTCCAGTACATCTGCGACCCATGTGAGGATAAGCTGTTACGATAATGGATGGATGAATTGGTAGAATCCTTTGGGGGGGAAAAAAATCCGCACACAATGCGTAGCGTTTCAGCTGTCCAAGTCGAGAGACTTGGGGCCACTTTGGGACGGATTGTAATAAGTTATTGTAATTTTTTGAATTCATACAATTTAAAAATAGTTTGAAATTGTTTACGATGAGCTATTTTTATACTACTGGGGATGATCCCAGGGATTTGGTTTTGCTATGTTAAGTATATCTGCAATACAATAAGGATTGGTACTTTTTTTTTTTTTTTAACTATCAGGTTCTTTGATGCACTTGTTTTTTTCGATTCAGTTTTAGACTAAGCCGTAACTTGTATAAACAAAAAAAAAAAAGTAAAAGTAGTTAACTTTTTTTTTCTTGCATAGGATACACTTTTACATATACTGTACTTATACAATTTTTATCAATAATAATCTTAAACTCAAGTGTGTATGTGTGGGGGGTGGGGTGCAAAATGTTTTCTTTTTCCTAGGGGGTGCTTTGCAAAATATAATTGAGAAGCACTGACCTAAAGTATTTGTCATATTTTCCATTATGACCAAAATGTCCCGTGTTGCTTGTTTCCCCATCTTCCCTTTCATTTTTCCACATCCTGCCCTCACACACCAGCAAGCCAGGTATTATCATTTCAAACCATGCGATGGCAAATTGAACCTTATCTTCAGTGATTGGGATTTTCAACCAGTGTTAGGACTGCCTTTTGTACTCATGCAGAAGAAACCTTGACAAGAATCTTTAATTGGCTGTCTTCAGTCACCTTCAATCACTCTTGTTGCAGGAAGCACTGTTTTCTTTTACCTTTCATATTTTCTCATCACCATGTGTTATAACAAGGACATTACAAATGGTGACGCAAAGATACCTTGATCCTTTCCACTTTTCCTGAGTTGTTCTCTAGTTAATGAAATAAATGCGTGTGGGTTATTTTTTTTGGCTTTTTTACAAGGCAAAATTGTTTGTCAAAGTTCAGCTACAGCTCTAATGTATTCCTTTATTAAAAGACTTGCACATATAGTGTTTTTCTACCTTAGACACTCAAACCACTTTACACTGACTACTCACTTACCTACTGATGACACACCGCAACAGTGGTGGTTCGGTGTCCTGTTCAAGGACCCTTCGGCATGGTCACAATGACCAGGGGACGGAACCCACAACCTCCAGGTTGGGAGACGACCAATCTACCACTGAGCCATGCCTCCTCCGGTCAAACAAGGAGACTGCTTCAGTTTCAGAGTTTCCAGTGTTTGTGAGATGCTTACCTTTACTTGCCTTTCACTGAGCTGATCCTTGTGGATAATGGCCATTCAAGCAAGTCGCAGAAGGCCCTCGCTGGGCGGGATCTCTGGGGCTCTTGATTAGTCAGCTACCCTCATCCTTTCCTCGTCTGCCTTGTATTCTACCTTCATGCTTTGTCTCATTTTGTTCTGGCTCAGACAGAATCATGCGGGTTCCTTATAAATATATTCGCAGCAATCTTAAAAACATTTTTATCTCGCATGGAGCCTTTTCTGTGAATCTCAAATGCAAGAGAAGATATATGACAAATCTCCAAGGGAAAAACAACCACAGTTCATAGAACAAATGTTGTTTTGTTGCTTAGCTTTAATATGGAACTAGAAGACATTGGGAACTTTTACAGCAGACTTTAAAATCATCATTGCTATGCTTTCTTTTTAAAGCTGCTCTCTTTGTCTAATTATAATCCAGAACTCACATTTATCATCTTGAACACATTATTCTGCAGTATCTCATGAAAGAACATTTCTAGTGAAATAAATACAACTTATCACCCACTTGAAAAAAAGTTCTGGGGACATTGAAAAAAATGCAGATCAAGCGCCATATGATTGCTGATCAAATGCTCTGTGGAAGAGGCAGATGAGGAGAATGTTTTTGATTATCCAGTAGATGGTATTTCAAAGCGGAAACAGCATGGAGGCTTCGGGACCGCCAATGAACTAGCTCATTTGGTCAAAGGACAAGTAAAGCTGAGTTTCCTCTTTGCTACTGTATTACTTTGGAATTTTAAGGTGACTAGACTGCAGATTCACATCTCATGGAGTTGCAGTTTTCACTGGTCGTCACCAGGACAGTCTTCAACGATTGTTGTTGCTGCATATTGCATATTAATATGCTAATGTTACCATTAAAAAACCATGGGCTAACAACTAGCATGTATTTGGCAGTGTTGCTATCATTAAGCAACAGATATCCAAACAGAGGAGCAGCACATGGATGAAACTAATATAAAACTTCTAACATGCATTCATATGTTCTCTTGAAGTAAATATGAATATTCTTGCCATATTGCAATATTCTTGCCCCCCCCCCCCCCCCCCCCCCCACCCCACTGCCCGAAGATAGCTAGGATAGGCACCAGCTAGCCAGCAAATCTAGTGAGGAGAAGCGGCTAGAAAAAATGTATTACTACCGTACTGAGAACTCGTGAAAAGAGCTGAGTATCAGCATATAATTGAATGTCTTAGGTGGCCACCCTTAGGTGGCCATTGAAAAAGTTTTGACAAAAATTGCTTAATTTCATTAGATTTTTATAATGGTATATTTTATAACGCACAATATTATGAAGTATATTTTTACCATTACAAAGCACTAGTTACAAACATTTTTGCTGCTTTATTTGTAGGACAGAAATCGATTATTGCCATTTCTATACATTAAAATGTTGAAATATTTTGAGATACAAGTGTTTCGTCTTGCGAGCTTGATATGTAGATAGCATTTTATGAAACAACTAAATTTCCCCCGTAACATGAGCTGTTCTGGTTAATCCAGGCAAGTGTTCAAAGGGAGCTTTCATTTCAATCCAGATGAAAGGAATTTTGAAGTATGTTAAAGTGCAATCCATTCATTTTACGTTCTTCTAAAAGATCATAATGCACCCGAAAGACACATTTTAGTAATTTTTGCAGTTTATTTATTGAGATTTTGATGCAAGATATTGCTGCTTACATTTACCAGTGTCCTCTTTGTCCTTTTGCTTTCCTTTGTCCTGATTTAGAGCGGCTATAAATCCAGTTGAGGCTCCTGTAAACGAGGGTGGTGGGACTGGGATCGTAAATATAATAAAGGATTTAGATCCAGCGCCTTTTGGAGGAAGTCTGAGTTCCCATTTGTGATGCTTGTTAAGTAGTTTCCTAGGCACATGAAATAAATGGGCGTTGGAAAAATAAGTCCTCAAGTAACTCTTGGAAAATGAATTTTGCATAAATAGAATAATTGTTTTCCTTTTTATCTTGTGTTTGCGTTTGTAAAGGGATCTGAGAATCTTGTTCCGAATGCCCTGAACTCCAGTTTTGATGCTGCTTTAAGTAACTGTGTCAGAGCGAAGGTCTGCAGAGATGTCGCTCATATTCCCATACTTGTCACGTTGCCTTCTTTAAGTAACACTCATTGAGGATGATTCAAAAGCACATCTGCTGGCCTGAGCTACAAGTAGTGCTCTCAACTTCGACTCCATTTACATCAAAACAATGAAACATAGTTGAGAAGATTAAAGTCAATCATTCCAACACGTTTTACAGCCTAAATGCTTGGTAATACTATTGGCATTCATGTATTCATATAAAACGTTACATTAGTCTTAATCCAAGTTGCATGGGCTGTGTATGAAAGCAAGTTGTTTTAGCTCATTATCCTATTTTCAAAAGTCACCATTTAAACAAAGAGGTCGTGAATTTCTGGTTTGCTTGCTGTCAGCTTTAACTTGTCAGCCCAGACCATTTGTCCTGTGACAGACGACTACGTCTTGACCCCGTGCGACTCAACATTTGACCTTGTGAGTCATTATGACCTCTAAGTGTGTCCATATGCCAAGGGCTTGGCTCTCTTTTCTTAAGCCCCTAAAGTAAACTATTGACTAAAGAAAACCAATCCAAGGTTTCCCATGTGGAAACATTACAAATCAATACCAATAGAGTAAGTCATTTTTAATTAACTGAGATAAATGTCCAAACTAATACTGGCTCTGCTTGGTGGGGTTGTTATTTCTTTGTATTGCTTCCTCTTAATTTTGAATGATCACATGCATACCACATTAAAAAAAAAAAAAAACAGAAATCATTCTGAACTGAACCAAAAAGAGAATACAAGTCATGAGAGCCATTTCATAAATCATGACATGGGAACAAGAGGTTTTCCTTGCTGTTACAGTTTGATGGCAGGAAACAGTTGCAAAACCATGAATGGATGCGAAAAGCCTTAATCCCCTTTCACACATACTGAGAACCTGAACTCCCTTAAACAGAAAGGTTTTGTACATGTTTTGTACCTTTGTTTATAGATGTCATTGTCTACACCAGAGACTTCAGTGTGACTGTGATGATTTATCATTTGTATCAAATCAGAAGACTTCTAAAATATTTGGAACACTATCTTCTCAAATTTGCTCACATGTTAAGACACTTTTAGTCACAGCTCATATCTCAGACTGATATTCTACTACTGAATTTTCAAGGTTACTATTGACACAAAAGACTATGACTAGATTCTTTAGGTCCGTATTTCTTGAATTGGGGTATGTGAAGGTATTTCAGGGAGTATTTTGCAATTTTAAAACAGTTTCTGCAAGAATTATCAAGCCTAATGAAATAATTTTGAAGCTTTGACTGTAATAGTACATTTTTGTTTTCAAATTAAGGGAAACGATTTGACCATTAACCAATATATTGCTAAATTGTGTTTGAGTAACTTATTTGCAAAATGTTTTACACTGTCAGTTTAAGTTTTATACACATGCACATTGTCATTAGTGACGCAATTTTCTGACAGACGAGCCAGAAATACATTCAATAATATTACATTATTTTATTTTCAGTAGTGTCTGAATAAAATACGCCTGGAGATACCACAATAAATGTAGTTCAAAAGTTTAATACATCTGACACAGATGGCACCATTTTTTTAAGTCCTTTTTTTTTTCCTTCCCAAAATGTTTTGTGTTGGTTGCTAGATAATTGGCTGAAAAAACATATTTTGAATGCTGTTTTTGTTGTATCATCATAAAAAAAAAAAAAAAAAAAAAAAATCTTATCTTATCAAATGTGGTTATTATGTTGTAAGGTCAAGGCTAGAAAAGATTACCATCTTGCACTATTGGATCGAAATGACAAGTTCCAGTTTTTTGTCCAAGAATGAAAATTGGTAAGTGGAAGCCCACTATTACAAAGTTTAAAAAAAAAAAAAAAAAAATCACTGAAAATGACTTAAATAAATTATCGTGATTTTTAACAGTGGGCATATTAAACCATGAATTGATGGTGAAGTTGTTTGTCAGGTTTTCATATGGCGTTAGCTTCAAAGCTACATGCAGTCTCGAATGAATTTAATTAAAACCTGATCATTTTTGATGGCATACAGCGAATGACCTTGTTTTGTACATAACAGATTAATATTGACCATAAAAAAGAGGACACAAGATTAAAAGAAACACAACAAATCCTTGATCTGAAGGAGCCAGTTTTAAAAAGTCAGCATGGTCATTAAAATACACAAACAATGCTGCTACATGACAGATCTGTTGTATAGCAATAACTAACAACAACGAAGAATTTTATTTATTTATTTATTTGCTTCACAACAACCTCTCATAGCTAAGAGGCTGCAAGCCTGATGTCTAGACTGCAAGTTGAATCAGGTGTGGTAACAGTGCTGTCATCGGACTGGTTAGCAGACCTCAATGGCAGGTGGGGGTCACCCGAAACACTAGCTGAATAATATGGCACAAATGCATCCACATGAGCTAAGGAAACAGGCGCTGTGGTCCTACTTGAGGAAGTGCACTTGGGGAATGCAAAGCAAGCAGATGGACCTCTCTCATTTGTGTGTGCCGCCACTGGTGACCCACTGGGAAATGTTTCCTTATTGAATCAAGGAGCATCAAACGCTTCATTGGAGCAGAGAGTGAACCCAGTTCGAGGCGCTCGACGAATATGAGTCTATTTTTTCATCATTTGTAATGGAAACAGTGGCAGTGAGCTGGCGAACACATCCCCAATCCAATTTCAAAAGTCTTTCGAAGAAAATATGGCTGACATCCTTATCGCATTTAAACTTACTGAATATAAAGTGAAATATTGTTAGTGATAAGGCAGCATAATGAGGTCAAAAGTGTCTGCTCTCCGTGAAAGAGCGGATTCATCTTTGCAGGAGCTGTTTTATGCATTTCTCTTTAAGAATGACCCATTGGTTCACTTCCTTCCTACAACTACAATCTTTAAAAAAATAAATACTTGAGAAAGAAAAAAAAAAGTGCAAAATAATCGCCAAAACATACTGGTTGTCTATTTGCTATATTTGCTAAGGATCACAGCACATGGTGACATATTTGATGGTCATTGCAGCCATTTCATTACAAGAACGTGTCCTTGCTTTTTTTCAATGGCCTAAAAAGCACTCACCCTTTCTATCTCTCTCTCTCACACACACACACACACACTGGCTGGCCCCAGGGCGAACCGATATTAGACGGTGAGATGACAGTGTGTTCTTGTGTGAGTGCAGCCAGCCGACATGTGCTGATGATGGCAAGTCAATAATGCATTATGAAAAAAAGGGGGGATTTATGACCTTGATGAGCCCCATTGAGCTTAATTAGGCCTAAAGGTTGATTTACACGCAAGTGTTTCACCATGCTGTGTATTTTCTTAGTATTATGTTTCTATCACTAGCAAGATTTCAGCAACGTAAAAAGAAATAGTACTGTTTCTAAATTATACTGTATTTGTGAAAATAAATATACACAACCTAAACAACCATGCTGTTTCTGCGAGGAATATTTAATATAACATAATTTGATACTTAAAAGAAATGCCAGATTTAGCTGAGAGCATTTCCGACTTTTTGCTCTCAAAAGCTGGATGGAGAAGTGGAAGTGGTTGGTAAAAAGTATCCAACTGGGTTCATTTCTTGGTAACACCAAAATTGTATCCTCGCAGAGAAATGACAACATCTATTTCACAGTCATGTACCTATATCAAAGATGCTCTTGATAGCCCCCCTGCTGTTGCTATGGAAGTAGCAAGAGATGTAAATGAACTGGAGGGAGTTGGCTGGTGGAGAATACAAATGAGATTCAAACACTTGTTTCCTTGCTGCTTTTTTGCCTCGTCGTCTTCCACTTTCCACGATCATCATGCTTTTACCTCTGTGTCTTTACAAGTGTTTTTTTTTTTTTGTGAACGTTTCCTGGTGTTGGCAATATTCAATGATCATATTTGATTTTACTCTCACAAGCAATATTGCACTAATAAACACCTTCATGAAAGAGAAATCAAATATCAGCTTTTATTTATTTATTTATTTTACAAATGACAATTTGCCTCACTGTGAAAATGGCTTTTATCATATCAGAAGAAACATGCAATAAAAAGTCCAAAGCTTTGATACTAATGTGCCGTTTTGTTCTTTAAAAACTTTTTTTGTGAACGTTTCCTGGTGTTGGCAATATTCAATGATCATATTTGATTTTACTCTCACAAGCAATATTGCACTAATAAACACCTTCATGAAAGAGAAATCAAATATCAGCTTTTATTTATTTATTTATTTTACAAATGACAATTTGCCTCACTGTGAAAATGGCTTTTATCATATCAGAAGAAACATGCAATAAAAAGTCCAAAGCTTTGATACTAATGTGCCGTTTTGTTCTTTAAAAACGGTTAAGCAATGGAACTATGAGTGTTAATAAATAAATAAATAAATACATACACTGGAACAAACACTAGGCTTTTAAATCGTGTTTGTCATTCCCATGGCAGGTCGGTCGACCAAATTTCAGACTCACATATTTTTCTGACCAAAAATATCCATCTCAAAACTCCACTGGAACCATTTTTGCACCACTGTTTTCTTGCAGACGTTACGCAGTGTGTCACTGGTGGCAAGGGAAAAAAAAAAAACAACAACAAAAAACAGGGGATATCACAACTACGGTTTCATTTTCAACTTAGTAAATTTGTTAGTAATTAGCAGGCTTTCATTAAAGACAATATTACCTCATGGAACTTGAGGTAAAAAAAAAAATATGGGAAATAATTTCCCCAAAAGAGTATAATTCGAGCTATCATGACAAACATTCTACAGTGGTTGTTCAAATTTTAACCAAGAGAGGGCTGTCAAGAACGAAACGTGCCCAGTCTGCTCATCAAGAAAAAGATTTAAAAGGAAAACAAATATCATTATTTTGTAATAGCTTATAGGCAGTTCCATTTTGTCACAGAATATTGTTGCAGTGTTGTCTGTAAGTTATTTTATGGACACTTTATATATATATGAACTAAATGATAGTTAATGTTTGTTGACCTTAAATGTAATCGTGATTAGCATTTGCACACTTTTGCTAATGGTGGTTGATAACCAGTTAGCATAGGCAAATGTTGTTGATGTCAAAAAATTCAAATGTATAGAAGATAAATATTGAGTTATTCACTCCCTTCAATTCACGTTCAGTCTTAGAAGATTAACAAAAAAGAAAAAAACACAGGGATAACAACAGTTAATTATTGTAAAAATAAAAAAAATAAGGGATTACAATAGGTGAGGAATAGGATAATACATTTTAGTTGCAGCTCTCGCCCAGAAAGAAAATTTAAGAATGTTTCACCAAGTCTTTCTCTACAATGATGGAACCGGCCCATGCCATATCCTGCTGTTTTGCGGGTTATAAGAAATATTTGGTTTCTTCACCCCTGGGTGTACCTAACTTCTGTTGTTGTAAAGGATATCTGTGGATTATAGAGTCAGCTCTGTGGGAAGTGCCTTAACTTTAAGGTTTCTTATCCCTGGTGGGTGTCCTTTAGAAAAGCCTAGGGTAGCAGAACTTGGAGGATTCAAGCTGTGTTTCCTGTAGTTCGCTCACTATTGCTGTGGTCCAGACTATTCTTTCACCTCAAATTCCACACCCTCGAAGGCTTCCAGAGTTCGAGATAATAGTGGACCAAAGAGAGATGCTAGCTCTTTTAAAAGCAGCCGTTTAGTCCTCACCAGAAGGGAAATCAAAGTTCTACGCTAACTGTAGACGACAAGCATCAGAAGCATCCGCGTCACACTCTCGAATGAAAAATTATCTGGTTTCCCATCAAAATAATCTGAAGACCTTTGTGGTTCGGTCACAGTGATGGCAAGGGGTAAGGGGCTGAATAGTCCTTTTGATCAGACTTAGCCCCTGGACTTTGTCTGGAAGCACGGGCTACTCAGGTTTCAAAGGGTCATTTTAATAAGAAAACCTTCACTGGGTACGAGTCGGTAAGAATAAGAGACTCAGTACTATTTTTTTTTCCATTACTTTTTTAGGTGTGTCTGTTGATACGATGTAAGTAAAAAGGCCACTTTTTTTAATCGTTGGAAAACTAAGGCGCACTTTAAAAGTGATATGCAAGCAAAGTTAAGAAACTTTTTGACTTTTGCTGGGTGTTATGCAAACTACTTAGTGAATGCCTCTTTTCATAGCATGTGTGGCTTTAAAATAGGGTTGTCACTCAAGTATTTTTATCATCGATCATTTTATTGATTGTCATGTTGATTAATCGATGAATCAGATAATTCTGTTTTGCAAAAAAGTGCATACAACATTTTTTTCTGGATTACTGTTTAGTTGTTTAGTTATTTGGTATTGTTTAGTGATTCAAACAAACAGCTAAAGAACAGTTAATATCAAAAGATAGGCATTGATGTTTCATCATCAACCTTTTTGGAAATGATCCAGTTGCTGGTTTGGTCAGGGTTTTTATGGTAAAACTAGATGTTTGCTAAAGCCGTATGTTGATTAAACATAACAAATACTCATTGGAATTGTAGTCCTTAATGAAAGCGGACTCTTTATTTTTGAGAAGGTGAAATAAGAGAACAATTTTCAGTTAATCAATTGCTCTAAATGACAACTCGGAAGCTAAAAGAATGTTGATTAGTTTGATAATCGATTCAATGTCCATTCATTTAACAGCTCTACTTGTAATATATATTGTATAAGCAATAGGACTTTGCTGGACACAGTAAGGATGCATTACATACAGACTTTTCTCCTTGGTCCATCTTTTTTGTTTTTAGTTACAGCATTCACCATCCTGAATAGTAACATCTGTGTTTTCTGCTTATTTGCACAGAGCTGTTTTAAGAACTTGCTATTCTTGCATTGTTTTCTAAAACTTGCACTTTGAGGTCCAATTTGTCAGATGTTTTTTTTTTCCCAGGCTGTTTGCATGTTCTCCCCGAGCTTGCGTGGGTTCTCTCTGGGCACTCCGGCTTCCTCCCACACCGCAAAGACATGCATGGCAGGTGAATTGGACATACTAAAATTGTCCTTAGGTGTGATTGGGTGCGTGAATGGTTGTTCGTCTGTGTGCCCTGTGATTGGCCGGCAACCAGTACTACTGCCTAAAGCCAGATGGGATAGGCACCAACCAGTAAGCAAGTGACCCTTGTAAGGACAAGCAGCTATAGAAAATGAATGGATGGATGTTTCCAGGCTCCAAAACATCATTGTCATGTAAATTAATGGCCCAACGGATCATTATTTTTTTTTAAATCCATTTTCACATGAGATTCTGGAGCTTATTTTTCCAGGATATTTTTCCAAGGTTTTAGTATATGCTGATTGTCCTTGATATGCACAATGATAATGACTTCTGTGCAAGTGCAAGGTTTAAGGTTTCTACATGGCTGATGAAGACCCTAATGACTCTCTATTCCTGGGAAATGCGAAGGTACTTTGCTCATTACCCCGCTTCAGTGACACTCATGCCAGATGGTCACTTTCCAATTGATTTGCCCCCCTACAAAAAAAAGAAAAAAAAAATCATTATTATATTATTGCACTGAAGAGACTGTATAACGGGTTTGTGTTACATATGGGAAATTCTCACAGTTACTAAGCTGCCCATTCTGTCTTGGCCTAATGTCATTGCAAAGGTTACACACGGTAGTAAATGCCAACCTAGGAAGCTTTAAATAGAGGCTCCTCATTGGCGTAATAAAGTGCTATAACCCATGGAAATAGAGGTCCTTTGTGCCAATCGAAGTCAATTACCAGCATGTTATAACAACATGTGCGATAAGCAGATGTCTAAAGGTTGAGTTGTCACATTGTAAACTTGAATGGCACTCAAAAGAAAGCAGTCCTCACCACCAAGGAGGAATAATCTTAATTTGTACATCTTTATAGACGCTTGACTCATGCGTGTTTTTGGAGAAAATAGGATACGTTCCCACACAAGGTTTTGGAGAAAGAGGTTGTTTTTTTGCTTAATCATATTTTTAACCAACACATGATCTTTAGGTTTATCATTGTTTCAAAGCATATTGTAGCTGCTGTGACTGTCCAATGTCTAAATGTAGTGTTTTGTCTTCCCATTATTTATCACCTGTCTGTGACTGACAGATAGAGGCTCAAATGCTTTTCAAGTGCTGGGATGGATGGATTGACCAAAATGCCTGATTAGGAAGCATGTCGACCAGTCTACGATAAGGATCTGGTCGGTTATCGCTCTGCTGCACCATGTTGCCATAGTCACAGCCCTGTGTTTCTACCTAATATGCTACTGAATATGCATTAGATTTTTGCAGTTTAACGAATGCATGCAGTTAGTTTTGATTGATTTCACCCTTTTTTTTATTTGTTAGAATATCTGATTGCTGCTACTGTATTAGTCTTAAATCATATTGTTTAATATGTTAAGGGAAGGTATACTGTGTTAACTAATAACTACTTTTGAAGAAGAGGAGCAGAAAATGAAAACATGACCTAATGATATTTTTTTCACATAGTTTGGTCAAAAGATCTTTCCAAATAGTCACAATAAATTCATAATGAAACTTTCAGTTCAGTATGGCTTGTGGCTGACAGGATGACATCAACTTATGGACAGCGAATAATTTTCATATAATTAACTAGAACGATTATGATTATGTATGATTCCAAATGCAAAATAAATGTTACTTGTATGGCTCATTTGCATAATGAAATTATTTCATTAAATGACACAGTGAGTGTTGGATTATAGTTTGGATTTAGTGTGATCACACACAGTGATCAAATTATCCTTTTGTAATTGCGATTCATGAATATGCTAGTTATAAGCCTGATGGTACTTTGCTATTTTCATTTTTTTCTGTATATAAAATCAGACGTGAGTTGAAGCCATATAAACCCAAACCTCATTTCACAACATAGACAGTGCAAGAACAGGAAAGTTTGGAAAGATCATTGACTGAAAAATACTTTTTTAGTACTGTTGTAAATTTAAAAGGATCTCCTGAGACTTATTTTTCAAATGATTCGATCTCGAAATGATTTAAAGAAAAAAAATAACCGCTAACCACAAAGTCGTATCACCACAAGAATGGCCAATAATAAACAGCCATTTGCTTTTGGATGGTTTGTTTGGAAATTCAAACATTGTTCACAACTGAAATAATGGAAAATAAATCCCCTTTTCCAGGTTTTGAACTGCCATAAAATTTTATTAACTGTACGGGCAACTCTACTTAACGTCAATCATAAAACATTGCAGCTATGTCATCAATCTTGTGGTTAAAGCTGATGCAAGTTATTGATGAATGCTTCCAATTTTGATCCAAGTAGTTCTGCACGCATCTGAGTGGCATGCTAGCTGTGTTCTTTGTCTTTTTGTTATCCTACATGTGTCATCCGACTCTAGGCTGGAAAAATACTGCAGCCAGGGTCTAATCAATAGCGAACAGCTTTTGGACAATAATGCTCTGAGACAGCTGAGAATTAAGTTAGTTTTGGGGACATACCATTTCATCCAATGTCTGGATTTTGAATCAATAATCAAGGATTATTACAGGACTTGTCATCTGCGTGGTCAGAAATGTATACATCATCATTCCCGGAATACATGAGTGAGAGTCGTATAATGTTCGTATGTGTCTGCGCATAGCTGCAGTCTGCTTTCCCACTTAAGCACAATGACTACATCAGTTTAAAATAATAAAACCAGAAACAGACTTTTCAAAGGCTCCCTCTGGTGATTTAAGCATTTTAACAGCAATCGCTTCAGACTGAGCGCCGATGGGTTTAGCTGCCAAGTTAGAGACCAAACTCAAAGGTTCTTGTACATGGCAAAAGAACCTTAATCACTTGCACTGAATAACCACAGAGAAACTGACTTTGGGGTGGAAAGTAGCATGCGCTACAACCAATAACAACCAATACAACCCTAACCCCAAAATACAATCTGCAAAGTCAAGCAGTGTCTATGATGCCGTTAGGATTAGGCATGATGATTTAAGTTTGGAAGATGTAACAACAATGCAGTCAATTTTCAGGTTAAGGTCAGATTCTGTCAAAATTCCAGTTTTTGAAACATCCAGATTATCTATGTGTATATGGTCCAACAAGAAGATTTTGCTAATTACGTTACCCCAATTGACATACGTACCGTGAGCTATGTAAAACGGGATGATTGAATTAGACATAATTTCCCGTATCTGCTGTTGATAAAACACATTTTTAAGACACTCACTGCTACAGTAAAGTAATTAATTTCCTCCTTATGCTAAAACTGTGGCTCTTTGTTCCCTTCTGAGTTTCACCTTTTTTGGTTACCCTCAAAAGAGAATCTGTATTCAATGTTGGCTTCTTGGAAGACAGCAATGTAACACAGTGGTCGTTCCTACAATGAAAGGATCAAAGGAGGCAAACAGAGTTTGTTTTTACATGACTGCCTCTTGGGAATGGGACCCTGTTTACATGGCATGTAAAAACCTGAATATTGCCAATGTCCGTGTTTTGAAATGCACATAAACACAGCCATTGGCTGATGTTGTACTCTGTTTTTGCATTACGCTTTACCACGCTGACATGAAGCCAAGTTTGGCTGTCATTTTTTTCCATTTTTCTCACAACGGATATTTGTCACAAGCCGGTACATTGTTTAGCACTGTTTGGCATTGTTATTGACTCCAGTGAGAAAAAGGTCACAAATCTGAATGTGTAAAATGTATCAATGTTTTATTGTTTGGCTCTCCTTACACAAGAGAGAGAGTCAGAAGTGGAAGAAAAGTTCCTTCCTTGATTGGATGCCCCTAAACAAGTGAAGTCTTATATAGAGGTTAGCTAGGCTGTGGCAGCTGCCCCCCCATATATATCCTTTGTTTACTCTGAGCTCTACGCTACACTAAGCACCTTTAGAAGAAGAGCTTTCACCTGATTGGTGCACAAATGAAGGATCAGGCTATATAAAGTGACATTTATCTTCCTTTACAAAATACCATGGTTGCATTTTCGGGGTGTGGGCCACAATTCAGCAGCTTAATCCCTTCCCATTGTAGCATAGCATTTAATCAGACAAAGATAATTGTATTTGCACTTAATTGATGAAGTTGCCAATAGGGTAAAATAAACTGAGCTATTCCAAGCAGTTTTAGTAGGCCTGAAGTCAGTAGTTAAGGCAACCGCTGCTGCAAAAAGTGCTTTGTAAACACAAGCAAATGCAAGTATGGATTGGACTCATTTGTACAGGTGCCAATGAAATACAGCTAAACAAGTGCATGTAACCCAGCCACGAAAACCTCATTAGAGAGCCTGCAGCTCTGGAATAAAGCTAGCACACTGGCATTTAAGGGACAAAAAAAAGGAACAGATGCTCAAAAATTGGTTATTATGATTCAGTGCTGCTTGTGGTTTGGAACAGAGGAGCAGCTGGCAATTTGGTTAAGCTTTATAGCAGTGGTGCTATAATACTTGACGACACGGTAAGGCATGAGTATCCAAAAATGTTGTGTTTGTTTCTTTATGTACTTTCAGCTAGGCTATTTATTTTTTGATATTGATTTTGATTTTTGCTAAGCCCCATTATCGCTCCTTTTAATATTCCTTTCTGAAAAGTGAACTCAATTTAATTCATGAACAGTTCATTTATTTGTTTATTTTACTTTGGTGTTATTTATATGGGATAATCAGTGTTGTAATAACACAGAGGATAACTATCACATACCATTGGAAAAACAAACTATTTCCTCTGTCTTATACTGTATTTGATCAAAAAAAAATTGACAGGTTATTTTCACTTTTTGGATATATATTGCTCTTCATACCATTGGAAAAACCTTGAACATTTTTTTTAACTTGTACAAAAGCCATTAGCTGACTTTTATGGAATGCGATTAAGCCCATGCATGATTCATTCATGAAGTGTGTGTTTTTTTTTTCCCTCTAAAGGGGTACTAAACTTACCTAGCCATTTCAGCATTAAAAAAAAACATATTTTCTTTATAATTAATTTGATGAGTACTCATTTCTTGAGTAAAGACCAATCAATTTCCGGGACTGGTCCTTCGACAGTTAAAAGCTGTGATTGGTTGTTGCCTGAGCCCTGTGATTTTTTTTTATTTCAGTTGACATTAAGTTAAGACAAAATTTTACTGCTGAAAATGGCTAAACTTTAGTACCCCTTTAGTTTGCGTGTCAACTATCTAATGTTTAAGAACTTTATGAAACTAAGAAGTGAGCATTATTATTTAAATCCTTTTTAATACAGCTGTCATTATTGATCTCATTAAATTGTATAGGTGTCCATCATGCTCATTAAAATAAGCGTAAATGGTCCAGAGGTGCTGCATTTGTTCACATCCTCTATTACATACTGTATGGTGTTTCTCAATGTCGGCCCGCTCCGCATCGATTCCCACTGATAAAGCTCTCTTTCCACTCCCTCAGGGTTCAGTCGGGCCGCCCTGCCATTTGGCTTAGTACGGAGAGAGCTGTCTTGTGAGGGTTACCCCATCGATCTGCGCTGTCCAGGAAGTGATGTCATAACGATCGAAAGCGCCAACTATGGGCGGACAGATGACAAGATCTGTGACGCTGACCCCTTCCAGATGGAGAACATCAACTGCTATCTTCCAGAAGCATACAAGATCATGTCACAGAGGTAAACGTTCACCTGTTTTAGAAGTACCAGTTTACGTGGGTTGCCCAGAGCAACACACTCTGGATTGCTGTCAACTGTTTCTTTTTCGTCAAGTTGCCCTTTCTGGCTTCTTTTCTTTGTTACATCTCTATGCTTCTCTTGCCTTTGGAAGAAAATCTTTACCGTGGTTGCTGTCCGATTGATCGACTCCATCAAAAATAGACTAACTCGGTGAAGCTCTGGAGAGGAGGGGTCGGGGGGTAAAACAACAGACATCAGCAAGAACATACATGCAAGGAAATGTTTACAATACTGAGAAAAAGCCTAAAGTGACATCTAATAATGATTAGTAATATACATTAGGGCTCACAACTGATAGTTCAATAAACGTTTACTGATAAATACAATCATCAAAGAGTGTTACCTTGAAGTTTTCTTCAAATGGAATACTACCAGGATTTATGTAATGCATATACATCATCATCATCAATTACAATTTATTTTGATGACAAATTCAAGTTTTGTTGAATTTCTTACTAGTCCATGCTAGGGTGACCAGACATCCCGTTTTAACAGGGATAGACCGGTTTGGAGCATTGGGTCCAAAGTCCCATTGAATATCGGAATATCACCAGCTTCATTTTTTTGGTCTCCATTTCATTTAATTTCAGGTAGCACTTTTTTTCTTTATATATCAGTCACACATATGTCATGGCAATTTATGTGATAAACCGATCAAACGTTGAAGCAACATATTCTTATTATAGTATTATTATTACATAATGATATTATATTTAGTATGATGTTTTCTTAACTAATTGCAAAAGGTTGTAGAATGAGCATTTGACTTCCTTTTCTCCATACTGTGGATGAGCAAAATGTGCCTGCGATATTAACGTGCATTCACATGCAACTCTTGCTGCGTTTCATTGCCATTGCGGTAATTTTGCACTCTTAAACGAGCACAGTTGTCGCACTTAGATGCCAGAAGAGGCGAAGTGCAATGGATAGAATGACATATGGATGCCACTGCAAAAATACAGAATGTTAGAAAAACGTCAGCAACTTTGGTGAGCCGCTTTGGGAAATGAAGACGACAAAACACTGAAATAAAACAGCAGAGCCCTTGTATGCGAGAGACTTATTGTCAAGTCCTGTTTGATGAAGTCAGATAGCTGACTCACATTGTGTGTCTTGAACGGGTATAGCCTGTATGCTCCCTGCTTATGGCCCTGCGCATTACGCTAAGATGAACCTCGCACGGACAAGAAAATAGTGCAACAAAGCACAAATTCTGCCCAG
Source organism: Hippichthys cyanospilos (assembly GCF_059441005.1). Classification (NCBI taxonomy): domain Eukaryota; kingdom Metazoa; phylum Chordata; class Actinopteri; order Syngnathiformes; family Syngnathidae; genus Hippichthys; species Hippichthys cyanospilos. The sequence goes on along the minus strand of NC_142378.1, from coordinate 9,264,378 downwards.
TAGGATCTGCCTGTGAAACAAAAGTGGAACAGCGCTGCTGAAATATTTTCGGCCCATATCTTTAAAAGGCAAGCGATCAGGTTGTATGCACTTCCTGGGACTGCTAGAGGCTTTCGTAATATTAAAGTTATTTTCTGTGTTTAAGTCCCACTGCGGAATTGCAATGTTTATTCTCTCTTTGGAAACTGCAGAAAGAACATCAGAGAAATTCTTACCAAATCCCAATGCATTGCCTAAAAATGAATGACACTAAATTCCATCAATATCACATCTCAGACTTGACTTGAGCATGTGCAAGCTCTTGCAAGATATTTCATCACTGAAGGGCCTGAATCCTTACTATTATTCATCAGATTCTTCCAATCCAATATATGGTTTCTAAAAAGCAGTGTTGGTGGCCGCAAAATCCTTAGTCTTATATTAAAAAAAAAGGTGAGATCACAGCTCACAACTTAATTGGTTGATTGACATATAACCTAAAATGTCAAGTTTAATGAACCATGAGACTAATGACATCAGCAACAGAGTGAATATTAAGTCCTAGCTACAAGGTCACAGTATAGAAAGAGCTGCCATCCATTAGAAAAAAAAAAAAGTGTATGACAGAAAATTAGCAATCATGTAGGAATCTTTGTTCATGTGTGCATATTCCACACTATTATGTGAGCGAAATGCAGCGCTAGAATGAGGCTTGGCCATGTTGGATAAATCATTTTGGCGCTCATATTGGTCGGCATATTGCATTCTTGAGCACAGTGATTTAATGAAAATAGCCTTAGGACTTCTGTGGCTCAATTAGAACATTCACCTGCAAGCAATTAGTGGACTCAGGTGGCTGATAATCTGGACACATCCCTTGCAGAAGCTCCAAGAGGGTACCATTTCAAATAATTAATATGGTGATAAGAATATATGCAAAAAAGGGCCTTACTTTGAGTATTATATCGGCTTATGTTATTATTATCATTATTACACTGGCCAACGACAACAAGAAAATGCAAGAGCCAGGTGTTTTAATGATGTACCAGTAATTCTGGTCAGATAAGACTCATTTCTCATGGACGGCGACTTATTTCTTTCATTTGGCTCGAGTTTTGAAATATTGATGTATTTGAAAATTGCTGAATGTGCTTTGACAGTTTGCAAAATGTACATTGATCATTACTAAACTTAGTGTTGGTGCTTTGGCATCCCTGAACTGTGACGGACCGAATGATAAGGCGCACCTGCGTCGAAGACTCACCTTTAAATTTGGGGCCAAATTCTGGTATTTTCTTTGTTACCATGTATAACACATGCCAACACTTAAGCAAAAGTGTAAATACTACAGCAAACCAGAATTTATCTAATAATCCTAAACCCTTCATATTATGTTGTATTCATATCCGTAAATTATATATTTGTTGCGTGTAAACACAAGTGTGTTTCTGATGTCCCTCATCGTGAGTCGTCGTGAGTAGTGAATACAGCAGCAGTGTTCCAAGTAATTGTTCAGTTGTTTTTCCTTTTCTTGTGAGGCAGCTTGTTTTCCTTTATTCATATATATATATATATATATATATATATATATATATATATATATATATATATATATATATATATATATATATATATATATATATATATATATATATATATATATACACACACACACACACACAACATTCAAAAAGCATTGCATAATGGTGTGTTTTGAATGGCATGTTTTATGTCACATTACCTTGCGATAAAGTGAACTGAACCATACCAGTGTTCACGTGCATGCTACCCACCTGGGTTCACATGATCGCGTTTGCACTTAACCAAACCAACCACCCCGACAGCGCAATCGAGTTTGTTTGAAAGCCAACCAAACCTGATCAGTGGAGCTCAGCTTAAAAACAAGATGCTATTCTGTACCAGCCGTTCCTTTTGAAGATCTCTGCCTCAAACTCTTTCAACAGTCCCGCTTCACAAATGGAAAAATCTAATCTCCTCTAATCAGATGATGAGGAACACAATTAGAGCAGTGAAAGTTCCCATAAGAAATAAGAAGATATTTTCAGCGCCACACAGTTACTTTCCTGTAACGAGCTTTCAAACTATTTTCATGAAATCATCTCCCTTCTGGTATTTTTTTGGTTGACACCCTCCTGACATTAAAACATCCGACGAAATATAATACTAATAAGTGGCTCCTATTGATTGATTTGTTTTTGACTAATGAGCTTGACTGCAAGTATTCAGCAGCAAGGACATTGATCACCGCAGTGTAACACGGCCCAGTCGCGCCCTGCCAGCAGGTCATGGTTTTTGCAAGGAGTGAATCATTCACATAACTGATCAATGTTGATAGCGCTCTAATAGATGAGGTGAAACCCACTAATGTGTCTAAGACCAACATGGCCTGGGATCAAATGAAATCGTTAATAATGATCACAAAAAGGAACATTCAACAATGAAACTTTTCCTTTTTAATTACATTCATAGATTTCTTTTATGTAAAAATTTCACTTTAAAATCAAAAACATAAAAACACACACAGACACACAACAAATTTAAAGTGTAATCATTAGCATTTTCATGTTACCCGTGTCAATCATGTTAAGGCCGTTTTATCACCAACGTGATCATGCTAACACTATTTATATCAGTGACAGTGGTTTTTGCACGGCTCTCGGAGGAGCTCCGTTGTTGCCGCTTGACAGCACAGCGCCTTGTTCGTCTCTGGCGTATGCACGGTGAGAGTTTTATTTAAAGCACAGCAGATAAACATTTCATAAAGATCCACATGCAGCTTCAGGGCTGTTGCAGAGGTGTGTGCTCAAGTACATGGCCCTTGAAACTGCTCCTGCTCTTTCATCAGTAATTCTTCGTGGGTAAACATTTAATGCCAATTAAAAAAAAAAAAAGGGGGTTTGTGCTCAATATTAATAAGAATATCAATTTGGTGGAATTTAATTTCGGACTCTAATCCACAGGTAAAAGTGTTTAGGCTGTGGCCAATGTTTAAACACCATTAATCATTTGTAATTACCTTGATTTCTATTGAGTGCATGAGACTATGAGCTACACTTACACAAAGAACAAGAAAAATGACTTACACACATATAAATTGTACTTGTCAGTAATCCTCACGATATTCAGTATAGAAGAAAAACTGTCAAGGTTATTCAAGGTCACAATTGTTCTTGTTCTTTTTTCTTGTTGCATGAAGTACTATTAAGTAACATTTTCTTGCGAAACGAAAAACAATTACAGGAATTTGGACTGTTACAGACTGTCTTAAAGAACAGCTTAAAAGCAATCCTTTTAAGCTGAAGACGCTACCTTGGTTGACACAAATATTCACTCATCAGTTGGACAGATGATTGGTTTAACATGGTTTGTTTTGCTTTTTCTTTGGCTTCGGCAACAGCTATTTAAAAGGAGGACGCAATCACAAAAGATGCTATGATAAGAAAATAGCCAGAAGAATATTCACGCTGTGTGACTTCAGTGGGCTTTCATTTATTGGGGAAGGCACTGAAGCCCCACTATTGTATTCATATTCTGGTTATTGTAGAAAATAAAGTAGGCAGCAATATCCCCCTCTTTTTTTTTTCTTTTTTTTTAATCCATCAAGAGGAGGCCATTTTGTCACTTGCTTTCCATTGAAAATGACATCACAGTTGCTCAGGGCTCAGGTGACAACCAGTTATGGCCCAGCTTGTCAATGTCATGTGACCAAACTCAAAAAACAGGTGGTAGTTATCTGAGCCCCGGGTAACTGGTGTCATTTTCAGTCTGGAACAACTGAAAAAATGGCCAGACACGCACATGACAACAGTTACATGTTTCTGGAATGTCATACCAGAATATCAAGTCAAGTGTATAGAAATAGTAGCTGGATGCTAATGACTAAATTTCAATAGGCTATTTGCTGCAACAGTATTGGTCGACACTATGAGAAATTAGTCTCACCACATACTGGTGGTGAAGGCTGCAAGGCATGCAAGTGTTTATTTTACATCCTGACTATTTTTTTATGCTGCCGTTCCTTGATCCAACAACATATTTTATTTTTCAATGGCCTGCCTACAATCAACAGTCCAGCCTCTTGAGAGAGGTCTCTGCTTTGATAATTATGCTTTAAACCTCATCAGCATTTGAGCTGAAACAAAGCAAGACAGGTCACTTTGAGTTGAAGAGATGCTAATTTGATTGAAATTCAAACTGGGAGCACCAGGAAGTAGACTGTGCCATTTTCTGGATTACAATACCCTCACTTAAACCCCTCTCTCATATTGCTGCACTGCAACGTTTTTTATTTATCGCTGCTTGCTCCGTGACTTCCAAATGGCCTTTTAGAATATTATAGACTTTTGAGAGATGGAAAATTGAGCAGGGGGAAAGAAACTCATCTCAGATTCACCGATTAAGGTGCGTCTTATCCATATCCTAAATAGCTGCCTCACTGGAGAAGTAGCAGATGAGTCACATGAACTGCATTGAATTGTCTTATGAGTGTCATTCAGGCTGCATTTCTTTAGAACAGATACACTTAAAGGATGTGCATTTAAGACTACTGGGCTCATTTCATTTCTATATTCTCCCTTTATAAAAACAAGTCCAGTGATATGCTGGTGCCTATACATTACAACATTTTAGGGGTTTGCCCCCCTCCCCAAATAAATCAATCAATAAATAAATAGAAATAACACTTATTTGCTACAATGTTGCATAAAAGGAAGGCCCTACAGTTCAAAAAAAAAAAAAGCTAGACACAAAAAACAACATTGATTCGGTATAATGTTGCATGCAAGTGATAGTGCAACAATTATAGAAAAACATGCAAATTCAGAGCAATGTACAGTAAAATGGCAAATGTGATGAAATATCAGAAATGATATGCTGAAGGTTACACATTTCAAACACATTTTAAAGGACCCATGTCATGCTATTTTAAACTTTCCACAGTGAATATGCAAATAAATTACATTTTGGCAATACTTGTACGAAAGGCCACTGTCAACATAATTGAAAGTATAATACCCCCCCTCTCTGAATGAAAGCACACACACGCACACACATGCCATCCTCCCTCGCTTTACAGTTAATTTAGGCAATTGCACAGCTTCATTGAAATTATTCTCCTGTCAGGCTTTATGGTGGCAGTTGAAAAGGTTACACCACATGTAGATATGCAGTATCAGTGCTCTCAGTTACATCTTGTTGCTGTCTCATCACAGTGATGGTCAGCTCAGCAGTGCTCACAGGATAAAGTAAAACATTTTCTGGGATTTACAAAGCTTGTAGCTAGACTACATTTTAACTACATCTCAGACAGCTTCAGTAGCCTTCTACACCCCAAACAGTATGATGACAGACTCAGGCCATTAAAAAAAAAAGAAAAAAAAAAAGCTTATATCAAGGGTTGCTCTGAAACAGAGACACTTGCCTGAAAACCGAAACACTGAAGAAAAAAAAAGAATACTTCCTTCCCGTATATACTTTGGGAATGGACTGTAACATCACATGCAGCGTCTTACACAGGTCTGTAAATTAATCCTTGTTTACTATTTAAACACTTATTTTAAGGGGAGCCCACTTTGTTTAAATTTTTGCAGTTGAAGGCATTGACAGACGTTTTTTTTTTTTTTTTTTCTGACTGAGTTTGAAATGGACAATGGCATTTGATTGCTTCATGTGCACCACTTACATAGTTAGTGGCTAGCGAAGATGTTGGAGACTTTTGCCGTAGCATAAAGTGAGAATATAATTGATTTGCATTTTTTTAGCGTCCTTAGTGAGCAATTTAATATGTTTTTTTATATTCGTAGCTCTGCGATGCAATAAAAATGGAGTTGCACGGACTCAGGCTAGCCACGCCATTATCACAGCTATGAAGGCTAACTTCAAAATAAAAGTCTTCTATATCTATTTTCTTGCTGTCCACGAGTTTATTTTGAAGTTGACATGGCTCAGCCTTTTTCTGGCTCTCATGTACTCTAAGGAAGAAGTGGGAGCTGGGCAGAGCTACAGTATCTTTTCTCGACGCATCAAATTGCTGTATGAAATTCAGACAGATGCTTGCTGGCGGCGGTTTCTGCATCTTCACAACCCTTTTCAGTCTTTTGGCCACAGACCAGAAATTGTTGGTGGGTGAAAATTCAGTGTATCCTATCTTACATTATGGCTATCCTGTTTTGTCCACGATAACCTGAAAAAGCTGTAGTAGCAGAGAACCTGTTGTAAACACAGCCTAAACTATACTACAAATGAAACTACCATATTTTTCGGACTAAAAACCGCAACTTTTTCCTCAGGATTTGAGCCCTTAAGCCCAGCGACTTATATAACGGTACAGCTTATAGTCGCAAAAATCTGGTACATTCACTGATAAAATTGACAAAGGGAAAAAAAGACCAACCACACCCATTTTTTATATTTACCCTTTGTACACAACTGCAGTCTTTGTCTCATGAAAAGTTGAAAACAAAGAATTAAAAATGAGCAACACTGCCTTTCCATCTATTCATTACGTATTCACATCATTAATTAGTATATAGCCTCAAACGATCAAAAGAGAGTCACAGAAATGATCACCATATTGTACATGTATTTAATTAGAATGCACTTTGAGACCTGTGCCCTGGCAGGCTGAAATACTGAACTTTTTATGCTAACAATTTCAATTACATGCATGATCTAGGCCTAGGACTATGCATAGAAGAAGTCATTAAGCTTTATTCAATTGGTCTCAAGAGAAGCCCAAGATTTCACAGATGAGACAAGTGCGGTCCCTCACTCCCATAGATCAGGACGCTTGGCTCCACAGCTCCAAAATGAGGCCAATACATCAGAAAGCTATCAACGCTTACGTCAACATTGTTTCACAAGAAACGGAAAGTGTCCCATCTTGTCCATCCCCGCCCAACCTCCTGATATCCTCTTGTTTAACCCATATGCATCTGGAACTTCGGCAAGGCTCATTAGTGTCACATTTTTATTTTTGGTATCATTCTGTTCCATAAGCCTAATGTAAAGTAGATATTCATTTTACCGCTCCCTTTGGAATGTGCTAGATAAATACCATGATTCACAGGGCTCCTGTGTGATATGCTTATGCATGAAGAAAGCTGGCAGTCGTCAAAGTGACCATATAATGTGTGTGTGTGTGTGTGTGTGTACATATAGCACTTGCTATATATATATATATATATATATATATATATATATATATATATATATATATATATATATATATATATATATATATATATATATATATATATATATATAATATGAATTAATGGAACATGTTTGTTCATTTTCTTTGGAAAAAAAAATAAAATAAGGGCTTGAATCTAGGATCAAAATAATGAAGTGAAGGTGCATACATATACAAGCATAGCCTTAATAAATAATGTAATAATATGCTGTATCTTCGGCTCTCATAAATCACCTGCAAAATAACAATATGCACATTTGAATTTCTTCTTGCAGTTAAAATGCACTAAAATAAAAGAGGAAGAAAATGGCCCATAATTTCATTTCTTGTCATTAGTATACAATGCTTCATGCGTCAATAGGCAGACTTGCATCCTTAGGGTTGATAAAATGCAACGTGAAACCAAAAAACTCCTTTTCCTCCAGTGTTTTCACTGTAACCAACTCACCTGTGTTCCAATATATTCCCTAATATTATATGGATAACATTGGGTCACAGAGCGATGATGACCAGAGCAGCTCAGAAAAACAGAATACAACACAAGCCATAATGGACTTTTCATTGATGTGCAGGAAAAGACACAATTGTTATCTATCTGCTAAATCAGCAGAACACCAGTATTGATCTCGAATGTTCACCTTGTCAATAGAATTTTGCATCCCCTTGATAGCAAAGGTGATTTGCTTAGGCTATTGATGCAATTATCTCTATTTCACCCTCCGCAAAAAATGTGGAAATACATCATATATACCTGACATGAAAATACACAAAAATTACACTCAGTCTTACTGTGAGTGTAGTGTTTGCTCCACACGATGGCACATTCTCAGTCAATATGGTATTGACCGAATGTATAGTTTATACATAAGAGTTGTTGTTTTGTATGTTTCCCAGATGTCTCAATAAAAGGGTTTCTCCCTCTGTCTGTTGCTCTTTCTGGTTTGAGATGTTCATTGCAGATCATTACCTCTTGTTCACCACTTCAGTCAACAAATGAAAATACATTTAAAACAGATATAAAAATGATTCGTAATTCAGTCCACTTACATTTTGGGGGAATATTTCTCTTTCGCTGTTTCCCATTACTGTCATTAAAGTAAATCAAAGATGATGCTTCAACCATATTTCATGACTAAACCTAAGAGTGGATCTGCCGGGTTAGCTACAATGAGGTAAAAAACGTGTACTTCTTCTTTGTCTTCTTCTTGATGAACAGAACTAAGCAGTTTCTTGCTCGACTGCCCCCTACTGATTAAAATCCAAACACCTAAAACTGATCCACAAAAGATGGTTTCTCATGACTGGTTATTTTCCTGCATAATTCAACACTGGTACATTTTGGAAGTTCTTTATTTTGGGAAAGTCCATGTGCTAATATTGTCCTTAATTAAATCATGCTAACTATTAGATCAGCAATTGTTTATTTACCACAAAAATAGCCATTCATTTGACCACTACGTGATGCACCAAGACAAACACTTGAGTTGTATATTAATTATATTTGCCTAGTCTTTTTATGTTCCCGAAGAACTGCTTTTGTCACATTGCAATAAGTGAACATTTTTATAATCACTCTTTTATTCAGTTGGAAATGATCAGTTGGAAACTTGATAGCCTGTTTTTTTCTCTTGAGTCTTTCTCCCTTAAGCCATTGCAACACCGCAAGAAATGTTCGCATATAAAACAATGGGTCAACCATAATGTACGGTTTTAGCATTCAAATTTCCCCAAATTTTAATTTAGCTTTCAAATTTCCAAAAATTTTAATGCTAAAATTTTTGGAAATTTTTAAGTGGATTTTTAGTTAAGGTTTTTTTTTTTTTTTTTGCCATCTTACTCGACTTCAATGACTTCTATATTCCCAGCCTGTGTCCAGTATTTTTTCTCAAGTAGCCCTTTCAGTTACTTTACAAAAAATATATAATAAAAAAACATATACAGAAAAGTCAAAGATATACAGTATTAGTTTCTGGTTTGATGTCAAACCTGTGATCTATTGATATTTTAATACCCGTTTGTTTTTTCCGCAGATGCAACAATCGGACTCAGTGTATTGTGATCACGGGTTCAGATGTCTTCCCAGACCCCTGCCCGGGGACTTACAAGTATCTGGAGGTCCAGTATGAATGTGTGCCCTATAGTAAGTACAACCCTGCTCTCACCCCAATTTCATGAATTGAAAAGTCACCCGCCATCACCACAGCGCTCATGTTCTCAGTTTCTTTCTGGGCATCGTGACATATCATCATCGTAGCATTCCCTGCTCCAACCTTGTTCGCATAGTCGGCTCTCTCTGTCTGCAACACCTTTCAGCGCCCTTTCCCTCAGTCTCTTCTTCCATCCGTGTCATGCCATGAACTTTTCATGATATATGACCTGTAAGACATTTTGGGTCTCCTCTGTACTTGCCTGTATTATTGATGTGCTCACCGTGTTTTCAGCAGTCCGACGAGCCGGGTTATGAGTTAGCAGAACAGAGGGTAAGGTGGAAGAAGTCATGCCGACTCTCCATAATGGCAAGCGAGTGTTTCATTACTCTAGCACGAAGAAGTCTGTCAGGCAAACGCGCAGCTCACCTTGATGGCTTAATATATGTCAATAAAACAGGTGTGGAGGCATGCTAACAGATGTTTCATTATGTAAGAGAACAGAACGGCTGCACTCATAAGTCGGCAACATAATCTTTCCGACAAAGAGATATTGTCAGCATTTTGTCTTCTCCCTAACTTGTAAAATATTCATTGCCATTCCGATCCCAAACAAAATTCAGATTGCCCTTTGCATTAAAAATCCCCTTTTGTCCTTTGAGCCGCCATGTTCATTTGCAGTTTGTGACGAATATTCCCCCAAGTAACCTTTTCAACCTGACTGACGACCGAGATTTACATGAATTGCCAGACAAGCTAATCAGGTGGAACTGGAATAATTTGTGGGGAAATGGTGGGAAGATGATACTTGGTGACTCTTTATTCCCCCCATTATTACGCTTTGTTTAAAATGACAACCGAAATGCATGCAACATTGTAAATAACTCCATATCCTACAAGGTTAGCGATGTTAATTTTTATTAGTGTGCCTGTCTAAGATGCCCATTAGTGTGGATTCAAATTGCACCAGTGAACAACATCATTAGGTGGGCTACGCCTTGACAACTTAAAGGTCACCCTCTCCGGGGCTTGAACGGCTAATTGTTAAAAATTGTAAGCAATATTGAGCATTCGGCTTGAGCTGTTAAAATCTTGCGTTTCACCTAAACATCGACAGCTTGCCTCATTATCGCGTATTGATCATGTGTCTTACTGTGCCACCTTAGGCTGAAACTGAGGGATTTGCCTTAAGGCGCGCTCTCTTCCGCCCACTTAAAGTGCTTTCTTGCTTCAAGGATGCAGTTAAGACTGCTCCAAAGTGGGGAAATAAACCCCTTGAACCAAGCACTATATTAAGTTGCAAAGTTCAAACAACAAAAAGGGAACCATTTCATTCTCAGCCGTTTCAGTCTGTGCATGTCTGTAGCACCATGTTTTTGCCTCTCAAAGGTCCATGCCCCACCAGAATAGGAGCAAGAACACAGAATGTGTCCTATCGCAACTGTCCTGGTAAGTCTTTAGTCTACTCCCAGTCTGACCACCCCAACTTGTCCCAACAAGCCCAGCTTTTCCCACTCAAGCCCAGCTCGTGTATTTGTATAATGTGAATCGTTTTGTTTCTCTCCTCAAACCGATCCTCCGTTTCCCAAGTGATGTGTGCACACATACCCATGTGCAGCCTTTAATGCTTTTTTTTAAATCCCCAAAAAATGTTGAGAATCATGATCGATGACATGTAATTAAAATAATTCTAATGAAAAAGATGATGTACCCAGTACGTCCACATTTTAATTCATTATTTTAGCAACTTCTCTTAATATATTACAAGTATTGTTTGCCACATTTATATTTTAGACAAGTGATGAAAAAAAAGGCAGTGTGTTACAGCAGACCATTAAGTGAATTAACTATCAAGTATGTTTTTTAAAAGATAAAGGTTAATGAAGTAAAAACAAAGAACTAAATAGAAATTTGAATTTTTGAATGCACCTAATTTATTGTCTGCACCGAGGGGTGTCAACACTTGTATTTGAAACTTTTACCAGATCCTACACTGACAATGAATTAACTCACATATTTTCTATTTTTAGTTTTTTGGAGTATCAACAAGTGCAAGTGAGACATGTAACACGAAGGTATAATGGGGGTATCCGTGAAGTCCTAGTTCGTCCTAAAAAGTGCTTAAGTCTTGCGTGATCATTTTTTCCAATCTTGATCTTTACATCAGAGGAATTTCGCATCAAAGAGAAATCATTGAAAGAAGACACTGGGGAGCTGAAACTTCACCCAGATGGTGAAAATATGCCAAAGTTCAACATGGCACCACTACTTAGTTAGCACACCAGCATTGTGCCATTCCTTCTGTAAAATACTGCGAGAAGTATGTGGAAGAAAATGACCCAAAATGCTCAAAATACTGCATTAGGGTTAAAGGCTAAAATTGAGAAGTGCTGGTATGCAGTCGAGAGGGATCTAGTAGCATGCAGTTTTCTGCTGTTTGCAGACAAGGCAGATCACATGCCAAATATTGAGATTTGTGATTAAAACATTACAGGAGCTCAGGGGCTTAGGACTCCCTGGATTTGCTGGGATACAAGACTTGAGAAGTTGATTTACAAGACAACATATTAAATCCCCATTAAGCTGATCAACGACGGGCCTGCAGACAGTGTCCTCATTTCTACTGTCGAACCAACAGTCCCTCAAAAGCTTTCTCCAATGAAACGTTGTAAACGGTCGTTTTTGGTTTTGTGGCCAACTGAAACATTGAGTCTTGTGAAATGAAAATTTGCATGATCACACAAGTAATTTGAGGATTTTTTTTTTTTTGCTTATGTGCAGGGTTCCATCATTTCACCACTTTGCCTTTATGGTTTGATTTTTGTCATGACGTGCCCTCATTAGCGACATTATCTTCCAGCCAAGGAAGCATTTGCTTCCGTACATTTTTACTTCACCTGGCACTGAGTCACTTTCTCATTTGGCTCCAATACTTGCTTTAGTCAGACAACATAAAAGCATAGATAAATCTTTAATAAAATGAACCACTCATGCAATTTGGAAATGACAAGAGTAGCACAAGTGCAGACATTTGTGACGCTCATTGCTAATAACACTTGTGTCACTTGCCAAAGATCTAATGAGATTTATAAGCCAAATGATATGAATGAAATGTTTTTGATGTTTTTTTGTGGTCAAGTGATACTTCATAATTTTTCTATTTCCATAATATTGTAAAGTTACATTGTATACCTTGTAAAGTTATTTTTACGATGTGATTTCCAAGTTGCTATATGGAACAATAACTCTTGCTATTTCAGTGGCTAGTACAAACAGATTAGGATTGAGGGCTCGATGTGGGAGGGGACTGCCTCGTGTTTGTTGCTTCAGTAAAACTAACCGACTGTTTTCCCTTCCCCTGTGCAATCCACAGGAAATCTCCATGGCTACCAGATTCCTGCTTTCCATCTGCTGATTTCTGATCACACTGATTTGTCATTTCTTCACTATATTTCAGACTAATCTAGTCAGATCTCCTGTCATATATCTACTTTGCTTTTCAGATTTTTCGCTTTTCTACTAATCTACGTCGATGTGGCTGAAGAGCCTTCTTACACCTTAATTGTTTGCTTTTGCTTGCTTTGCATCTCCCACTATACATGTTCTCTGTTATGAACCGCCTTCTTTTCCTCTGAAAAAATTTGTTCTGTTTTGAATTGGTTAACTCTGTCTCTTTGTCAAAATATGAGGGCTAAGTCATTTCAGTCCCTACAGATTCATATTTTGGCTTTTCAGTAGAGACTGTCGATTTTTTAAAGTCTATGTCAGACTGTATGAGCAAAGATGTGACATTCCACTGCAGTCAAATATATTAAAAATATTCAAATTCAATCTGTAACCAGATTGGACCCCTCACGGACTGTATTTTTGTCACCCCTGGACTAATTGAGCCTTACTTTCTTGATCTGCATCGTTGATAAACAAAACATAAATGTCCACCTGAGATGATGTAACTGAAACCTCAATTAAAAATGATCAAAAATAATTTATTGCAGTCTGACCTAGGCTTTTAACTGAATGTCTTTTTTTTTTTTTATGAATCCGACATATAAATGAATACTTCACTAGCTATTTCAATATCCTGCTTGATATTTGCTTCCTAGTATTGCAATAGCCTTGGAGTGCAGTCGTAATTATTAGACTCAACACAAAATGAAAAAAATATATGATCATCTATTCAAAATGCATTGAACATTTGAAGAATTAATTTTTAATGCTACATACTGTACATACTGTATCTTCTCTGAGGAAACACACAAATGTTGAAAAGATATTTTCCAGGAAATAGAAATAATGATCGGGTCCATCATTTTACACTAATGATCTGCTGCCTTACTGAGCCTTTTTTTCGTACTTGAATTCATGTTTTCACCACTAAAATGACACAGTTTACAATTATCTTAAAGATGGAGCTGTCAGTCCATATTTATGTTGATTAATGGCACATGTATTTTTTTCAGCAAAACTTAACAGTGATGGGTGGAGATTATTCGTTTTCTTTTTCTCAACATCTACAGTCATATTTAGGGGGAAGTTCAAATTAATTCAAATGTTTTTTCATAATTGTTATGACTTGGCAGTTTCTCATCCCAGAACAGCATCTTATTCAACGTTATTATAACAGAAAATATGATCCGTTTAGATTATTTAATTTATTATATTTTTTGGTGAGCAACGCTTGCGACTGGAAGTCATGACTTCCCTTTTGATTTTCCTCGGGTGCCGCGGTTTCTTGAACATCCCATTAGAAGCACGCGTTTTGGCCACAGATGGCTGATTTTTTTTGTTCAAGTTAATTATATCTGTCATGTGAAGTCATAACAGTTCTAACAAAAAGATAAAAAGTGTGATTTTCTTTTTAATTGTTAACCCTAGGTTAACCCTACATTGCTTAACTTTTCTCAAGCAATGGTTATGAAAAACTGCACAATAATCCACCCAACACTGTATTTTTAAGTAATTGTAAAACTTGGTCCACATCTTGTCATAAAACAAGACTGGATGTTCTACTTTGTTTGTTCTTATTCATTTATGTATAGTACTTTATGCACCTCTTTACCTTCAACAGGATCAGGGCAATTTTCAAACTTTTGTTTTTTCCTAATTAGGTCGACCCATCATTAACCATGTGTCAGCTGTGTCTCTATGTGTAATCATATAAATGGAAGTTAATACATATTAATCTCTTTTTCCCCCCTCCCATCCTTTTCATCCTTTCTTCCAATGCTTAAAATAGAAGTGGAGCAAAAAGGTAAATAACAGACACGATCCAAACCCAAGCTACTTTCTTTTGTGGTTTTGAGTTGTAAACGTCTTGTGGTAGCCCCTACGACCTTCAACCTCATTATGGACTGCAGTGAAACCTCTAAATTTGAGTGACCTTGAATTTGAACTACTCAGAGTTCAACCACAATTGTAAGGAAAGGCAAAGTCGCACAAACACTTAGATTTTGAAATACCGGCATGCATTGATTTAGACTAGTTGTCATTGTGTTCTAAAATTGGAGCAAATTTTGTGTTGCCACCACAACAGACGGGATACGAGAGATGACAAATAAGAGACAAAAGTGGTGATGTCCCAACTGTTCAGCACAATATGGCTAAGACGAATTACAACTGCTTGACAGCAATTATAAAAGAATGACAGAATACATTGAAATGAAAGCTGTTTTCCTTTTCCTTCAAAATGCCACACCTTTTGTTTTATTGAGTTTTATTGTCATATGCATAGAAATACCACACAATGAAATTCTGATTCTGTTCACTTCCCGAGCAGACGCCATTCTATAATCGAGCAAATAATAAAGTCGTCAAAAAAAGTAATAGAGCAAAAAGGGCAGTAAGAATGAACCATAACATCTTTTTAAATGCGGACCGTGGTTTAAAACATTCAAAGACATGTTAAATGGCACACATGTATCACCATTTAAAGTTCTGCAGTTTAACACCAAATAAAACTCAGCTGTAAGATGTTCTAAACATTTTTGTACTTATATAGCACAACGTGTCAACAAATGTCACAAATAGCTTCTGCTGCATCAAAAGCATCTTACTGCTCAAAGATAACTGATGAAGGTTACAGAAGAATTTCCCAGGCATTGAATACAGCATGGAACACCTCGAAGACAGTCATTAGCAAGTGGAGAAAAAATGGCCCAATAGTGACATTACCAAGAACTAGATGTCCTACCAGAATTGATGAAAAGGTAAGAGGAAAACTGGTCAGAGAGTCTGAGTGCAAGATTACTTAGCACATGAGATGATCCATCGTCTTTATGTTGTGGGCTACAGCAGTCTGGTGGCAAATGGAAGCCTGTCTACACTTTGCTAAAACACACACGTGTCCAGGTCTGATTATTCTAAATTTGTCCATATTTAAAGAGGGTGTTTTGTGCAAACACATCATTGTTAATCAGTAAAATAATACCATGGTTACAGTGATGCATGGTGTTTGCAGTGTCAAACCCTAAACCTAACCCTTTTTTTTTTTTTTTGTAGTCAATGTCGACATAATAAAAAAACAAACCCAGTTCCAAATTCTAGTCAGTGTAGACACAAATAATTCAGACTTGTCACAGAAAGCTCAAGCATGTCAGGAAAAAGCCGAGTAGAACAGATTACTGTTTTTCTGACATGAGGTTGTCCAAAGACACTGTAATTGATGACAGGTTATTATGTTAATATATGGTGAAGTATGAATACACCAATTTTCCCATTTACACAATGCAGTGCCCCATTTTGTCCGCATCCCTGCGTCCCAGATGCATAACTTTTGACGGTGGACTCATACTTTCAAATCAACGTGCGTCCCTAGGACGCATCATTTTTTGACATCAAAATTCATCATCATCCATCTACTTTATTCAACAAAACTTGGCGTCTGACGAACATTTTTGACGACTTCATCCACCATGTTTGTTTTGATCTCGCGAGAAAAAAATGTTAATCGAGGCAGAAAGAGCACACCTTTGTTAAATAAAATTAGAATTCAACCTCGTGCCGTGAGGTTCATGCCGATGATCAAGTAGACAACAAGATTGTAGTCACGATCATGCTTCCGGGAGTAATTTCAAAATAAAACACTCCCAATGCCATTGGTTTCATACTTGATTTGATTGCCCAAATTACACAGTATTGAACGTGTGTTAGTTGACAGATACAGCCCAACTCAAGCCAAAGCGCAAATAGGAATCCAACTGTCTGCGTAGGTGGATTTTCTTTCTTTTGGTATAGTAGGCACAGTTAGAAACGGGCATTTGCGCCATCGTGAGAGTGAATACAGCCAACTTGCTTCCCAGCCAATGGAAATTCCTCCTCTCATTCCCTATAAATTCAGTGATAGAATTGGCGAAAACATACAAAATGGACTCACTGGAGTTTGGAGATTGGTGCGAGCAAATTCGGAACTGCGAGAAACACTGTGAATGGTAATAAAATGGCTGCTTTGATGAAGGCACTTTGAGACTGCCATCTACTGCATATATGAAGCCAGGTTTTACAATCAGAATGAATGTTGATCTAGTCCATTGAAATGTCAAACACCTTTTTTTTTCTGCTGCAACGCGAATGAATGAATTTGAATCAGTCTAGTATATGGGGGTATACTACCACAGCATTTCAACAATGATTTCAGTTTTCATTGTTTTCAATGGGAACATTTTTTCAGACCGATGCCAGTACAAATACTCAAGTTTTAAGTAGTCACCAATACGCTTGATACATAAATCTTTACCTCCCAAAAAAATCACAGCTGTTTTACTAAAAGAGATATACAGTATAAATGTCATAATAGCATTTTCCTTCATTTACACATTAATTCAAATTAATCAATTTTCTATTAGCTGTTTTTTTTTGCCTCTTACCAAATTAATTGTCTCTATGCATATACATACGGAAATTGCATTTTGAATTTTTGCCACTGATGCCTTTTGATATTAGATGATCCATTTTTACTGAGTTGGCATAAAATAATTTACTCATTCTGGTAGTGAATGACTTAATGGGCATCTGTTAGACATGTAAATCTTAAGTTATCAAATGTAAAACGACCACAAATGGGCTGATACCAGTATCAGCCATACATTGAAATAAGGCCAAGTATCAGATCAATTATAATACATGCTCACTCATCCCTATGGTTTACATTAACGGTCCCAGAATACCAAATTAATTGTGATCAATTAATTGCCGTCATAATAAAGCATTATTTGTATGTATTTATTTATTTTGCGTTAAGATCATGTTCAATCTGTAGCTGCAATTTCTGTTTGTTGATTAGATCACTTTTCATGCATCTGGCTTCTTCTGCTTATTTTTTGGGGGTAGGAAAACAAAAGTCAATCACTCCCTAAAGTTGGCACTGAACGGCTTTCATTGTGTTTGGCATAGCCTTATAGGCTCCTGTTTTGTGTGAGGAGGCAGGTCCAGGAGCAGACGGAAGGCGTAAAAATGGAATAGAGTGGGAGAGTTGTCGGTCTAATGAATGGTAAATTTATCTTGGAAAAAAAAATGCCCTTACAGCACCTTTGATAGATTAATATGCATTATTTGTAAGAAGGAGCTTGCTTACCAAAGAAGCATGTAAAGTTTAACCTACCGCATAAATGCAAAGTACCTATGCAAGTGCAGCCACAGCTAACACTACCAAAAAAGACGAACTATTTCAAAGCGAACTATTTCAAATCTCTTTGCTAAACTAAATCCAAGAACATCACACATTTGAACAAGACCACGAGGGACATCATGGGCAATATTTTACAGTATTGTAATGTTTTCTAAGCATTTGGCGATTGAGAGAGGAAAACAGCACCATTCTTCCTGATGGTCAAAACTGAAAGTTGCAGCTATGTGTTTGGAATAGTCTCTAATAAAGACAAAGGTAAATTGTTACGAATGCATTTTTCAAAGTCTGTTAGAGAAATGTAAATGACTGAAGCCACATCAACTGTTTTTCATCTGCAACAAGAAGCACATTTCGCACAACCGCACTAGTTGAAATTTACAGTTTTAACTTTAAAACTTTAACTTTAAATTTGACAACACTGAAAACCTTCAGTTAGTGACTTTGCCACACACCAAGCAACTTCGCATTGTGAAAGCACGTGTGACTTTCTGTTTGGCTATTAGATCTCCCATTCATATTTTTAACTGCGGCAAAACCAGTGGCGGTGTCGGACACTCGTGAAAACAACTACTTGCTGCACTGTACAGTCAATTTTTGCCGCGTTGCTCTGTGTGCAGCGGACCTTAGAGGTTTCACTGTACATTTTCAAAGTCCACTAACTACAATGTTAACAATCAGTGCAGTGCACCAAGGGAAGTAAGAATGGCTGTAAAGAATAGACAGTGCACACGCAGCCAAATGATATAACTCGGGGCAAATTGGCTTCATTCCATAAAGGTTTTTTCCTCCCCATTCTGCCTGGGTGCTTTTGCAACTCAGCACAATTTGCCTGGCTTCCAAATCGTTTTCCATAGCATGCCTTGGTAACAGTGAGGCTATTGCTTTCTTCTGTCGTCTTCTTTCTCCAAGGCCCCTTTCTTTCTCACCTTCCTCCCATTATTCTCACCAGACTACGCACTATTCATATGTTTGTTGATTTCTATGCCTTAAAGCCTGAATCAAAACACCTCAAGAGACCCTTGATTGAACTTTTTGTTATATAGATTTTAATGGTTGTGACATTTACACCACTTGCTAATGACATGCCTCCCAAGGTGTTTACTGTAGAAGAGGTGAGGCGCATCTCGGCACACTCGTGTATGTTCCCACACTATGCTGACTCTTGCTCTCTTTTACGTAAATTGCCCGGTGATTTTAGCTTTGCTGTATTATTATTATTATTTATTTATTTATTTTAATTGCAGGACTGTTTTTGTAGCGTTTCATTTAAGTTGCCCTCATTTGTGTTTCCCTTTCTGCAGTAAAACTTTTATTTTGTTCCAGATTATTGCAAATACATCAATATGCCTGATAACTTTATTTTCTTATCCCTTGCTATGCACAAAACCGACGTTCTTATACTGCTTGTGAAAATTGGCGGTAGCTTCACATGCTTTATCGTGCCCACCCTCATCCTCGGTGGACAACTCATGACAAAAACGCATTTTATTTTGTTATTACTCATATGGTGCTTTTGATGGTGTATTGACCTGTATGCCTGTTATTCTACTTTCTTCTATTGCTAGTTTTTCTTTGCCCTGGGTCACTGAAAGCTGTTGGCGAGCCCTCCTTTCAATTTGAAGCGGAGCAACAAGCTGGTGCCTGGTGCAAAGATCCACTGCAAGCTGCCGACAAGATCTACTTCATGCCTTGGACTCCTTATAGGACAGACACGCTTATTGAATATTCCTCCCTGGATGACTTCCAAAATGCCCGGCAAACAATCACCTACAAGCTTCCGCACCGGGTGGATGGAACTGGATTTGTGGTCTACGACGGGGCTGTGTTTTTCAACAAAGAGCGCACCCGCAACATCGTCAAGTTTGACCTGCGAACTCGAATCAAAAGCGGGGAAGCCATCATCAACAACGCCAATTACCATGACACGTCACCCTATAAGTGGGGTGGTAAAACAGACATTGACCTTGCCGTAGATGAGAATGGCCTGTGGGTGATCTACGCGACGGAGCAGAACAACGGCATGATCGTAATAAGCCAGTTGAACCCCTACACGCTCCGTTTTGAGGCTACGTGGGAGACGGCCTATGACAAACGTTCGGCCTCCAATGCCTTCATGGCCTGTGGAGTACTCTATGTGGTCCGCTCCACCTACGAAGACAATGAAAGCGAAGTCAGCAAGAGCATGATCGATTATATCTACAATACGAAGCAGAACCGTGGGGAATATGTTGATATCCACTTTCCCAACCAGTACCAATACATTGCGTCTGTGGATTATAATCCGCGAGATAACCAGCTCTATGTGTGGAATAATTTTTACATCCTGAGGTACAACTTGGAGTTCGGGCCGCCGGATCCAGCTCACGGTAAGAGTGCTTCAATATAATGTCTCTTAGAGTTTAGAATGTCGACATTTCGGCTCATGAACCATCATTAGAAAGTGTGATTTAATGCACAAAGATTTGATTAAATTAACTGATTATTATTTTATATGTACCAGAAGATGAATGATTACTGTTTGGCTTTAGGAATTTATGTCTGTGCTGTTTAGTCATCAAAATTTGGACATCCTTCTCGTAAGTGTGCAACTGTTTCCTATGAAACCATGAAGCTGACATTTTTTCACAGTGGAGCATACTTGCAGGTATATATGAACATATTTGAAAGTATCTTCAAAAATTAAAATGGTTGACCATATAAATACATAAATAATAAAATATAAAAATAGATCAAATCAATCAATCAATCAAATTTTATTTATATAGCCCTAAATCACCGAAGTCTCAAAGGGCTTCACAGAATGAAAAGAGGTCGTACAGAGACATCTTTTCAGTATAGGGTACACAACAGCATCCCCTGTCAAAGCTCCCAGAAGGGGAAGGAAAAACTCAAAAACCCCAATTTGGGGAAAATCAGAAACCTCCAGAAGGGACCACAGGTGGGAGGAGCCCCCTTCCAGGCCCACAGGTTGAAGTGGATGCTGCATGTACCAGACACAGAAACAACATAAATTACAGAAAACATATTGTGCTATATAGTGCAGTGATGTCTTGACAGCAGGCAAGAAAATAGATCCAAAACCATGGGACGGCATTTGTCTCAAATCTAACACTTCAAGAGAGGAATTTATTACACTGCTAAGCACTGTTTAACTTTACTGCACATAAAATAATTTTGAGCATCGAAGTTCTGTAAAAGCTGTTCATTCATAATTGAGTGAAAATTGAGTGTTATTTGGTCTGTGTTTATGATTATATCGTACCAAGCTCTCTCTCTCTCTCTCTCTCTCTCTCTCTCTCTCTCTCTCTCGCTCTCTCTCTCTCTCGCACGCTCTCTCTCTCTCTCTCTCTCTCTCTCTCTTATAAATATATAAATAAATATATAAATAAACAGCTGATAACCGATTATATTTTATCTGTAAGATATCCCAATGCCAAAAATGCTCAATAGCTGCAGCCCTTTGGCAGCTCCATGCTTTTGTAGTTTTCTAATATTCCTGATTCTTTATTTTTGATATCACAGTACACTCTTTTCTTTCCCAGTCCGCATTTTTCATTTCCAATGTAGAGAAACTTTGACGTGTTGGATTCAAGGGTGTGTGTGGGCTCTGTGGTAAACAACACCCTGAAGCTAGCTGCCATATCATAATGAATCAGTATCTTGGGGATTTAGGTAGGTTTACCACGTGGGCATTCCCTGAGTCAAGCCAAAACCTCAAGGGATTCCTGCTAGTGTACTTTTATATTTATTTATTTGTTTGGGGTGGGGGGAGCGATCTACTCTCGGCCCTCAAAACATGCATGCCCGGACAGGTGTAAAGTCTGGCCTGGGGCAAGGTTAGTCATTCCCCAAGTGATGCTGGAAATGTAAATCTCTACTGGCCATTAAATAAATTCATAGGCTGTGAAGAGGGTGTAAGGACTCATGTTTCTGCCTAAAAGACACAAAGGGGAAAACATATCAACCAGCTAGGTTCTCATTTGAAACGCATGCTTTTAAATGAGCTGGCATGATGCTGAGAAGGGGGCCTGCAATGGACCCTGCCCTATGAATAGCAGTAATTAACCTAATCCCCCCACACCCGGTGTCCTCAACACATGTACTGCTGTTTGCAGGCAGAGAGGTCAAGTAACTTTTTTTCACAGATTATCACTGGGCTCAGAATTTGGTAATGTGTTTGCTTTTCAACTTGGGTATTGATAGGAGCAGGGCTGGGGCGGTCAAACTGGGTTCAACCTGCTGAACTGCATAACTCAAGGCCAAGGCGGGTGGGTGTTTGTGTATAGATAAATGTTATTGAGGTTTCAGAGCAAAGCAGAATTTAGTGATTGTAAATATGAAATGTAATGTTTTTCTTGTTTTATACACAATTGTTACTGCACCACCAGACTGAATTATACTGAAAAGATTGTCACCAAATATTTATTTAAAATATACTAGTAAGGAATATGCATGAGATCAAAACAGACGAGAAGAAATAGTATGAGAGGGTTTTGAATGAGTCCGTTTTTACTAGACAGAAACATTGCATGGATAGAGCTTAAAGTAACGGTTTTAATTGTTCGCTCAGTGAGAAAATGTCTTTACATTGTTTTTAAAGTTTCACTTTAAACATTATTTTTTTTATCTAATTGATAACTTTATTATTTCTCATGTACTGCACACTCAATTTCTGTATTTATCTGTGAATGATGCTCAGGTTTAAGGTTAGTGGCAAGGAAATGTACAAGAAAAATAATGTTCTCAGCTTTAGACAAAATATCAACAGTTTAGGTTTGATAATGGCTAGATAAGTAAAGTATTCTTTCATTACCAGCCCGTTTTAAACAGAATTTTGAGTCAAATTGCTCATCAGTCATCAAAGACAGTGAATGAGTTAATTGACAGATTTCTCTCTTCAATTCCTTGAAGTACACCATGAAATAAATAGCAACTCACAAAACACATTTGTATTAGTGAAACCAGTTTGCCATTTGTGAACTTAGTAACTTCCCTGCCTAGAATGTGAATATATGGAAGTGTTACTGTTTGCAATATGTGGTCCTTTACACAAACACTTAGAAACAAAAGAATATATTCCATTTTGATGGATTTTGGTTCAAAATATATTAAACGACATCTTTTCTCTACAATATATGGAGGAGTTTTGTGCCTTTTGTTTTGTCTAAAAGGACCTTGTTCTCTCCTTGACAAATGAGGCATTTGCGTGATTTTGCTGATGACTAATGTATGTCGAGCATCAGTCGATGAGCGCAGGGGAGAATAGTCTGAAATGATCATCAAGATGTCAGTAAACTTGTCCTCCCACATGGCTGATGTTGACACATAAATGATGGGCACTTTCGTTTGCCTGTCGCCAGACGGTCTCTTTGCGATATCTTCATGCTCGCCTCATTGACTTTCCCACAATCACAGAGTTTGTGTCGTGCAGGTTTTCAGCTACAATATGATTTGAAAAAAAAAAACAGTATCGCAGATTCACTGGAGCCACGAAACGCTGACAACAATTTAGCGTCTAATTGTGCAGAAATTATTTTTACATAGTCAATTATGAATGTAATGATGTTAAAGCTACAGACAAATGATCTGCAGGGCGTTTTAATCAAAGAACACATAAAAGACAAGTGAAGACATTACAGCTGCCAGTGATGTATTCGGCAATCAACAAGCAGCACACTCCTCGCCTCCTTCCCTTTGTCCACATTTGTTACTTCCACAAACACGCCATGTTACTCGTTGGTCTCGGAATTCAATCGGGGCAAAGTGGTGCTGAGACCCTGTGTGGCAGACAGTTGGATTGTTGTCAAGTCCAATATCGCTGCTCATGTTGAGGCTAGATCATCTCTTGTCGGATTATGGGGGAGTGGATGGGGTCACATCCAACAAGCGTCTCCGCTGGAAGTGGACATTAAATGGGTCAGTAAGTCCCTCGCTTGGCTTTGACCAGCAGCACCATAATCCACTCGTTGACTCATGGCTCGGTGCCTTTGTTCCTTCTTGCATATGGGAGCTCGTAAAATAACATATTCCTACGTCTGTTCTTTTAACTGAGATGATTAAATTGATTTAAATGCGCTTTCCTCACTGAAATCTCATTATGCTCCGATTCTATGGTTACTTTATTCATGCCGAGCCCTGATACGTGACATTAAAATTGCCGAATAAGCGTGTGGAGAAAGATTTCTTTTACTACGAGTGTGCACAAATAGCCAATATTGGCTGCCTTGATAGGACACAGGTGAGCTTTGGTAGCTTTTTTATTCATCCCGTGTTGCGGTGTTGAATTGTGAATCACTGCCATATAAAAGCCCTCGGCACCACATTTAGTGCCCACACAAATCAAGTCCTCCTCTGTTAATTGCACAGATGTCAATACATTTGCATACGGATTCGAGCCTTGTTGCACCATGGAATTAAGCAGAACGGAAGAGAAAAAAATTTGACCGATATGGTATATCAAGGCTGATGATGAGGAGGCCAACAGAAATATATATATTTATATATATATATATATATATATATATATATATATATATATATATATATATATATATATATATATATATATATATACACACACACACACATCACATGATCGTTATCGAAAAATCCCTGATTTCCAGCGCTAATCATCGGCTTGGCCAATAATTGCTCCCTACCTAGGAAAAGAATTATTTGTTTGAAATTTTAAAGTGCTCATGAATGTGCTCATCCAATCACATCCAAGTACTCCATGCGTGAGCCAAAAAGTACCCTTTGTACTGTGCACATGTATAATGAAAGTGCCTTACAGTGCCCAAATGTTGTGTTGTTCCAAGCTTTCAGCGCAGAGAGCGATCTTCTTAGCATTTGATGAATATAAAGCTTTCTGATAAGCAGCGCTGTGATATATTTGCGTCTTTGGCTGCATGGAGGTCAAACTTCACATGGTAGCATTTAGAGGAAACGCGACAGAGACTTAAGAGACTCTCATCATCAAGCTTTCACGGCCACCTGAGGTGTTTGGCTAAAATGGCAGGTCTGTGTTGCGCTCATGTTCAACTGCGCGGCAGCAAGCGAGCATTAGGATGCATTTAAAACAACCAATTTGATTGTTTTCCTTGACAACACTCCCTCCTCTTTCTGCCCCCCCCCCCCCCCCCCCCCCCCCCCAGCCTCCTGTCAGCTGCCCAAGTAGACACATGAGTGAAAAAAAGGAGTGGGTACTGATGTGTAAAATCACCCTTTTTGGTTTGTTTCTCAGTCCTGTCATATTCTCAGCTATCACATCTTATTGTCTTCCCCTTTGACTAGTATTGCAGTTTCTGTTTGGGTGTTTTTCTTTTCCCTGTAGTATACCTTGTGTTACCTCTTAAAATCTCAAGTCCCTGAAGGTGCACGGTGACTTTTCATTGGGCCGCTATGTTAGAAGATACTGCGGTTCTACCCTATGATGCCATTACAGCTACAAAAACAGGATATACATTCTTGGCGTTTAGTTTTTTTTTTTTCTCTCTCTCTGCATTGGTGTTCTGTCGTTAGCAGTACATCAGTGTAACTTGAACTTTTAAGGTAATGGACTCGTACTGTACTACAATTTCTGACTGTTTTTCTTCCTACTTCAAGAGTGCACAAGTACACACACTTTGGTCATTGAGTGTTTTTTCTGGCATTTGTCCTGAAGTCAAATCTACTGTAAAGCCTTCGTCAAACCGTTCAAATCATAGCAAATGAGCACTGCGGAGTAAATGACAGGATTTAAGTAAATCCTTAGCTGTGCCTTTGGGAAACTGTACAAAGAAGGCCGTCACGCATGTCTAGTTTCAACATTTAAAAATATGTATTCACTTGTGGGAGTTTTCCAGATATTTTTTTTTCTTTGGTATACATTAGTGCTCTGAAACCGCAGAGAACTGATTTTGCCTTAGCTGTAATCATCTTATGTTGAACACACCTTTTCCTTTGGGAAATGACTCAACTATTGATGAAATGCACATGGTTCAATCCAACACACCATCGGTCGGTTTTACATCCAAATGTGTCACCACTAGTAATCCTGAGCTTGTATTTTAATTACAATTTTGATGGTTTCCACCCAAGGACAGAACAGTGGTTGTGTGGTCAACACTTTCTTAACAATAAAAGTTCAGGGTTTCAATGTGCTTGGATTTTTATTTTTTTTTAATTCAGATGAGTGGTTCTAATGTTTGAATTCTACTCCAGATTCATACTATCTGGGATGTGCATGGAATGTTATATGTGAGTGGTTATCATCTTCAACGGGTCTTTTTTTTTTTTTTGCCTCTCTTTGTTCTTCCCAAGTGTTTCGTTTTAGCTCTTTACTTTCTAGCTCATTGTTACCGGATTGTGTATTACTTGACTTGTCACCCATACCAAAAATAAAAACGCTGAGTTGATGATGTTCTGGGTCTTAAGATAGCACTTTTGGGAGGCTTTTTTTTAGATAAATGAAAAATAGATTTTATTTAGTATGAAGGCGGCAGAAATATTCATGAGCGTTTCAACGTGATAGTGAGCCGCAAAAGAGAAAAGCCACTTTTAATGCTTACGCAATTACCACAAATGTGAGAGTGAAATCGGTGTTTTTAAGTTTGCGGCAGTTTTTATTTTTTTTTAAGGGTAAATGAGACTTTTCTTATGTGAAACATTTTTTTGGGCACATGCTTACAAAAAAATGTTGCGTCCGCTGGTTGCGCATTGATTTGAAAGTATGCGTCCCTGGAAGAAATAATGCGTCTCGAATGGAGGCAAACGAGGACACTATATATGTGTGCGAGTGTGGGTTTGCTGTCACTAAAAAAGTTTGAAAGTCAGCAGATCTGCAGTGCTGCAGTGTTGGAATCCTCGACGTGACCAACAGCGTTAGACTTGTTGAAGTCCTTTAAATTACCACCTGGTCTGTACACTTCACATGACGGGTAGAATTTCATCTCGGCTTACTGGAGATAACCGGAACTGTGAAGACGAAGCAAGCAATGTAAAGGAATGACTGTGTGAAGGCCGGCCACTTGTTGTTCCTCTCATGTAGCTTTTTTTAACTCGTCTCATACTTGAACCGCCGGCATCCCAAGTCGTCACGCCGAGTTACGATAACGGTTGAAGTTAACTGAAGCGATGAAATCCCACATTTGGGATTTACAGTCCTGCTCACAGGTCTGTGATGTTGTGTTATGGGAGAACAACTCAGCGTCCATTGGATTTAGTGTATGTTCCATACACGAAGTGCAGGCCTCACCTGTTTCTTCCACGGAACATCATGAGACATAAAGCCCAGTTGTCGTTCGCCCAACCCTCCCTTCTTATACAACACATTTGCGCAAACCACCTCAAGATAGTCTTTCAAATTCTCATGTTGCAAGTGACATGGTGAAAATTACAAGGCTGACTGAAACAAACCTGAGGTTAAGATTTACACTCACAAAGAGTTTTTGTACATGAAAGAGAGTAGAGGGCTTCATTATAGTTTCACTGAGCTTTATAGCCAAGGGGAGCCACAGTCTCTCGTTAGATTACAGTCTGAGCGAGAAACAAGGCATATTAAAAGAATTATATCTCAGACTTTACATTGGTCCCTGTCACTCGCCAACACATGCATTTGAAGGGATTTACTTACATAGACCTTATTATTGTTTTCACTAATCTGCACCTACGCAATGCATGAATTTTCGAGGGCATGGGTGCATCAGCATGTGAGTCTGTGTGTACAGCCATCCCTGTAATAGACACCCCTGTGTCTGCACAGCATTAAATATCAGTCTGCTTGGCACATTCGGAGTTAATACTTGAAATTTGAAGCACGTACAATATAGAGAAAAGCTGCTGGGGTGGAGGTGGGGGGTTCAAGCTGTAGTCTGGCAGCTGTTATGTCTGTTCTTTATATTTTGTTGTCAAGGTGTAGATTACTGTGCAATAGTGGGAATTTTGTCATATGTATACACATTGATATGTGGGAAATATTAGACAACCAAAACTGACATAAATTAGCTATTAGGTTATGTTGCCTGAGATGTGAACGTATGGTATATTGCGCCGCAGCTCAAATGGACATGGCTCATGGGAAATTATTAGTTTCCTTTTCTCCGCTTTCCTCATATTTACTGCTGATATGCAAGCAATCAAACGCAGTCTTCCCGCTTCACATCCACAGATGCAACAGAGAGTGAAAGACATGTAATCCAATTTCCTCTGGATATTATCACTGTTATTGGCAGATATCTGAATGCATCTCAAACATATTGTGAATTACTGCAATTCTTTGTACTCAGTAACCACTCCATAGGTGCAGCCAGGGTATATATATATTGAGAAGACTGACTGAATGCGTATTGTGAGGGTGACATATTGTGGCAACAGAAAGAAAAAATCATTTTATGCATTAGTAGAGTTTGGACTCAGAAAAAGGCTGGACAACGCAACCACAGCGAGCATCAGAAACTAGACTCTGAAACTAGACTCTTAAAACTAGACTAAATTAAAATCTGAGACAAGACTTGGAAATCTAGAATGGAAACTAGACTAAGAAACTAGACTTGGAAACTAGACTCGGAAAGGAACTAGGACGTCGGCTTGAAAGCTAAGAGCGTAGAGCATAAATACATAAGTCTTCTATGACATAATAAAGACAAATAAAGAACCTATCCATCCATTCATTAGCACACCCACAACCCTTGTGAAATAAGAACCATAGCAACTGATACATCAAGGAACAAATCGGTCACCACAAGAGTAATTACAGGATATTTTATGACAAAGATGAGAAATACATAAACATGACAAAGGTGACAAATATATGACCATAGCAACTGATATCGCTACATAATTGACTGTTTTTCCACTGTTCATCGCCTCAAAGTTGACGGGTTCTTTATTTCTCATCCACCTATATGGTTGTTTGTTCTTTCATAAAGTGTGACTTCTCTCCAAAGGCAGCATGCTTGGCTTTTCTGTCTCTCTTAACTTTACTCGTTTCTCCCCCCATTAGTAGGATATTACCACCCAAAGTCAACAAAGACTACAGTAAGTCACCCACAAAATGGGAACAAGGAGATAAAGCTTCTAAGATCCCATTTGAAAATTATGCAGTTTTATGAGAATTTAGTAGTCAAGAATATGCAGGGCTAATGTTGTGCGGTAATAATAAAATGTTGCAGCACGTCTTAAAACACTTGGGAAAAACATGGCAAACATGCTGCAAATGAAACACTATTTGACTGTAGTTTCAAAATGGATTAGGTTAAGATTAAGGTTATACTACAGAACTATAATCTCTTGTTTGGGATGTATTTTACATTCCCCTTGCTTTTAAGGATTTAGTAGCGCTGATAAGTGTATGACTTCAAAGCTGGGAAACTACTACTATTATAGTAATATACTGTAATGTGCTATAATCAGAAGCTTTCTTTTTTTTCATTTGTAGGAAATATAATTTCTCAAAAAAGATTATCCTGATTATAAGATGAGGGAAGTCCAATTTTACCCATAAGCACGATAGTGTGGTAAAATAATCCATGATTTCACTGTAATAATTCAATTTATTGTGAGAAACTCTTTTGTTGGATGCATTTTTTACAAGATCACTTCAAGATATCACAAACTTTGCGAATTGAAGTTTCTTGAATCCTGCTAGCGGATTTGTCCACATGAGCTGTCAGAAAGGATGATAGCTCTACCAAATTATATTCATGACTGCAATTATATATTTTTTGTATTGTAATCCTGACAAGTGCAGATATTCAGTTTCTCTGTGATAGTCATCCAGATTTCAGCCAGAATAACTTTAAAGTAATATTAAAAGTCGTCATCCCGTACATGTGAGCAAAGCAATGCAGTCGAGCATCTGGCTCACTAAAACTTCCTTTTAGGAACGTAGCAGTGATTAGCTAATAATGTTTTGATAAGTATAACAAAATGCATAAAAGACGACAACAACCAAAATATTGTTGTGCTGGCCACTGGCTGAGATTTTGCTTTGCTTGTTCCGCCTTAAGTGTTGTCTTATGGTCATTAAATCAAGACTTTTTGAAGCAGCTGAGGTAAAACAGATCGCACAGCTGGGCTGCAATGACTCACTGGTGCGCTTGTTGTCAACCAGTTTGCTGCGGCAAGAACCCCTTGTTTCCTTTGATAGATTATTCAACAAAGGGTAGGAGATAATCATGCAATGTTTCATTTGCTAATCAGTTGTGAAATTGGAATAAAAATACTTATTCTTTGCCATGGCTACAATGAATATGAAAATGTGTGAAAGAAAACTATTGCCGGAGTGTTTACCTTTGTCAGTAAAGGAAATGATGTCAATTCTCCATCACCGTTCCCAAATGAAGCAACAGACAAGACATGACGAGGTAGAGCGATAGACCGCGCTCCAATTCCTGGACAGCTTTTGGGGTGCTGATTTAGCAAAAAATTCAACCATCTCTATCAAACAAACATTTCAATCTAGCTTTTAACAAACTGTAATATTATTTTTACCCCTGCCAAATTTGCAACAATGCGTGTTCCCTATCATGATGCAATGCTAATGGTAGAACAAACTTTCCATATTTGGGGGTCTCCAAAAAAGTGAATATTTGGGGATATGAGGATTCTGCCTTATGCCAGTGATAAATATATATATTTTTAATGTCTGTTCAGAAAATTAATATGTATATTTTAAGTACAGTGCATTGCATTTTTTAATTGATGTTTTGTGTTAATGTATTTCTTATAGTCATTAATAATAATAATAATCACGTAGGTGGAATTCAGCTCACAATTTGTGAAGCAAAGGTGCAGAAAAGTTTGATACCACTTTTTTTCAGACTGATACCAGTTGGAGAACTCAACTCACCAATACCATGACCGATATCTAGTGCTTTTGCTGCACCCCCCCCCCCCCCCCCAAAGTATAAAAAATAAATAATAATAATTTTAAAGAAATACCTCTTCATTGCAATATAGCATTTACATTCAAATGTCATAAAATAAATCACTTTTTTTTATTATTCTAATTTGTAATTTCTAATTCATGATCAACTGCTCGTAAATGACAACCGATAACTGGTTTTAGCTGTCATTGTGAGTACTGATTCTTCAAAATAAGGCCTACTATCTGCCTGATACTGATACTTGGCATCAGTAATCGCCCTTCCCTGCTCAACAGTAACAAGAAAGCAGACTAGCATCTTTCCAAGAATGACATTCCGTTTAATTTTTCTCGTCTTTTTTTTCTTTTTTTTTTTCTGCAGCAGCACGACTTGGACAATGACCCTTGAATTTAGCACAGTAACATAAATTAGACCAAGCCCGAATCTGTACAGATAAGCTACTGGCCCCCTTTAACCCAAGATGGAAGATTCTGGAATGACCTCACATTGTCGATTGAAAGAGATCCATTAAGCGTGATATATAAAACACATATCCTGTCAGTTTTAATTTGTTACTCTAGGATGACTGTGCCCCGGTGAGGTCCCATCTGACGTGTGTGTGTATGCATGCGTGTGTGTGTGTGAGTCTTCTGCGCTTATGTTGATGCATCCGCTCGGCATCTAGTTATACTCATTTCTTTCTTCTTCTGGGTTGCTTAAATGTTTGTTACCTAACCTTACCAATAATGTCACTACTACCAAGATTGTACAGACAAGTGCCACAAGGTGTGAAAGTGGAATTGCACAAAGAGCTTCGGAGTAAAGTTTGTCCTTATTATTATGTTTTAGCAGTGATTCGGATCATTTTGCTGCATGCGCTCATGTTCTATGAGAGCTAATTGAAGGTTCCCTTGAGCTGAACGCAGCACAGACATAATCAAGGATCTTATTACACTTACACCACCCGACCCAAAAGTGGGGTTTTGTCATAATCAAAGATGGTATTCAGCAAAATGCTGCCACCCTCATTACTAACAGCAACGCGATTTAAACTTGTACTCATAGACAGCTCCGTGAACAAGAGGCTATTTCAATACCTTTGGGTTAATTCCTCACAGCTTTTATTGGATTAAATTAAACCAAGCTATGGCATAAAGGTAATACGATTACTGTACTGCTGGCTGGCTGGATTACGAACTGGCAGCGTACTTTATGTACATGAGCAGCCGTGGTCAGAGTAGCTGCATTGTTTATGCATGAATATCTCAGGGCAGTAGACCCTGCATTCATATTAGCCTTTTCCTCACACAGGAAAGTAGATTTGTCTTCATTATGAACCTCCCAAATGAAATGCTTTAGCAGTTTAACTAATACCGATTCCATTCGATTCACTTCCGTTTGGAGGGCTTTCTTCTTCTCGCGTCTTTTTCTTAGTGGTTCTGTTTTCCTTGGTGAATTCTTTAATCCTCAGCCTTACTTGATTACTTCTATCATATTTAGACATAAGTCCTCATGCTCACGATGGCTCTCCTAAGGACATATGGGGATCACAAAGGGATCAATAGTTGGGCTGGGCAAGTCATTAGAGTACCTCAAGGCATTTTTGCTCAAGGCAATTTTTTTCTTGCCCCGATACCCCGATACCTGCTTATTTGTGTACATGTCAGAGAAAAATTGTCATGCCAATCACAGAAACAGTTGTTAATCCTCTGCATGACAGTAAAACACACTGAAAAAAAACATTAATAATAATAATATATGGACACTGATGCCTTGGCATACTTTCATCTTAAATTTGTTCCAGGCAGCTAACGGTTGTTCCAGGCAGCTAACGGCTTGACTGCAACTGTTGCTCCTGACTCCCAATACAAACAGCACAGTGTTGTTCTGAAATCACTTCCAATTGCCAAGTCAAGCTAACAAATGACTTAATTGCGACTTAATTGACTTTGACGTTGACATATGTCACCTGTTGTCAGTGTTTACTGGTGACTTGGGCTCTATTATAGCTGTATCTAGCATAAATTAGCCGCTAGCTAGCAAAAGTGCTATATATAGGCTGGCGTGGCAGGCATAAATTATTCTCTACACTTTGACGCCCATAGCCTGGCATAGTTGTTTTGTTCTCAATTTTTAACAAATCAGAGTGAATCAAATGTTTTGTTTCAGCCAATTAGTCTCTGATTAGATTCGTATAAAATCTAATGTTTCTCGTGTGCAGCACAGTTTAAATAACCAAAAGATTGTTGATGAATAAATTCAGATCAAATTTGGAGTCATTTCTAATTTCGAAGCAATCACTTATTTGCTGGTAAGTGTTTACAATTGTTTATATATATATATATATATATATATATATATATATATATATATATATATATATATATATATATATATATATATATATATATATATATAGTTGCATCTCAATACATAGTATTATCTCACGATGCTTCTGTGTGTCTGGCTCTGCCATTTCCCTGTGAGGGCCCGGTGCCTCCAGCTCACACACACACAAAGATCGACAATATGTCGCGCATCTCTCTCTCATCACACTCAGGCTGAGAGGCTGCATCATACATATACATATCTATATCTTTATCTATATCTATATATATATCATCTGTATCTGTATATGTATATGTATGATATATATATATATATATATATATATATATATATATATATATATATATATATATATATATATATATATATATATATATATATATATATATATATATATATATATTAGTTTTTATTTTTTTTAATTTTTTCCTCCATCACGGCGGGTGGGCACCTTAAACTATGGAGGGCCACATACCGACTGTGCACTTCCTAACCAGTAGGACACAACTCATTCACTACCAGCCCAGTTAAAATGGATTTTTAACTTAAATAGCTTGTAATGACAGTGATTCACATATTCATTGCCAGCCTAGCAAAATGGATCTTTGACATCCATTGCCATCCATCGTAATCTTTTTTTTTTTTTTTTTTTTAGAAGCCACATACAGAATGGTATAATAATAAAATAATGCCTAAACCGATATCTAAAAATCCACTGTCTTGAACAACGAAATATTTGGCACAAACAAAAGTATGCACATGCGGCTGCAACTTTTCAAAACAACGAACTGCAGTGCCATTTACACAATTGTGTAAACACACCATTAGGACACATCAAGGAGCTCATTCTAGTTATCATGCTAGATTTAGCCAGCATATCACAGCATATTGATGTGGTGAAAGATTTTTTTGTGAAATAAACAAAGGCATATATGCAATATTTAATTGAACTGCATTCCCCTGACTATCATATTCTTTATAAGAATATTATTCAGCATTTTAAACATG
Organism: Hippichthys cyanospilos; assembly: GCF_059441005.1. Taxonomy (NCBI): domain Eukaryota; kingdom Metazoa; phylum Chordata; class Actinopteri; order Syngnathiformes; family Syngnathidae; genus Hippichthys; species Hippichthys cyanospilos. The sequence continues at coordinate 9,230,214 of NC_142378.1, read as the reverse complement.
AAATTTTTGGGGATAAATGTGAATGTGTTATTTCCCATTGGTACTATTTTGAATAAACAATATAAGATTACTTTTACAGGTTACAGTTTACAGTCCTAAGAGAATATTTTAGAGTGATTAAAGTTTCTTATTTTAATTTGTTACCATTGTGCTTATTCACATTGAATCAATTTGGGGTATTGTAAGAATTTGAATCCTCCATGTCCTAGGCAATATATTGTGTATCAGCCATTGCATCAGATATGGGCCGGTTGATTAGATAAAGGCTGTTTTTAGACCTCATTGGTGAAAAAATAAAGTGAAACGTATTTTATGAGATCATACAAGAGTGTGTGGCTAAACACTATGGTAATCTATGACAAGGGGCCCAATTGAATTTGCGATGATGACAAGATAGTTGTAAATTGACCTGCCAGAAGACCGTACTTGGATTACAGTGAATGCCGCGTAGATTTACTGACTGGAATTGCAAAACCCTTCTCTTAAATCATGCTGGCAACCTTCAGATTGAGTTTTTTTCATTTCATCAGTCATTATATTTCTACCTTTGTTCCCCACCAATGGAAACTAAAGATTTGATCTATGGGCGCACCATTTTTTTTGTTCACCGAACATTTTCAGGCAAAAAAATAGCAAAAATGCATGTTTATATTTTGGCAGAAAGACAATTCAAATTATTCGGTTTTGGTGCATCCCGAAAGTTATCCTTACTGTCTTTATGCTATAAGTAGGCAGTCTGGATTTTGAAAAGAAAAGCAACCATTGGAAGACATAATTTCTCATCTTTTTTTTTTTTGTAACATCAGATGAGTTGTGAAAAACATCAAGACATTGAGGCAGACGTTTTGTGCAAATACCAGCAGAGAATGGAGGCTAAGCACAGGTTGTCTCCTTGAGCGCTTTGACTGCTGGTGCAGATAACAATTTCTCTGCTTTGAGTAAAAGACTCTGCCACTCAGCGATGCGTGGCGGAAGACTGAGTTTATAGCTGATATATAACGCGATAAAGCAACCTACGTACATGTAAACTACATCTACATGTTGTAGATAAATAAATTCCACGGGTCAGCAGAGCTAATGTGTCAGAAGGGTGGGGGGTGGGTAGGGATGCTATCCCATTATCTAATAGAGAGCGAGATACAGGGGTGTTCCCATCTTTCTTGCAATCCAACCCAAAGACAAAAGCTGTCTTCTTTGTCTCCGATCGCCTCGTTTTCGCTCTGAATTTCTTTGTCATGTCGACGTGCACCTCCCCCACTCCCTTCCCTTCCATCCTCAGCTTCTCTTGTCCTGTGCCGCCGACTCCCTCCTCCATCCGTTGGCTCGCTGTCAGCTTGTTTCATCAATGCTTTCGCGCCAGGGGTTGCGTCGCTCGGAGCGGCCGGGCTCGGCCGGCGCGCCGGCGCAGCGTCTCACGCAGCACGCTCTACAGGCAGCCTAATGGAGGAAATCTAAGTACTCAAATGCGATTAAATTCACAGTGCACCTTGCATCCTAATTGGAGCCTCTGCTATCGATAAAATGTGGCCCTTTTTGATGTGCCTTGCAAATAATTTAGGAATAATATCATGTAGTTCATTTACATATTTACATTATTTTTTGATTCAACTTTGTAAACCCTGGTGGGAATCAGCCAAAAAACAGTTCTTGTCATGCAAAATACAAATCAATTTACTTTTTGTATCATCACCTGAAGGCCAGCTTACATGGACTAAATCTACCATTTAAAATGTTCATTCTTCTTGACTGAAGAAGCACTTGATTTCAGCATCTCGTCTGACAGTTTAGGCAGTATTTTTTTTTTTTCATGATACACACTGTATAACAAGAGTGAGAAACTGTGATAAAATGTAGGTGTTGTTAAAGTGTGTTGTATTGGTTGCTAACAGCAAAAATTAATATGTATATTATTGTCTCAATTAACATATGAATTGGGTTGTAAAGACATTTTAATTGCCTTACCTTTATTAAAATCATTAAATTTTTAAATAGATTCAGACAATTCACAGTTTTGTTTTTCCATAGTAAAAATCGCTTTTTCTTGCATGTAATTCAACACAGATAATCAATCAACTTTCTGAGAGGATTATAGAACTTGGATAATATTCACTACTGAGAAGCTGAAATTGATATGAAAAAAAATCAAAACGATTCATTGACGATTAAACTGCTTAATCGTTGTCCCTCTAATTATACCATACAAATTACAAATACAAAATTATACTATTATTTACAAGTTCTAACTAAAAAAATATGTATAAAATGAATATATCACAAACGTACATTATTGCTCTGAATAAACATTTGCAAGTTCACAAGACAGTTCAGTTGGTACATGCGATTTTAACAGGGTTTCTTTAGATATCGGCAAATCAAGTTCAATATGGAGCAATGCCGGGACGGTTTATTGTTTTCAAGTTAAAACAGTAATCGGAACATGGAACAGCATTGCTAAATTGTGTAATAGTGACTTATTTACAAAACATTGTACTTTATTTTATTACTTTAACATTTGTACTTTATTTTATTATTATATTATTATTATATTATATTATATTATATTATATTATATTATATTATATTATATTATATTATATTATATTATATTATTATATATACTATATTATATTATAGTATTAAATTTTGTTAAGTTTTACATGGACGAGTCAGACTGCCTAGAAATAAAACCAATAATAAATCATCAATAGCTCCGTTCATGTCTTTAAAAGTTTATGTCTTTAAAATAAAATCACAGAAAAACGTTTTATGCTTGTTAAACGATACTCAGCTGAAAAATAAAACAACATTTCACCTGGGGTCCATCAATAAAAGAAAGCTTGAGAGCCACTGTTCTCGACCATGTATTTCTAGTGAGTGTGCCACGCTAATGCATCACATATTGTTCAATGTAAGGAGTGCACTATTTTCTGCTTTCCTGGGAAAGAAACATATTGTTTTTGCTCGAGGCGTTGCATGAGTTACTGCACACCTGCTTTATCAGAGTCGAGCTTGCGGAAAATGGATGGAGAGGTAGCTTCGCAACACACGTTTTTGCGTCGCTCTGATGAAATTTAATCATCCATCCCTCAAAATCTTCCAGGCAGAATTGACTGCCAGCCAGGAGGTTGTTACTGTAATTATTGTCTTGTTCACTACAGACTGAGTGCGGTGGATAAGCCATCATCAACGGGAAGGCAAATACGCTTGTTGAACAAAGCACTTAGCTGCAATTTACACAACAGGATACTTGGATATATAAGCATTAGAGCGGTGAACATGACGAGGACAAGGAAGAAAAAAATCGCAAAATGTTACCTATGGGGGAAGCCATTAAATTTTAAGCTATACTCGAGGGCGTCTGCCCACCAGAAGTTTCAGCGTTGACTAGCTGCTAAACTTTTACTGCTATAGATGATATATTCCACATTAAGGACGGCGGGGGTGCCACACTAATGAGCTGACCTTAAAGTGCACCCAGACAGCGGAGCATGTTTTCTACAGTTTGACTGATACATGAAAATCATGCTTTTTTTCATATGCCTCACAAAGTTTTCATCTGAAGAAGAAGTGAAAAATAAAATATTGGTTTTGGTCATCCATGTGCAAGCCACAATTTTAATGAAGATAAATGTAAACAACGTGTGTGTAAATGTTCAAGTTTTTTTCATGTCATATCTTAAGTACCAAACTTTAGCAATTTTGCTGTATGTCTTTATCTCGAACTTGGGATGTCCCTAGCCGATATTGATATCAGATATTGATCTGGTCCGTGCTCTGTTCCTGCTTGCTATCCAATAAATGGGTCATATAGTCTTTGTATCTACTTTTGCTGACTGTGGCTCTTGCTTTGAATAGCATTATTTGGTCACGACTCTTCAAAATTTCAGATGAAAGAACAAATGAAAACATGTATCACTTCTAAGATCATATCAGATCAATAATCGTTGGGTTCTGGATTCAAAGTGAATGGGTTATGCTCGGACATTCTCACCATTTTTAAGTTACGCTCTTTTCAAATATTTCTCAACCTGTATTTTCAGGTAATGTACCCCCTGTGATTTGTTTTTAAGTCAAGTATCCCCTAATCATCGTTACGGAAAGGTATGTCGCTCATGACAATTTCCATCCATGTAAAACTTAAACTAAGGGCATACAAGGTTTTCCAAAGGAATCCCTATAAGATAATTTAGCAAGGAATTGTTTCAATTAATTTTCTATAACTTTGAAAAGCAAGATGTTCTGTTCCTATTGCAGTAGCATTAAATTAAAAGAGCTGGTGCCAACTGAGAGACCCTGTTAAAAGTTCACATAGGCACTGACATACATAACCTCATTTGAGAACCTCCGGGGTAGTAAAATGATCCATTTGTATGTAGATTGGCACACAGTGATTAATCAACAAGGAATCAATTAATTTTTTAGTCATTTCTGGTCATTCATTGATCATTTTTAGACAGTAGAATTGAATACTGTCCAAATCCTTGTAATTTCAGCCTCTCAAAAAAGACATTTATTGATTAATCGACGTAATAATTGATTGTTAAAATAATCGTTAGCTGCAGCCCTAATGTGAATAAACGCTTTTGAGATGAGGCTTTTGTCATTGAAAAGCACACGTTGTTTATTACAGACTGACAGCTCTGGCCTGACATGCATATTGCAAAAATGTATTTCTGCCGCTTTGCAGTTTTCTCGAGCTGCGGCCTAAACTCTGCAGCCGATGCTTTTGTTGCGTAAGCACACCCTTAAATAAAATCACACGGTGTCTTTTTTGCAGCTCCGCCTTTATCTCAGGCCACCGTGTCCCCCCAGCCTCTGAGAACGACGGCCGCCACCACAACAACCACAGTGCACCGAGGCGTGGCCAACAACACCAGCACCACAACAAGGCCCAAGGAGGGCGGCAAGGGAGCGGCCAGACCCCCTCCCGTGATCCTGCAGACAACTTCCCCTCCGCCCCTGGAGTCGTTCCCCCTGCCCGAGCGCTTCTGCGAGGCCGTCGAGAAGAGAGACATCATGTGGCCCCAGACCCAGCGGGGCATGCTGGTGGAGCGACCTTGTCCCAAGGGAACCCGAGGTAAACATGGCCCATCTCATCTCGTGGGGCTCCTGACATGTTGCGCCCTTCAAAAAAATAGCCGAGTTTGTCGAATGTGTCCGTTATACCGATGTGCGCTGATCTCTCGTGTGCCCCCTAATGCGAGCGCGGGGAGGCAGTGAAGGCAGTTTCCAATAGCGTGCCTATCGCTGTTTGTTGTCATGTCCAAACATAATTAAGCAATCTGTAACGGCTCTGTTGCAGGCTCAGCTGTTTAGGCCCAGAACACGGCATGGCGACATGCACTCATATTGGACTGTGTGTGAAATTGTGTTAAGCCACATGGCTAATTAGGACGGAAAAATGTTAACCAATTTCGAGCAAAAACAAAGTCTTGCGAGAGCAAAACTAGTTTACTTGATTAAACTGTTGTTCTTGTTTTCCCCTACAGGCACAGCATCTTATTTATGTGTCCTTTCCACCGGGGCCTGGCACCCTAAGGGCCCTGATCTCAGCAACTGCACCTCCCACTGGGTCAACCAGGTAGCCCAGAAGGTGAACACGAGCTCCTTATTTCTGTTTTTCTTCACAGTGTTACTTACTAAAACTGTCCCATATAAGGATTTTTTTTTCTCCAATAATAAATGTATTGACACTCAACATTAATAAAACAGCAGTGTGCCATGTGTAATTTTAAGTACCACACTATGAAATGCACTATTTACATTCTTATTCTAGTGTAGGTTATCGTTAGAAACAAAGCTGTTAATAGCAAATCTGTCTTCATGCACCAATGTAAACAAGGTTGAATCCCCCCTCCGCAGATCCGCAGTGGTGAAAACGCAGCAAACTTGGCTAATGAATTGGCAAAGCACACCAAAAACCCAATCTACGCGGGGGACGTCAGCTCCTCAGTGCGCCTCATGGAGCAGCTGGTGGACATTCTGGATGCTCAGCTGCAAGAGCTCCGCCCTAGCGAAAAGGACTCTGCAGGACGAAGCTTCAACAAGGTAATTTTACTCGTGAGAAAAAACTGAAAGACAACATAATTTGGAACCTCCATAGTTTAGTGTGCTAGCTGGTTTATTTTTTTGTGTGTGTTTCAAAAGAACGTCAATACCAAAAAAAAAAAAAAAAAAAGGCAAAATCTTGTAGTTGTATCGCATGATGCATGATTGCGGTTTGACCGCCAAATATTTAGGCAATTAATCTGGCATTATTTCAGCTCTGAATGTTGGTCACTATGATTGATTGTTTAAGAATCCATCTGCAGTTCTGCAAAAAAAGTATTTGTTCTCTTCCACATATTTATAGATGAATTTTCATTCCACGGATTTGCGCAAATTGCAACTTGCACAAAAGCAAACTGATAACAGAAGCACCAAATTTGGAAAAAAATTACATTCTAATATTGAAAAAATTACATGAATAAATACACTACTATGAGGTGGGTTTTGATGTGAGGGTTTATTTCATTTTGTCAGAGAGGTTTTAAGTGTTTTCTTAATGGATTTAATTGCAAGTCACGTTTGCTAATTAATATGCATACATTTGGCTCTTTCGAAATGGTTTAATCGACAGTTTATTTCCCCGTTTTTTCTTTTACCTCGACCATTGTCTTATAACGGAGGCAGTGTAACCATATGAATAATAACTTGGGAGTTTTTCTTATACTTAAATGTGTTGCATTACCATCTTTGCTCTTTTGAGCTGTGAAAAATTATGTCTTAAAAAAACTACCTCTATACTTGAATCTATGAGAATCTATGACATCTATGAGTTGTAGTCTTTAGCATGTTTTCTGCTGGAAAGCAGACGATAAACATACATGCTCAGACATTCGATTTTCAGATGTCTTTGGTGATATTTCTCACTGTAAATCTCTCCTTGAAAGTCGTCGTACTATATGGAAAAACTTTTTTCTACACTGTGACAATAAACACTTTGAATCTTGAATTTCTCAAGATTCCTCTTGGAATTTGGGAAAAGTATAAAGAAAAGTCACTTCATTTGGCAGACACCAAAGCAACAAAAAATCCTGCGTGATCAGTGAAATTCAAGTCATGTTTTCAATATTAATTGGTTTAACATCAATTTGAGAAGTGGGCAAATACTTTTGATGCAGTGTGCTAATGGGACTCAATCTTGTGCAAAGTGCAACCAAAAAAACAAGAAATGTCGGTCATACAATGTATGTAATGATCACAAATGTCATCCAAATCCGTTATTATTCATTGACCTTCAGGTAAGAAGCAAGAGTCATTGATGAGATGAGTTTGTGTATCCATCCTGTCAGGCTTAGTTAGACTTCATCTGTCTTTTTCTCTCTTCTTTTTCTTATTGAATTAAAACAAACAAAAAAAAAGCTTCAAAAACGAGAAAGGACATGCAGGGCGTACATGAAGGTACTGGAGCGATTGCTCTTGTCCCCGAAATCCCATGCTTGCTGCCACTCCCTTCGCTATGCCCATGCTATATGACCAGCTCGCATTTTGCAGCATGTACTCTTTATTTTTTTATTTTTTCACTGATATGTACTCACTCTATCCTGTCTTGGTTCTAAGTTATACCTTCATATGCACAACCACAATCAAGTCAAAATGAAACAATACAGTCACCTGCCGTTGCATAGCTGATACTGAATAATACATGTCTTAGGTTTAATCTCTTCATTTGGACTATGACCCAAGATGAAACATCTGTAGTCATAAAAGCCAGACTCCAACATGCTGTCCCGCTTGTTTTGCTTTCTTGTCAATTTCTTCCGGGTTCATCCGAACGTTATCTAAAATAAAAAAACTAATCCCATTTTCCTCATACTTTTTTTTTTTCTTTTCAAGGACCACCATCACCTGACTTTTTATCATCCGCAAAGTCAAAACTTTAGCTCTTGTTTTACAATAACCGGTTTGAGGTCATTGGAGTAATTGTTTTCTGTAAATTAGTGCGATTTGTTCCACTTGGATAATAGGGTTACATAGGCCAAACATTTTTTTTTTTTTTTTTTCTCCGTGAATGCTGTCAGGTTGTGTTTATGCATCACAGTGTTTTGTCCAAATATATCCCTCCTCCACTAGGGACGTCCACGTCCTCTGCCTGCCACCAAAGTCAACACCTTCATCCATGCAGATCTGTCTTTTGGGACATTATTAAACCAGATTGAGCAAAGTCACAAGCCACACTTAAAAGACTAATTTCATGATGAATGGACAAAAAACTCCAAATCTCTCATCAAATCTCTATCCTCATGTTTTAGTTAAGAGTATACACATTAAAATGTGTAAATGCAAGTTGCTCCTCCCAACTTCCACTCTTCAGTGATGTTTTTGGTCATCTTTCGTGACTTTTTTTTGCTCATATGTATTTAAAAAAAACCTGAGCCACAATTGGTTGTTACCTTAGCACAGACCACACGTAATTTCATTTTCGGTTAACAGCAAGAGGCAAAATGGTGGCCCCTGAAATGGATAATAAACGAGTAGGGTTTGCAGCTCACTTTTGATTCCACAAAATCAAAATAAACCAGAATGTGAATGTTGCGTTTGTACTAGTGGGGCTGCCAAATTTTGGCATTGATTTGAATTTTAACAATCATGGGGACCAGTCCGATCGCCAATCGATTATAGAATACAGTGTATGAGGAAGAGAGTCTAAATGCATTTGTCAATCGGGTATTTGAAAGCATACTGACAGTGCCTATGGAAGCTCTGGCATGAAGATTGATGACTGAGCATTATATGATCCATGTCATATTTGATGCACATGAATCACTTAAGCTGCCGTCTCCACACACGGCATCTTTTAACACCACCTGTCTCTTCCATTGATTACTTGATTAGACATATTGATCTGATTATTTCCTGAAGAAAGCAGAGGTGAAGGAAAGTTTAGAGATTTTGCCCCTTACATTAGTGAATGTAAGCAACTGGAAAAGCAGTGACAAAATGACAAATAAATTGTGATGATTTAACTCGTTAAATCACAAAGACATATTTTTAAGCGCTACCATTCAATCGCGGATTGAAACCGAAAGCCTGGACAAAGGTAGAGTGATATGTATTTTTTGTAAGAAGGAACTTGCTTACCACAGAAGCAGCAAAAGTTTAGCTTACCACATAAATGCAAAGCACCCATGCAAATTAAGCAAGCCATAGCAAAGCTCTTTGCCAAACTAAACTCGAAAACTCCCCGCGTTTGAGCAATCTACAATAGACATGAGTACAATTTTATTTCAGTGTTATTTTCTAATTATTTGGCGAAAAACTAAAACAGCACCATGCCTCCTGATGGCTGAAACTAAAGGTTGCATCCAGCACTTTAGACTAACCTCAAACACAGCAGAAGGTAAATGGTTACAACTGCATGTGTTAGTCTACTCAGGAAAATAAATGACTCAAGCCACTTTTTTGTTGTTATATAGCAATTTTTTATCTGCCACAATACATTTTTTTATCAAAATTAAAAAATTCGGAGGTTTCTTTTTCATATTTTTTTAGGTGAGATTTTAAAAATGAAATTAAGTGGTTTTTTCATCTATTGACAGTAAAATTAGAACTGCATTATTGCGTGGGAGTCACATGTATTCAGTTATAATTTGCATGCTCGCAGTAAGTAGACAGTTGTAATAAACAAGGGAACTTTTCCAATTGTCGCACTTGAAGCGTGAACATGCTTTTGAGTTAATTTCCCCCTATTGGGCCAGACCTGCTCATTGCCTACTCTTTACCCAGAAGTGGGTGCCCTGGTGAGACGTCCTTGAAAAAGAAAGTGAATCTGCCTGCACTTATCATCCACAGTTTTAGTTTGCAACTCTCTTTTTGTCATCACATGCTTGTAACATCATGCATAGAGTCCTCAAGGGCTGTGAAAATACTGTTTTTATTGTCTGATCATATTAGAATCCTTATTGTGACGCTTGCGCTCAACTTTTTAATCATCAGTGTCTGCATGCCTCTTTCTCATAACTGTCAATGTCGATATTCTTTTTTCCGCTAAAAAATACTGTTCGCATTTAGCTGCATTTTGACGTTCTTGTGTGGTTTGACACAGGCCATTGTGGATACAGTTAACAACCTGCTCCGACCTGAGGCTTTAAAGTCCTGGCAGGACATGAACAGTACGGAGCAGACGCATGCCGCCACCATGTTATTGGACACCTTGGAGGAAGGTGCCTTCGTGTTCGCGGACAACCTCATGGAGCCCGCCATCGTCAAAGTTCCTGCTGAAAATATAAGTGAGTTGGAAAAGTGGAACAACGATTCACACAATTTCAGATTGTATCATTTGATTAAGGGAAATACTTGTAAAAAGAAAAAATGGCTCCATAAAATAAGACAGAGAGATATGGGTAGTTTGAGCCAAAAGATTGTGACCGCATTGTTTTCACTAAAAGAAACAAGCAGACTGAACCATCGTCTGAGTCTATCCTTGTTCACACACAGGGGCAAAATTAGGAGATTGAACCACTGTCGGAATCCATCCTTGTTGACACGCAGGGGCATAAAGATTAGATTTATTTTGTGATCAAAATTCCTCAGAATTCATTCAGTTTCTAATGTTTATTTATATCTTCTTTTGAAATATGTGCCTTTAATTTGAAAGGTCGCACTATATTTCTGTTTCTTGCACTGTTTGTTGTGTCCCGTCACTCCAAACACGTCCTAGGTGTCGTTCAATCACGCAAACTGCATTAACTGCAATTCAAATGTTCTTTTGTTATGCAGTGCATAGTTTTCTGAAGCAAGCCTCGCAGAGCCGCAACATAAGGATGAAAGAACCACACGTAGCTCTGGAGCCGCATGTTGCCGGCACCCGGTCTAGACTCTGTAACTTTATAGATTGATGCCAGCGTTAGTCTGCTATGGGAAATTTTATTTAGCATACACATATGCTTTTTCTTTGTGTTTTTGCATCGCTTCATTAAGCAAGTGTTATACAAGGATGAAGTGATCCTGTTTTGATGGACGTTTATATTGTGTTGGGGTAAAACGATCGTGGGTTTTTAAAGGAAAGACTTGACATCAATCTCCATATTCTTGTTTCATAGTCATATACCTATCCAAACATGCTGTTATGACTGACAACCGTTTTTTTGTTTGGTTTTTTTTTCCTTTCATGGCCATCTTCTGACGACTCCTCCGGGCAGTCCTCGACGTCTATGTGCTCAGCACAGACGGTCAGGTGCAGGATTTTAAATTCCCTCAATCCAACAAGGGGGGAATTTCCATCCAGCTTTCTGCCAATACAATCAAGCTCAACAGTCGCAATGGTGAGCTCCCTAAAGCAAAGGATTTTCAAATGCTAAAACAAAAAAGCAATTCAAGACATTCATCATCTTGTTTTGTTTCTGCATTTAGGAGTTGCCAAGCTAGTGTTTGTTCTCTACAAGAACTTGGGCCAGTTCCTCAGTACAGACAACGCTACCATTCAGATGGCCAACGATGCTTATGGGCGCAATGTGTCCGTCAATTCCGACATCATCGCTGCCTCAATCAACAAAGAATCCAGCCGAGTCTTTATAAATGACCCCGTGATTTTTACCTTGGAGCACATAGATGTGAGTAGAATGAGTCATCTCATATATTTAAATATATATACCATCATGACGACTATGACATCATCATGATAGCTAAAGTGTTCTGATTCGAATGGATTTGGGATTTAGTGGTCAAATAGCGATTGCTAATTATGGGTGGGAGACAAGACCTTCCAAGAACGTACAGTAGATTCGCAGCCGGGAGAAAGAGCCATTTGAATTGTGAATTTCTGGCTGGGTCAGTCTGTGGTTTATTTAAGTCATTGAACATCAAATTAAAGCCGTCTTTAGAACCTAAGTGAATTCTTAATGAAAAGTAATTCCTTAATCAACATTGGGATATAAATGATAGCCATTTGCTTTTATTGTGGGGGGAAATTAACTCCAAGATTAGCTGTACAATCTAGGATGAAATTACTGGTGCACCAATTATCTCTCTTCTTTTAAAGTTGTCAGTGAATTCCCAGAGGGCTACGTGGGGCTCCATTTTTTTTATCAGAGAAATTGTGCAATTCAAAAGACATGGCGTCAAACAATTAGGCTTCACTGTTATTAAAGCCTCATATATCCAAGAATGCTTCGCTTGATTTGGTAAGCATGTGCTAAATGAGATACAACATATGAATTGCTTCATAAGAGCTGTGAAGTGAGAAATCCTCATCCGTATCAGTGCGGAAAAATACTTTGTACGAGCAGGGGGTAAATGGCCTTTGTGTTGTTCATCTACTTCAATTTCAGGCAGTCAATTATTGGGACACTTTAGCATATCTCTTGTTATCTTGCAGATGGAGCACTACTTCAACTCCAATTGCTCCTTCTGGAATTATTCCGAGAGGAGTATGATGGGCCACTGGTCCACGCAAGGCTGCAAGCTCCTTGAGTCCAATAAAACACACACCTCCTGCTCCTGCAGCCACCTCACTAACTTTGCCATCCTCATGGCCCACCGCAAAATCTCGGTAAGCCATTTTTTGTTGTTGTCGTTGTTTTTAACATTTTGCGATATTCATAGTCTTTCAAGTTGTTTTTATTTGTCGGTGAGTGAAATTCATGAAGGGTTTCTGGCATTTGACAGTGCGCCAATTTCAAGCTTTCAAATATCAAAGAGAAAAAACAGATTTTAACTCTTTTAGTGCCATGGATGAGAATTCTCATCTTTTAAGATGGTAATAACAATAATAAATGATAAAATTCTCATCAAATGTGTGTGCTTATCCTTAAACTTTCAGATAATCTTATTAGATGGCAAAACCACTCATGTGTTTTTGTGTCTGTGGACGTGTGTGCGCTTGTTTTTGTGCTTTAAATGAAGAATTCGAGCTGTTTTTAAGAAGAGCTTTTTTTTTATTTTAATCCTTTTAACAGTTAATTATTTCAGAATCTTTACTGTTACTCATAGACAAGGAGATCTAATTTGCGGTCAATCAAAATTTTCCTCTTCAACCTTGACAAAGTTGACTGCAAATCAATGTAGCCTAAAATGATACAGAAAAGCGAAGCTAATTGGCTTTGAAGCTTTTGAGAGGTCCAAAAGTTAAAACACTCGAGTGTGAATAGCCAAGCTCTGAGATATTTAAATATTTTCAAGAGCAGAAATAATAACGCCCTCCATTAGCTACATTTAGTGTGTAAAAGTGGCCTGTGATTATCATATTATTGTAAACATTTTAACAAAAGACAGGCTTTGATCTGACTCAGATGTAGAAAAATAGCTGCAAGTGGACCATATTTGTGAAAACATCAAACGATTTTTCCAAATATGTTTCCAATTTGACATTTATCCGTCATTCTTCCAGGTCAACAGACAACATGAGCTGCTGTTGACAGTCATCACCCGCGTGGGCATTGTGGTATCGCTCGTCTGCCTCAGCATGAGCATCTTCACCTTCTGCTTCTTCCGTGGCCTGCAGAGCGATCGCAACACCATCCACAAGAACCTCTGCATCAATCTCTTCCTCGCCGAGTTAATATTCCTAATTGGTGTCGATATGACAGAGCCCAGGGTAAGAGGGGAGGGCGTGCACCCTAATGATTTACTTTGAATTCATTTGCTTTCACGTTATCACCTCACTAGCCCGCAAAACAAGGCAAGGCTCTTCAGAGTTAAATGGATGAGACTTTAAGTGTTGTTTGTTCCCAAAGCCTCTCAGCTTGTCCCTGACATGACATGAGCAGGACGGCACCATTAGTATAGATTACTGAGAAGCCGTGTCCACCCCTTGACATGTTTTTTTTTTTTTTCCTCCTCCTTTAAAGCTGGTCTTCATGGAACTTTGTCATCAACTTTTCATCTTTCAACATACGTGTCATCTTCTAATCCCTCATTTTCATACACTTGTAGACATCCTAAAATCAACATCTCTCAAATTTGTATTTTTGTCAATAACTCAAAACTCATCCCTGTGTCATATGCCTTGTTTTCGGAAATACATCATTTGTACTGTATGTTTGTGTGTGTTTTCATTTCATTTCCATTCCAACCATTTTCTAGAAATATGTTGGGACTAAACATGCAGGCATGCTCAGTACATTAAAGAGAGAATGTTGCTGTTGACAGGCAATTAAAAATATACCCATATTCCTTATACCATCTTTAAGCATAAATATTTGATGTTATGACCTGCGCTTATAGTCCAGTGCGTTTTTTCTGTGATAAAAATGTCCTTTTGCTCAATTTATGCTATATACCAGTGCGGCTTATAGTCCGGAAAATACGGCATATATAAAATATATAACTGTATTATCTAACAAAAGGAATATTTTTTTTCACGTGCTCAAGACTTTTTTTGCTGATGCAAAGCTAATAATTTCCTCTCATATGTGAAGTAGGCATTAATCTAAGAGGCAACAATCCTATATGGTTTATAGTTTTTGAATAACTTGCACATTTTTCTTTTAATTTGGAAGTGTTCTCTCACTCAGATCGGCTGCGCCATCATTGCGGGGATACTCCACTTCTTCTTCTTGGCTTGCTTCTCCTGGATGTGTTTGGAGGGAGTCCAGCTGTACCTCATGCTCGTGGAAGTCTTTGAAAGCGAATACTCGCGGAAGAAGTACTACTACGTCTCCGGTTACCTCTTTCCTGCCATCGTGGTCGGCGTCTCAGCAGCGATTGACTATGGAAGCTACGGGACGGAAAAAGCGTAAGATAATCATTTGACTAATTTGGCAGGAAAATCCACAGAAGTTTCTACCTTATGCCGTATGCTAATCCCCACGAGCAGCATCAAACTCTTGGAGCTGCTGTCGGCAGGGATGCGCAGCTGTTCAATTTTTCATGTCATTTGAAAGTGTCTGACGGACTCAACACTGCGGTCTGAACGGGGAGGGGGTTTGGTGTGGCTACATTAATGCCTTTCTGCTAAAAGACCCTCCTGTGACCTCTTGTTTGTAAATGCCCTGTGCAGAAAAAGCTTTTTACGTAGATTAATGACCGTGTTGTTGCTAAGTCTATGAAGTGGAGCTACTTAGGGTCTTTCCTTTGTTCTGCACAAATGCTCACGCTGTAAAAAGAGCTTTTGAAGTTAAATATTGATGAGAAATTATTCAGCCTAAAGATGAGAGCATTGCCATCAACATGATGTCACTCGATGACAATATCTCTGGGCGGCCCTGGCATGGAAGAAGGAGTTCAGGACTATCAGATAAAAGCCTCATCCCGCCCAACAAAAAAATCCTTTCAAAAATTAATTTGAAGAATTTATTGTTACTCCATGTAGGCGAGTACCCTTTTCGAAACTCAAGTGAGTGTATTGTGCCTGTGCCTTTTTTCAGGTGTTGGCTAAGTGTGGATAATCATTTCATCTGGAGCTTCATAGGACCCGTCACCTTTATCATCATGGTAAGCTTTAAGTTGTATTTTCTCTGAAGAGTGAAGCTGACAGAGTGAGTGGGCGAGATGAAGGAGATGCGGGGAAGAGATTAAGGTGGAAGCGCGAAAAAGAATCAGCGGGATTTTCGATGCGCCGAACCTCCTCGAAGTTTTTTTTTCTTTTTTTTTGTCATCCGACAATAATCTCTCAGCAGCTGACAGAGATCAGGGTCTGATAGTGTGTCTGTACCTTTACACAGCGCACAGGGAGGGCTACAGATGCAAGCTGTTGTTTTACAGTGAAGCGCGATGATGCGTGCATTCAAGTAAAATGGCACGTTAAGGTTTTATAGCTGCTATGTTCCTCCTCTGCACCGACCTCCTTTTGTATTGCGTGTCAATGGTAAATAGCAGATGACAGCCTCAGTGAAAGGCACAGCTTTGTTTGGTCAAGGACCGTTAGAGGTGAAGGACATATAGCATATGTCCCATTGAGCCATACAATTATTTACTGGTCATGACATTATTATCGCCCGCTCCAGACCAGAGTGTGTGCCTCCATTTCTGTGAGGGAAAAAAAAAAGGGAAAAAAACCATATCATCCCTGCTTCCAACACCATGTTTTAGCTTACCCTCATGCACACTAAGAGAGATGACGATTCTCTGCAAACTTCTGCTTTGTAGGCCAGATGGGTTACATTTGTTCAGCTCTGTGTTCATTATCCACCACTACGGTTGGTGCTGTATCTACAGATGCAGTGACCTCTTGTTGAACATTAAACTGACAATGAAAATCTGCTGCGGTGAGAGAAGAGAAAGGGGCATCCATGTCAAATCCCAGCAAGTCTTTGGTAAACCACAAGATGCTTTGAAATCAGAAATATTGAGAAGCTTTTTGGTTTTTCCAGACAACCAAATTGTATTTTAAACCCATGAGTCACCATACCATTTGGTGCACGTTTAAACACTTTAGGACCCTGTTATAAAAGTGATATATGTGTGTGTGTGTGTGTGTGTGTATATATATATATATATATATATATATATATATATATATATATATATATATATATATATATATATATATATGCATAATTGGAAAACAATACCGCCTCAAGCCTGCTTGGTGGCTCCTTGTCTTTGCAAGTACCCTGACAGCCACACAGGAGCATGTTTTTCTTTTCTAAATTGGACTCTCGTTTTCCAATCATATGTTGCCTCTGTAATGATTTGCATGAAAAATGTGTCTGCAGTGGAAATGTTGATCAGGATCCCGGCGGTGATGACCGCAGAGATAGAATCATGACCCTGCGAGTCGCTAATGTATTGGAGCGGCGCTAATGTGTGACAGGAATGAGGTTTTGCAGAACTTGCTCCTCTGATTCGGTGCAACAAATGACTCAAAAAGACAAAGTACTGCGGAACGGCTGATCTCTAGGGAGTATGCAGGAGCAAGGTTTGCCTGCACCAACAATGACCTCGGGTATCTCGACAAATTGGCTTTGTCCTTGTCAATGAAGGAGACCAGAAGCGGCCCATGAGTGCCACAAGAAAAAAAAAATGTTGTTGTAGCTGAAGTCTGCATTATCGTTCTCCCAACAGACGCAACATTATAAATGAGATTAATAATCATACCAAAAAACAACATAGTTTTAGTTGAAGTCACACTTACAATAACACAGGGATCAAAATAGAACATCTTGCTTTCTCATTGTTTCTGTGTCATTCAAATGCCTTTTAACTGTTTTATTTTAGCTGAATTCATTATAAAACTGGTTGTTTTGGTGAATAAGTTTTATGGTAACTGTTTTTTAATGGGTATCTTCAGACTTGAAATGACAAAAAGTGGCAAAAGACTGAGCTATTCAAGAAAAACAAGTTTTTTTTTTTTTTCTTAATACTTTGGAAATACATCTAATTAATTCCGATGCAAAACAATTTTCGGGAAGCAGTCTTTTGCACCATTTTTAACGGCCTTGAGTTTACTTCTCAAGAGCAGTTATTCTCAACTGATGGGCTGGGACCCAAAACTGGATAGGGAATTTTACTTTATTTTTTTTAATTGGTGGGTTCAGGTAGTGAAACAGTTTAGTCTCATGTTTACTAGTCCCACATTGGGGAAGAAACTGAAAACATTTATGAATAAATCAATGAATGAAATAACTAATGAACAATTTAACGGATGAATGAATGAAGTGCATATGTGAGAAAAAAAATAGACAAAGTCAGTAATAAAGAATACTGTAAACTTGATAACATTACAAAGCATTTACACGTTTGGAAAAGGAGTGGGAAGAAGCATGAACTTTTTAGCTCTTCACCTTGCAATTGCAATTAAATTAAAAACATATACATACTACACATACAGTTAGAGACAAGGTAAAAATACATTTTCATAAGACATTTAAGTTAGTGCACTGTTCATATATTTACTGTAGTAATAACCTTACTACTGTGACAGTTGGGCACATTCTGACTTTTTTCACTGCTGTAGAAGTCAGTGAAATATTTAACATCCTGGGTTGGACTTGTCTTTTTGGTAAAAATAACATTTTGACAGGTATGCGTCAAAAATTGTATTACTTGAGGTGGAACGGCAACTTCCAGTAGCATTCAAACAGCCTCTCACACTAAAAAAAAACGCCATGGGTGTTTTTTGAAGCAGAATAATTCAGACTGTGAAAACGGTAAGACTTGCCTTAGTCTGTATTCTTCATTTCCTGCAAAGACTATTGATTTTGCACTTTTCTAAAAAAGGACTCAGTTCCAAGATGCCCATAGTCATTTTGCATTGTTGTCATGTTCATCTTCAGTTTTGCAATAAGGTGCTTTGAAAGACATTTTGTTATTGAGAGTTTGCTAAACACACAGTAGATTTCCGTACAATGCGAGTTCTTTATTGTTTGCCGCTTTTAAAAATTGGGCCACAACTCGGAGACATTAGGAAAATGTAGGTTCCACAAAAACAAAACAGCAGACTAGAGCTAGAGTAGTTCTCAACCTCTTTTTAATGATGTACCTCCCGTGAAATAGTTTTTCAGCCAAGTTTTTCTTTACCTAAAAAGTCTCGGAAAATCTCTCTAAGTCTTAAAATAAAGTGTTGTGCTAGCCGTGTCTGACATTAAACTTTGGAACTACATTTGTAGTGGTGTATCGAGGCATATTTTATTCAGCAACTCCAGAAGATAGATTGCATAACATCATCTGTTTATTTCTGGCTAATGTGCCAGAAAATTGCATCACAAAGACAACATGTATCCGGGGAACAACATGTATGTAAATTATAACAAAATAAAAGGATACTGTACAATGTTTTGCAAATGTGTCACAAAAGCAAAATCTGGTAATCACTTCCTTCATGTTCTAGTTAATTTGCTCTTCATTTGAAAATAAAATAGCATTCCTTTTGCAGCTTGATTTGAATTAGATTTGCTTATGCGTGTAGTAACCCTGTTAAAATCTCACATTCCCCCAAAGTGAATTCACAAAGCCCTTTTTTGTGAGCTACTTACCTAGATAATCCAAATCAATGATATTTCGAACTTTGTGTAAATAGTTGTCAGGGGTTTAAAAATATGTTATTTAACTAAGATTTGTAATTAATTGATCTAATTATCCACTTTTTAACCCCACCTATTTTTTGTTATATAGATACATTCTGTAGACTGCTATACCACAACATAAAAGTGGTTTCAGTCATTTATTTACTCCAACTGACTTTAACAGATGCAGTTGTAACCATTTACCATCTGCTGTATTTAAGACTTGGTCCCAAGTGCTGGCTGCAACCTTTAGTTTTGACCAATAGGAGGAACGATGTTGTTTTCTTTTGTCAATCGCCAAATAATTAGAAAATAACATTAAACTATCGTATATCTTGTTCGCAACAAACTTGCTCAAAATGTGGGGAGTTGTCGAATTTAGTTTAACAGCTTTGGTTTGCCTCGCTACATTAATGTCCTTATTATCATGAACTGTGGCTGCAGTCACAGATAGGTACTTTGCATCGATGTGGTAAGCTAAACTTGAACTGCTTCTTTGGTAAGCAAACACCCGAGACAGAGGCCTACCATTCACCTTTGATTTCTATCCCCCATTAACTCAAGCAGGCAGCATTCAGCATACAGAAAGCATAAAGTACAACACACGTTTAAAGTTATATCACAACACACATCATATTACCGTAGTGACTTTCTCGTTTGATTCGTTTAAAAATGAACATTTACCAATTAATACTCCTTCACTTCAACTGCTAAATCTGTAAAAAATTTAGAGGATGAGGGTGGGATAAATTTCACGAGTGTACAGCTGTACATTTTGAATTCATATATATTTTTTCCAAGCCTTAAACGCCATAGCAGGCAGAAACAAAGGCTGGCGGAAGGCACTTAGATCATTGCCGTCTCTGAGCACAGGAGCTATTAGCTCTATGAAAGGGGTACATGGAAGTAATGAGTGTACGCTTGTGGTAGTTGGGGGTAAGCCATCAGTATGCTTGAGCTAACATGAACACAAGGCCTTTTGGATCATGACACGTCGCAAGCAGTTCTTATCATGTGGACAGCTCCATCTGCACCTTTAATATTTTATCCCCAGCAGTTCATTTGGAGTTCAGTGTGTACACACGCAGGCTACCTCAGAAAATGTGAACGGGGGAGGAAGCTTTCTCCTGACGTCCCAGTGTGGCAAGGTTGCTTCTGCATGGCTTGCAGTGATGATTCCCAGACAGAAAAGACAGAGTGAAGGATGCGGGACGAAGGAGGATCCCCCGGGGAAGCGTGTCGGTGGGGGTGGGGGACATGTGCCGTGCAGCTAGGTTACTTTCAAGCTCCGTGTCACTCTCCTCTGTCTCATCGGATCCATGTCACCACTCCGGGCTGTGTGAAAAAGGGCCTTTCAAAAAGGCTTCCAGCCCGTTCCCCACGCAGCACCTCCGTCCCCGGTCAGTCCCCGATTCCAAATAATAGCTGATACCCGCTAAACAAACACACACATTCATCGCCGCGTGCGATATAAATCGAGGCAGTGTTCTCTGCCCGCCCTACGTTCCCGATTCTGCTTGCCTTATTGTGTTTCGCACCATGAGTTGATTGCATGAGGAGGGGTGATGTATCGATCACGGGCAGTCTTTTCATTGCAGAGCGTGCGCAGGCTCGCACACTCACAAAATATGTTTAAGAATGAGTGGCCGTGGTCTGAGTGGCACCCACAAAGGTCATTTATTTCATTCCCTCCTGCCGGGCGATGCATGCGCCTCCATTTTATTCTTGGCAGGCTTTGTTATGCTGTAGATAACCAAGCACTTAAAAGTTCACTTTCAAAGTCTGACTACATGCGTTGCCTTTGATAGGCACACACACACTCCAATTCATCGTTGTCAGATATTCCTCGTCATCTTTTTTTTTCTTTAAGGTTTGTTCGCTGCTCGTTTGAGTGCATGAACATGCCAGGTCGGGGTCTACTTTGTTCCAGAATAAATATTTTTTGAAGTGAATTTATTTGAAGCAGCTCTTCTCTGTCGGTCCATCCAGGCTTTGTGTCTTTAAATCACAGTATTGATTTTTAAGGTAGCAAAAAAAAAAAAAAAATCTCTCTGAACCTAAGCACGTCAGCTTCTTTTATTTTTTATTTTTTTTTCCTCCCAGGCTGTTATGTGCCACTGATTCCCTTAAGATTTAATACACTAAAATGCTCCCCATTGCTCTCCTCTTCATCTCTCCTATTTGTAGTCTTTTCTCTAGCATGCCGAGAAATCGAAAAATGTACAATGCTCCCTTAAGCCTTTTGTAGCTGGTTATAATATTTCAGTATGTGCCTGAAATGATGCAGTTGTTTTGTACAACAAGAAGGTTTCTTATTACCCTTTCTCCTTTTTGTTCCCCTCGGAATTCCTCAGACTGAGGAGCCGGTTGTCTTTTTTTCTTCTTCTCTGATGGATTTTAATGGTTTCCCTTGCTTTTATTGATATAGAATGACACTAAATTTGGCGCCAGTTGGCCCGTCTTCTCTCGACTGGAGCGATAGATGTTTATTGGATTAGTCTGCGGACATGCAAGATTGGCTCCCTCCTCCTTTATTTTGAAACTTTGATACAGGATCGACCAAGATCTTTTTCTTTTTTTTTCGCTGCGTCAGTCATTCATCTTTATGCATTAACACCGGCTTTGCTCTGATTTGACAGCTCAATCTGATATTCCTGGTCATCACCATGTACAAAATGGTGAAGCACTCAACCACCCTGAAACCAGACTCGAGCCGACTGGAAAATATCAAGTAAGTAAAGTCTCCACTGCAAAATAGCCACATCCTACTTATCAGCAATATAAAACTGCTGCTATTTTATGACTGCCCACGAAAATTGAGGCTCTTGAGGAAAGGCTTCTTCAAAGAACTTATTAGAGCAAGACCACTTTTTAAGTGCCTCATTTTTAAGAAATGGAATCATGTAACGCAGAGCGCAACCTGTCACACCAAATGCCATCTGTTACTGAAATGAGGATGCGGCCCTGGTTTGTGTCTTAAGGATCAATTCCATCCGATTAAAGTAGAGGTAATCCATTTAGAGGGGCTAAAAGATACGATATGGGGTTTGGAAAAAAAAAAAGTCAACCAAGTCGGGTCTGTTGACTTGAAACATAAACGGACAGAATCACGATTATAGGATATCACCATTTTGGGATCATTCCCAATCAAAAACATGACAAAATAGCCCGATATATAGCTACTTGTCTGCTTAAAAACATATATTGATTTAGTAGTTACCAGGTGTTCTTTCATTAAAGACAACATTAAACGCATGGTGCTACCTGAATAGAAAGGAAAGAAAGTTAGTGAATATCCCCAACTGCACTAGGGCTTATTATCCAGGAATATAACCTGTCATTGCAAACAATCTATAGTGGCTCGATTTTAGGTGTTCAAATTAGAGAGGGCAGTCAAGCAGGAAACATGCCCAGTCTGCTCGTCAAGAAGAAGCAGCAGAAGTTTAAAAGGAAGTTATTGGAGCTAACAGGCAGCTCCACTCTCAGGTTTATTCATTGAATAATGGTGTCTGTAAGTGACTTTAAAGACAGTATTACATGTGCAATGCACATATGTCGGAAATGAAGTAAATGCTAGTCTGTGTGCTGATAACAATTGCTAACTGTTTTGTACAGGCAAATGTTGTTGGTGTGTAATAATTCATGTGTAGAACGCAATGATCAATGAGTGTTTATATCCACTCCCTTCAACTCACGTCCTACTTAGTAAATAATAATATATTTTAAAAAATGGAATATAATTTAATGCAGCTTGTGGGAGTGTTGATTACTCAATGGAATGATTGATAGAATAATTGATTTAAAAAGGTTCAACATTGACAGACTGAGTATGATGGTAAAATTACCTTCATTGTCATAAACATACTGTCTAACTTTAATGACAAATGCAAAATGCAATGATTAACAGATGCGCTATGGATCTCTGAGGAGATATGGTTTTTTTTTTTTGTTTCCCTCCAATTTACAACAGTTCCCAGATGTCATAATGTGTATGTGGCATGTTTTTTTTCTTTTTTCTTTTTTTTTTTTGTTAAATCAAAACACAACTACGATCAAGAATTATACCACATTGTTTTACATCTAATTCACATTCTTACAAAAACAAGGGCGCCGCCATTTTATACATTTTATACAAGTAAGACAGTGCTCAATCCCACCCCACCCTTTATTTGAACAGTTAGGCAATACTGAGCAAAAACTGCCTGGCTTTTTTGCCTCTTTAAGTGGAAACAGAGCACAGAATGAGGAAAGCAAGCAAATGCGCATATGCAGTACATGAAAGCATTTTTAATCACAGAGCTGCAATTTTTTCCGCGTCCGCAGCCCCTTGCACTTGTTCACCAAGCCATCAAGTAAGTGTCGTTTATGAGAAGCTCACGCTGTTAAATTGCTAATCTCCCTTCATCAACACTCAATATACTATAGCTCTGCTTACTTTACACTGGCTAATTTGACCATATACTCCTGCCCCACTAGCATAAGTACACACTCATGCAAACACACACACTTTAAGTGTGCCCATACAGATTGTATTGCATCATCTGGCACAGTGGTTTTCAACTATTTTTCAATCATGTACCCCTTGTGGATTTTTTTTTTTCAGTAAAGTACCTCTTAAACAGTGCAAAGCCATTTGGATTAAAAAAAAAAAAAGACTTATGACAAAGTGGTGTGCCATGTGTGTCTCATTCATTGAACTTTGGAACTGCATTTGTAGTGCTATCTATAGACATATTTTATTCATTAAAGCCAGAAAAACTATTGTGCAACATAATTTGTTGTATTCCTTGATGTCTTTCTACAGGCATCTATTTAAAACTTCAGAAAAGATAAAAGGCATCAAATAAATTGCAAAGCAGTGACTATAATACAGTGTGGCAAAAAGATTCATATTCTAATTAATTTGCTCTCAATTTGGAAAGAAAAATGTACTCTCCCTATCATGGAATTGAGAATAATTAAATTAGATTTGCTGATACTTGTTAAAATTTTGCGTACCCCTTCTAGTGACTTTATTTACCCACATTTACAGCTTTTTCATGCACAAGCCACTGACAACTGCATTTTTTTCAAATTTCATTCATCACCCAGTCTAGGGAACAGCAAAAAACCCTAACATAGTTTTGAGAAGCCCCCCACCAACCCAAGAAATTAGAACAACAAGCGTTTTCACAGAACCACAATGGACGATTTGCTGCTGGACATTTTCTGAAGCTGCAATAATTGCCTGTTTCTTTTTGTTTGTTTGTTTTTTTTAATTTCTATACATTTGAAAAGAGTATTTACAGACTGCTAATCAGGGGTTACACAGTGCAAGGGCAGCAGTCTTCCTAATTTCAGTGTGATTTCATTATTTACTTTTCCTAACAAATGTGTGCAGTATGACAACAGTGCGGTGAATGTGCAATCAAGAAGAACAGACAGCAAAACGGCTTATTTGCGCACCCGGGTGTATTTGAGCTTTTCCACTCTCATATTAGGGAGACCACAATTTGTGCCTTTGTACCGGAAACATTTCTTCTCAAATGGTTTATTCTCGCAAGGATATTCTGTATGTTATTAGCTTCATTGTGGTATTTTTTTGTTTGTGTTCACATGGCACCGTTGTAGCACCAGTGTCTCTGCATGTTGCATGTGAAAGCAAATTTAACACACAGCCTCTCCTTTTCTCTTCTGTCACTCTCTTCTCCGTGGGGTTATCCATGCCAGTAATTATCACGTTTGTGACGGCTACTATAATACCGATTTGCCTGGGTAAGCTTTGACTTTACACCTCGGCTAATTATACACACACACACAGTCATGTAAATGTAATAACACATGGTCAAGCATAGCCTAAAAATGTTGCAGTTGAATCATCAGCAAGCACATGCTATTTATTGTCTACTAGATTTTACAAGCCAAGCTTCGCTGTGATCTAATTGTGCTTCTCTCTTCCTGCTTCTCATGCTAGCTATGAAGATAATAAACAGTTTATCAAGTAAGGACGCATTGACCAGAACTCCTCAATTCCTCCTTTAATTTTATTTTCTCTCCTGCCTATTTCTCTTCCGTTTACAGTTGTTCCTGCGTCATTCGTCCTTTCCCAGGCAGTAACCTTTAAACGAATCATTGTCTGTCCTTGTGAATGCTTCCTCTCGCTATGTACATCTTGTTTTTGCTGTACGTTTGTGGCTACTTCACACACCAGGTGGTTGTTGCCCTTTCTCCTTGAACTTTTTCCTCATCTTCTGGTTGCTTCAGAAAAAGATAAATACCCTACACCGGATTTGTGATGTTTGTTTTGATGAAACCTTACTGGCTGGGAAAAAAAAAACTCAAAATGAGAATTTTAACCAATGCATGTTTGTATGCTTGTTATTTATTGAGATGTAAATGATTGTACTGGTTTTTTTTTCTACAAAATTATAATATTGTAGGAATTATAAAGGATATTATTTTCCCATTTTTTTAGGATTGCGTTTTGGACATGGGCGTATTTTGCTAAAAATAAACTGAAGAAAAAAGAATTCAGTGATTAACTATTTTGTTAACAGTTAGGCCTTAGCAGGGGTCCAAACCTTCTGAGTTGAATCACCTTAGACATGCATAAATTCACACGCCAATAGCATGCGTTGATTTAAAGGGATGTGAATCCCCAAATTGTATTGAAATGTTTTTGTTTTTTTTCTGCCCCACTTCTCTAAACACAGTATTTTGCATAATTTTGTATTAGAGACTCAGATTACAAATTCAAACAGATGAGCCGTGATTGGTCATGATGTCAATTTCAGTCGATAGCAAAATGGCTACACTCTGAGACGGACCATACCGAATGTAATATTGAATTGAATATACGGGTTTAAAAAAAGCAACAACAACAAAATAGAGTATTTGAGATTAAATGAGTTCAACTTGCTGGTCGTTTGGAAATGTAAGTGTTTGATAGAAGAGCTATATTGCATTTTGACATCAGTAAATGACAGTAAATTGTTGAGCAGTTCTGAACAATGTAAATCTTAGCATTGCGAAGAAAAGAAAAATTTTAGAAAGACAGGCCATGCTGGACTAAGTGATATTCTAGCGCTTTGCTCGCAATCGCTTTACAGCTTTCCTGTGCTCTTTCCTAGCAGCGGCCCCGTTTATTGATTTCTCAGAGCCATGTAAGCTATTCAACCAGAATGTAATGTCTTTGTCTGTTTGTTTTTGTCATTTTTCAGATCCTGGGTCATGGGGGCCTTTGCCCTGCTCTGTTTGCTGGGCCTGACGTGGTCCTTCGGTCTCTTCTTCATCAATGAGGCCTCCATTGTCATGGCCTACCTCTTCACCATATTTAACGCATTCCAGGGGATGTTTATTTTCATTTTCCACTGCTTGCTCCAGAAAAAGGTAAGTCTGATGTCATCCGGCTAAGCTGAGAGGAATGGAGGACACTCCTTTCGGAGCACTTCGCACATCTTGAAGATTTCTGGTGAGTCGTGTTTGTCTGCTCTGGTAGGTCCGCAAAGAGTACAGCAAGTGCTTCCGTCACACATACTGCTGTGGAAGGCTGCCGAGCGAGAGCTCGCATGGCTCGGCAAAGACTTCCACTACACGGACAAGTGCACGCTACTCCTCCGGTACCCAGGTACATGACCTCGCCACATTCTCTAAATTTCACGTTTTTTTCTTTTCTGCCGGCCCTCTTTAGCTTCTGCCACTTTTTCACTAACATTGTGGGCATGTAAAATTCAACTGCACTTGTCATTCTGTATTGCACTATATTTCTTTTTGTGTCAAGCCAAATGAAATGATTGTCCTCATGACTGGATACTCATTCAACAGCTTTCACATTCACAATATTGAAGGAAAATAGGCTCGACGTTTGATTACATTTTATTTGTCGGCTGTGCTTAAAATTAAGGATAAAAGTCAAACGCAATCTGTTGAGTGATGCAGGTCGATTTTCAAGGTGAATATCAGGTTAAACGCTGAATAAAAAAGCTAAATAAAAATAAAATGCCAAGATGGGTGACAGATGCATAGTGGAAAGGGAGCAGGAAGGTGTAAGTAAAGCATCATCTGCTCATGTATTATAAATAAAGCTATAATTTTAAGATGTCTTTCAAAAAATGTTAGCGTTGCATTGCGCAAGGAAAAAATGCTGTCTAGTGAGTTGTTATGGTGGAGGTCTGTTTGGATACAGCTAAGCTTCTCATAGCTTACAACAGATTCTTCTATAGGCTACAAATTATAGACAGAATTAACTTTGCATGTTCTGTTAAAAGCAAAGTAGGACATAATGTGATTAATAAACAATAATTTGTACACCGTTGACCGCATTTTAAATTAGGGATGCAAAAAAAGAAGAAAAAAAATGTCATTTTCCGAAAAAGGATGTTGTGATGATGCAATAAGATTTGGCAGCCAGCATCTGTCTGAGCATCTGTCTGGATTGTACACACACACAGGAGAAAAAGAGAGGCTGCTTGGTAGGCAACTACCATAGGGCATTTCAACAGGTTGAGAAAAAAGAGCATTGCCCAGCCTCCACTTCTTTTCTGAGACTACGGGTACGCCAAAAAAAGACCTACCAAGGCCGACGACACCTCACATGGCAATGGAACGTGGTGAAGTCCAACTGCACACCAAATAATACTTGGCAAAGCATTATCATAGGAGAATTGTATTTTATTTTTAAATTAGCCTTTGTAGCCGTGTTACCGAAGTGCTAGCTTCACAAAGCTACCAAAGCCAACACCATTAAAAACAAACAAAAAACACTGACTCACTAGAACATTATGAAATTGCTCGTCAACTTCGCATTCATTGAATGATAAGACACAGATCTCCATTGTTAGTGCTAGTCGCTAACTACATAAGTGGTACACATGGTGCATTCAAACTGAGTCGGACATTATAAACCCAGACAGAATAAAAGTCCATCAATGCATTAAACGCACAAACCGCGAATGTCTAAATGATGTGCGCTTCTGATCAAATATATCTTTAAATATAGTGATCTAAAACCTGGCATATATCAGCGCTTACTTTGATGTTTTACTTAAATCTAGTCACTTATGTTTACAATATCTAATCCAATATCTTGGCTTCTGTAATGCTATGCTATTGATTGATTTGTCAATAAATCAAAACAAAAAATAAAGCCTAAAATGAACACCCTTTTAACGTGTTCAAATGTGACAAATGCTAAATGTGTTCACCTTTAAAAACTACTTTAAATAAAACAGTGCCGACAGCGTAATTATAGAACGGGGGCGGAGGAAGATGGTGCACGCACGCAACTAAATGAAAGTGGAATTGAGCAGCCGGCTTGTTTAAAATCCTAATGACTCTCCCTTGTTGACCTGACAGAGTCGAATCAGGAGAATGTGGAATGACACCGTAAGAAAGCAATCTGAGTCCTCCTTTATCTCAGGTGACATCAACAGCACCTCCACCCTTAACCAAGGTCAGTTCACACCTCATTTCTCTCCACATCTCTCTCACACACAACTATGCACACATTTCATCAGACGATTTTAAAAATACTCCCCCGCGTCGCCGGGAAGGATGGTACCTCAGTAATCGTAATAAATGACCGCAGCTTGAAAAGACAGTGCAGCGCGGTTCGAAAAGGGAAAAGAAATGATCTCGGCCTTCCGTCTAGTCTCCCTGTTGTGTCTGCAGAGGATTATCAAAATCCATCCTCAAATAATCTGGCTGCTCGGTCTTTAAAGCGGGGCGTGGATAGAACATTTCTCTATTGAAGAAAACAACATACAGTGAACATGCAACGGAGCATGTGGAGACAAAACTAAAAATAAGGAAACTGCATGTTATTATAAGAAAGAAGCCATTTGTTGCCTGGCATCTCAGGTGACCTCAGTTACTTTCAAAGAGTGAGGAGGGGGAAAAAAAAAAGAACTGTCATTTATTATTTAGCTTGAGCACAAATATGATGATGAGAAGATGATGTTCAACTCTGGCTGACCCGGAGCGCTTAGTGTGTTGCTCAGCTCTCTGCTGCCTCTTAAATGGCTTTTCGAGCATGTGAAGGAAAAGCGGGCCTATTCCGAGGCAGTTAACATCCCAGCCTGCTTGGATGCCAATTCCTGCACATCTCTGCCTTCACTCTCTTTTTTCACTGTCACTTCTTGCAAGGTAACTCACTGCACCTCCGGCTCCCAGGAACATTTTGACTCGCTCGTACGCTTCCAACAAAATAGAAGTCGAGCTTTTGTCCCCACAGTGTTGAGCCGTGAAGTTGTTAATGTAAAGGTTAGATATTGATCACTCCGGGGTGTAGAAACCTAGCTACCCTGGAGAGCCACTGCACTAAACGAGGTCTCTATCTCCTGGAAGCACTTCCTGTCATTAAAAGCATCCCCGAAGTCTTCCCAACAGACAGACAGATGGCATTTAACACAGGTGATTAATGGCACTCGAGATGCCTTCATTGCCTGAAATACATTAGAAGCTGGTTAAAAAAAAAAGAACTGTATAGTGACATGTGGTGTGGAGGAAAAGTCTAAAAGATTATGAAACAGAAAATTGCGTGGATTAGACACATTTCTTTCCCATATAACATGAATCAGTCATCCCACCTTAGTATATACCAGTGCTTCTCAATAATATTTTGCAAAGCCCCCCGAGGAGAGAGAAAACACCCCTCCCCCCATTGCGACACTGATCATAAATAAAATTATTATCTATAAAAACTGTCTAAGTATACCTAAAACTGTATCATTTTTAACAGCAATATAAAATATATAATATCATATACATAATCTGTTAACCTCAAACAAGCTTGATAATTGGTGATTGTTTATTCACTTGTTTATTGCTGGGGTTTCGTTCCAAAAAAGGCAAACAATGTGTGAGGTTGATATATTTTTCGATGTATCGATGTTTTTTTTGTTTTTTTTTGTTAAAGTTTAAACCTTACCATGTATGCAAAATTATATACTTTACTCCCCCCAAAAATTGTAAAATAGTGAGACAGTGAAAGGTGAACAGTGTTGCAGCGAGGGAACACTTGTTTTATTTTAAGAACAAACCTGCGGGTTAACACAGACTTCAATATCCATTTACACTTTAAAAAATAAACGCCATCTTTTATGCCAGCATGGTAAAATATATAAAATGAATCTTGTCTGGATTTACTATGGATTACAAGCTTGCTGTCACTTCATTTCAAGCCATTAGTTGCCTCGTTGTTTAAGTAATCCTTTTCTGCCGGAAAAGCGATCTCGTAAAGAAGGATCACCTGACAAGTTTATTGTTTTTACATGTTGCCGGGTCCAAATTCAGGTGCAGAATTTTCGTTATTGGTGTTATGTGTCTATCAGTATTAGACTTGGCAAGAACACAAAACCGGAGTACTCAAGTCTTGGCTCCTCACATTTTGGCAGCTGCTTCCACACAACTCAAACAATTACGCTGTGAACATGGCCTTCATTTATTACTTTTACTGTTGGCTGAGTGCACATTCTCCTCTTCTGTCTTTCAACTCCAGGAATGACTGGGAATTATCTACTAACAAATCCTCTTCTTCGACCACAAGGCTCTAACAACCCTTATAACACCTTACTGGCTGAGACAGTTGTGTGTAACACTCCCACGGCTCCAGTCTTTAACTCTCCAGGTGCGCTTACTTATACTATCATGATTTTTATTTACCATCATTTTTTTTTACCTGCCTACCCCTAGAATCTCACTCCTTAGTGTATTGCCGACAGAAAGGCAGGTTGTTCTACTTTGTCGTACTTTTAGTATTCCATCAAATTCTCGACCTTAATAAGCTGCATTCTTTTGAGGTTATAGTGTAAACAGCATGAGCAAAGTCGTTTGTCGGTTTGAGTGTTTTAATGGGAGAATTACCGTTAAAACAGATGTTATATGTGTTGCATTAAAAAGAGTTAAAGAGAAAGTCAAGTCAATAATGTTCTTTATTGTATTTTCTATGCTGCTCCACAAGTCTAAACACAATGCTATGATTAATATTGTGTGTAGAATATGAGTTAAGCAGCAAAATTCATCTGTTTTTGTTGTACTTGCGGCCATTTTTCCACTCGCTGTCGATCGAAAATGACATCACAGTTGCTCATGTAATGACCTATCACGGCTGAGAGGTTTTCTGAGTTTGGTCACATGACATTTGTGTAGAGTTTTCGCTCGTAGCTGACTCCAGTGTAACTGTGATGTCATTTTCAGCCGATGGTAAGTGGCAGAATGGATTTAGCTGCTTTATTTAAATTTCACATATGCAATTAAAAAAATACTGTGTTTAGACTTGTAGGGTTGCATAGAACATGCTATATTAATAAAGATATTTTTTGGGTTGACTTTTCCTTTAATACAAATTAAGGTCACCCATGTATCATTTACATCTTTTTTTTTTCCTACAAACTGTCAGCATGTTTTGAAGACTGCAGTGCAGTTAAGCCCAAAAATACGTATACCCTGGACTTTTATTTGTAAAAACATTTGTTTTGTTTGTTTGTTTGCATTTTAATTGGAAATGGCAACAAGATGTGACAACAGTTTTGAATTATGTTTTCACAGTTTGATTAAAAAAAAAAAGTATCCTATGCAAAATGTAAAATTAATATTTTCAACATATGCTTGCCAATGTTAAATAGTTGATTTGAATTGTGTAGATTTTGCTCAAATTTACCAAGCCAAGGATATTAATATTTTGAAAATGTAAAATTCATTATAAGTAGGGATGTTTTTTGCATTATGCATTATGGTAAAACAACCATTTCCAAATCAAAATTCATTTGACCAAAAATGTGACCTATCTGGGCTTAACTGTATGTTTACCCCACCGTGCTGAATTTGAAATGGCATCTTTTGTGATGTTTCTGTGCTCTTCCCTTGTGCTTCCCTCTAGTGACCTACAGAGAGACAAGTATGGGAGTCAAACTTAACTTTGCCTATCAAATGTAAATTTTTTTTCAGCATGCTTACTTAAAAAAAAAAAAATCCCAAAACAAAACAAACATCCCATCCCTTCCCCACCTCCGGCACGTTTACATTTTTTTTTTTTTGTTAGGCCATTAACACACACTGGATGAGCAAGTGGTTCACAAAATGATATTTGGAATTATTTACAAAGTCATGATAATATTCCACAGGCATTATCACTTTCCTTATTTTCTGTCCGACTTGTGGACAGCTGTGACGGTCCAGTCGAGCTCATCTGGCACCTTTTTCAATCATTTTTTTTTCCAGCGGTAAACACCGCCTGTAGTGACGGCAGCTGTTTAAATTTCCCTTTATGTTTCGTTCCGGCTTCCTCCCTGATAACCAGTGGGGCATCTATTATTTCAACATCCCAAATCTGATCGCTTTCCCAAGTTTTTTCTTTATTTCTGTTTTGTGTTTTACAGAAAAGAATCTTTGCAGTAAAAGTGTCCCCGTTAGTCTTCCTGCTAATGCCGACGTCTGGTTTAGTGTGAGGAGTCACAATGGCCTTTATCTCCGCTCTCTATCATCGAATAACTAATATTTATCTTTTTTTTGGTGCTGCTTTGCATGACCTCGGTGTTTTGAGGAATTCCTAACATGACTGCGTCTGACCTCTGCAGTGCTTGTGTTATTCCTCAGCTGCTCTGCCAGTGACTGGTGTCTCACTGGGAACTGTCACTGTGACGAATGCCAAATGTTGGGCTGTTGCCGACCTCTGACCTTAGCCAGCTATGGGCGCACAAGCTGCCAAGTTACGGAGACAATGTATACCTAATTGGACAAAAACACCCGGGAAAAGCTTTTGAGTAGCAGTTGTGTTAAAAATACTGTGTTTGTAAAATCGTGAGTAAAGCTCAAAATATTTAAAGAGGAGGTCAACTTGAAAGTTTACGGTAATATTTTCTACAAGCCTCCAATAGTTTAAAACACAGCCCTTGGATTCATATGATGTTTTTGGAATATAAATTACGAAGCAAAATCAGCTCGGGTTTTATATATATATATATATATATATATATATATATATATATATATATATATATATATATATATATATATATATATATATATATATAGGCGCAAAATGGCTGCAACCCGAGCTGATTGAGATGCATTTTTAATCATAATATTGTTCGAACCGGAAACTCACTTATTGTTCAAACTTCGATTTCAAAACATCTGCAAATGAAACAGAAAAAAGTAAAAACAATTATCTGCACTGAGAAACAAAAAAAAACGGGTATGTATGGTTAACACATACTATGTATACTATGGTTAACACATAAACATACATGGAACTCAGAGGTACAGTATGATTTTATATCATAAACAAAGGTGACATATAATGAAAGCTAACGTTTGCTGTGTTTTCTGGGGGAAAAAGTGATTTTTTTTTTTTTTTTTGCGTTTCATCTTTGGCAGGTAGGGAAACTCGTTTTAAGGTCCCTGATAATATGATGTGTACAGATTTTGAGCTTTACTCACCGTTTTACACACACCGTCATTTTGAAACCAACTGCACTTGGAAGTCGATTTAATTTTCTGAACCTTTGCTCTTTTCTCTGTTCCAGTTACGACATAATTTATTTATTTTGGGTTGCTATTTTGAGTGATTTATTTTGTTCTTCATGTTACAATAAATCATTTTACTTTCTTTTGTACATCAGCTGCTCTTAGACCAGATAGGCTGAGCAGGCAGACATGAAGTGAGTCTTTTCACCTGCTGTGTGTGGTGATGGTGGAGTGCTGCTTGTGGGCTCTCCGTGTAGTGAGAACCAAGATGGCTGTCTCATGTTTACACATGATTACTTCCCTTTCTCGTCATTCCGCCGCGTCTTTGTGCTCTTCCTCTGGCCCCGCACCTCCAACCTATTTGGTGTAATGTAGCTTGCCCGTCTGTAGACCTACCACTCCGCCCGGTGTGTCGTAAATCGTAATGGTGGTCGCCGTTCAGTTGGCTTTCTTAATGTTGTTTGGGATCTCTTTTCTTTGTCTCTTTGTGCCATACTAATACACACAAAGCTGACTGAATAAATTACAGTTGAAAGAACACTGAAAAGTAAAATGTAAAAGTAAAAGTAAAAATTAGGGATGCACCAAATTTTTCAGATGAAGATTTTCGGACGAAAATGGCAAAAAAAATGCATGTTTTCGTTTCGTCCAAAAGACAAATCAAAATCACAGCAATATGTCTGAAAACAAATGTTGTGATGAAGCAAAAAAACACTAATAATCTGTCTGAATTTCACACAATAAAGAGAGGGTTGTCACTTTGTACTACTATTGTTAAGCATTCAGTGAAAGGAGTAAAGACCCCTGCCAAGCTTTCACTTCTTTTCTGGGACTACTGGCGAGCCTACCAAGGAAGACCGACGACTTCATGTCACACCACAATAGCGTATTGCAAGACCAATATGAACACAAAAAACAAAATAAACACACCAAGAGATGCATAAATGTCTAAGCAATAGCCGTATTACAGGTGTTGAACTGTCAAGAGCCGGTATCCTGCATGTTTTCTAAACTTCTCCCCCAAACACACCTGATTCAAGTGATTAGAATCATGTTCAAGCTCCTGCAGAGCTTGCTAATCAGCTCCAGGCTCCACTCCAGGTCGACATCTGAGGGCCGTTATTTAAAGGGAGACTCCGTGTTCCCCGAATACAGCCAAGAGATGGAATCGGAAAGAGATAACATTACAGTTACTGTAGTTATATATTTAAGTAAATATGCGTACTGCAGTCATCTTTGTCTCAAATATGTAAAGTATCAATAGTTTTTACATTTAAAAAAATTCTGGTACCCACATACACATGCATGAAATTTACGGGCTAAACCATAAATGCATTGGCGGCATCATTTAAACATCATGGGAACCTTGGCCGCTTACATCTGTAAAAGTAGCCAGTGGACACTGCATTGCGTTAACATTTCACTTTTCACGCAGACTTTTCCGGTCCCTCTCATCCCCAAAAAAGAGGGATCACCGTACATCAAAATTAGTCCCCTTTAAACAGCCATTAAAACAGTGAACAAGAATAATATTCAGTCATAATATGCAGTTTTATTTCAATGCAATCAATCATTTACAAACCTGTGCCAATGAGGCGGCGTGCAAATATTATTACAGTATTTGCTTGGTTAGTTAGTTCATCCCTTCTTTGTTTATTTATAATGTGTTTTCTGGTAAGCGTTTCCCGTTTTCGGTTTTCAAACATTTTCATTTCGGTGCATCCCTACTGAAAATGCATGCACAGCATTGTGCCAAACTAACAGATGTATGGCATGGCTTAGCGTAAACTACATGCATCCTAAACAGCATTTAAGAGCGTTTTCACAGTGGCGTGATCTTAAGATGTCAAATAACAGAACGCCATTGTGTTTGCTTTACAGGGCACACACTGAACAATGTGGTGAGGGATACAAGTGCAATGGATACACTACCGCTAAATGGTAACTTTAACAACAGCTACTCACTCCGCAGTGCGGACTTCGGCGACAGTGTACAGGTGGTCGACTGCGGACTCAGTCTGGACGACGCTGCCTTCGAGAAAATGATCATCTCTGAGCTTGTACACAACAACCTGCGTGCCTGTAACAAAAGCCACCAACAGCAACAACAGCCGCCACCCGCCTTGGATCACCCGCCCCATCACCACCATCATCCTCAGCAGCAGCCGCCTCCGCCTCCACTGCAGTACCACCACCGTCACCACCACAAGGCGGAGCGGGCTCCGCCCAAGGTGACGGCGACGGGCGGCGGCGGCAGCGGCAGCGAAGACGACGCCATCGTCGCCGACGCTTCTTCTTTGGCGCACATGAGCGAAGCGGTGGGCCTGGGGCTGCACCATCAGCACGAGCTGGAGGCGCCGCTCATCCCGCAGCGGACTCACTCGCTCCTCTACGCCCCTGAGAAGAAGGTGAGGACCGACGGGGGAGCAGAAACCCTGGTGCCCCGGCTGACGCCCGACAACAACGACCAGGGAAGCTTGCAGTCGCCAAACAGAGACTCCTTGTACACGAGCATGCCCAACCTGAGGGACTCTCCTAATCCAGAGAGCAGTCCGGAAGTTGTGGAGGACTTGTCCCCGTCCAAGAAGAGCGAGAATGAGGACGTTTACTACAAGAGCATGCCTAACTTAGGAGCCGGCCAACAGCTGCAAGCCTATTACCAGATAGGCAAAGAGACCGGCGATGGTTACATTATTCCCATCACTAAAGACGGCTGCATACCTGAGGGCGATGTACGGGAAGGACAGATGCAGCTGGTCACAAGCCTTTAAACGTATTACGAGGAACACCCAAACCTCCCCCTTACCGTTTTCAGCCGTGGACGTTCGGTGGACAAATTAGCGAAGGAAGTAGAAGGTGTGTCATTTCCAACTAGCCGTCGGCCGCTCCTTTCCCCCCCTCTGCTTTTTTCAGCTATTGCTGTGCAACGTTTTAATAAAAATGTACATAAAATACAGAGTCAAATTTTCAATTTTAGAGATAAGCCAATTATGTATTTAAATGTGCTGCTGCTGTCCAAAATGTACGGTACCATAATAGAAATACAGAAAGGACAGAGAAAAAAGAACCATTACTTGATCCTTCAGAAAAGCATTTAAAAAAACTTGTACATACACTTCCCGACATCCTGTGTTTCGTTTGCTTCTTTTTGTTTTTTGATCGTGAACAAAATGACACTCATGGATCGAGACGTTGACTCGAGCCTGTACAGATTTTTTTCTTTCCCGAACACACACATATATATATATATATATATATATATATATATATATATATATATATATATATATATATATATATATATATATATATATATATATATATGTGTGTGTGTGTGTGGCCCTGATCATCCTTCATTCCCATGCTTTTTCGATTGTACGACCACTAGCAATCAAGCCCCTGGCCTTATATTTTCTCAACTGTACATTGAAACTGTAGTCAAGAATAATGGCTATAAATATATATATTTTGTTGTATTGCTGGTGTAAATGACAGATTCTTTGGAAACCACGATTATGGAGAAACTGTTTAACTGCAAAATTTCAGACACTATTGCCTAGAGGTTGTACATAGTGGTGGTTTCAACCGTTGATTCATAGTAGTGAGTTTGACCGTTAAAGACATCTGTAAAGAAAGAATTAGTACATTAAAATAAATACATGGATGCTTTATCATGTTTCCTACCAGTGAGCAGTATTTATACTGTCCGAGTTGCATTAATATCACCCACTTAAATGTGCTCATTTGATTTTTTTCAGAGCTCCGCTATTAAATGCATAAATACAGCACATATTTTAACTATGATGACAAAGTGATAGGCAGTTTGAAAATGATATTTTTTTGTGTGTGTGTGGTTGTTGTTAATCATTAATTTTCTTTCACTGCCTTGGTTTAAACAATTTATTTATTAAAGCTTTTAAAAGTAATTAAATGGGAAATATTTCCCAGCACTGGTATGCATACTGTACTGTAGCTTATGATTTTGTGTAAACATATTACAATGGGCTCTCCACTTTAAGACTGATGTAAAGTTCAACACTTGTTTGACAAATACAATAAATGTGAGTTTTTTTGTCAAACGCCATGTTGCTTATTAATGGTGTATTTTGCTACTACAGAACATGGGATCACTTATTTTGCAATGGTTGAGCGACACCTTTGCCACCTTGATAGGTAATTTGGTGAATTCATGCCTATTGTTTCTTTTCTTATTTCTTTTTTTTTTTTTTCTCCTGAATGGCCGCACAATTTTAGAGAGCCCGTTTTAGCACAATCGAATCTGTCCGTGTTATTCAAAGATGAGAAACTCAGGTAGGAAAATCGCTATGTAAACGGGTGTGTGTGGTTGTAACACAAATAAAATGTCACTGATTCTGATTTACAGTATTCCGTTAAGTATATTATTGAAGAAAAAATAAAAAATTTGGCACAGAGAATAGAGCACGACACATATCCTGTTAGATTTTGCCTTTATTTGCATGTGGGAGTGTATTCACCCATCTCACAACTGGTCATTGTTCCGCTTGGCTGCGCTTGTAGAAATATATTACACAAGATATGTCCAAGTACGACACATATTTGCTCTAATTGTCCGTTGCAGCTGAAGCCCGCACTCATTTCCTGCCTGTGTTAAACATCAGGTGAAGCTAATTTATAATGCACTGCAATGTAACACCAGTTGGGGCGGAGTGACAAGATCTCGTCGGGGGAGCTGGAGATTGCGCTCATTACCATTTGGCATTGAAGTAAACGACAAAGACCTTTGAGAAAATAATGCGCTCTTCGTCAGAGCCACCCAACAAGACACCGTGTGGGCTGCTGTTTTGACTCAAAGCGCAATTATGTGGCATTTGAAAATTGGAGCAACTGACAGAAGTTTTAGACATAATTATACATAGGTGGGCAATTGGCCCAAAAAAAAAGACATTTGATGGATGAGCAACAGCGTTCGGCTTTCTGTTTTTGTTCTGACAGGCTGTCTTTTCAGTGATGGTCCCATGTGTCGGATATTACAGCAGCACCTCTGATTGAATGTGTTTTCACGGAGGGAAATTTGGGTAATTGATAGGAATTTTGAAAGGCTCTATCTTTATATGTCAACTTTTCTCATTAGCACAATCTAGATCAGCGATAGCAAATGTTCCTTTTGGGGTACATATGTGAGAATATGTGAGATTTAACCAGTGTTTCTGCAGGTAAAGTACAGGACACAAGTTTGGAGACACCTTCTTATCGCAATGCATTTTCTTTATTGTCATGACAGTTTACATTGAAGGCTTCAAAACTGCGAACAAAGATGTGGAGGTATGTACTTGAAAATGGTGAAATAACTGAAAACATGGTTTTATAGTCCCGTTTCTTCAAAACAGCCACCCTATGTTCTGGCTTCTGCTTTGCTCATATTTGGCATTCTCCTGATGAGCTTCATGAGGTTGTCACCTGAAATGCGGATGGCACTGCACACGGTGTTTTTTTTTTTTTTTGTTTTTGTTTTTTTTCATCAAAATCACTGCGATGTGAAAAAATATTTCCCAGGAAAAAAGGTTGTAAACGATTGCTCAAACCTTAATTACGTTTATCCCCACACTGCAATCCAAGATGCAGCTAACGTTAGCTTGCAGGCCTGTTTGTTTTTGTTCTCAAGAGCGCTGAAATATGATCCGGGATCGGATATTTATCCGTGATGGATAGTGTGGACTTGGCACCCTCTAGCTTTGCGTGTGGCCTTCTCACCACATGAGAGAGCCTCTCTAATTCTCTGCCTCTTGCTCAGGGAGAGACTCGGCCTTTGTCAAACATCGATTCAGAAGTAGGCCAGGAGCCGGGGGGCCGCG
This sequence comes from Hippichthys cyanospilos, assembly GCF_059441005.1. Lineage (NCBI taxonomy): Eukaryota > Metazoa > Chordata > Actinopteri > Syngnathiformes > Syngnathidae > Hippichthys > Hippichthys cyanospilos. The sequence continues at coordinate 9,191,009 of NC_142378.1, read as the reverse complement.
GGCTCCGATGTTCTCACAGACGTGTGAGACAGTCTACACTGAGGAATTCGGGCTTGAGCGTACGTACCGTCGGCACAATTGGGCTTTGGTTGTAAAATGTGTGAGTATTCATGTCTTGACAAAAACAGTGGCGACCAACAGATCCAATTGCTGAATCAAAATTAACAGTCAGGATTCATCCTGCGTACTATGATGCAATTTTGCGAAATACATGTTTGGTTTTTTTGTTTTTTAAATATGACGCGAGAACCGCAAGTGTAGCTGGAAATGATGGAAATGAAGTCACACGGATGGGTTGATCATCTTTTTCAATGTGAAAAGCCTCACAACTGCAACATCATATGAGAGTATTTCAAAATGAACAAATTATGCTTTAACTTGTGTAGAAGCATTTTATGTATTTTCATTTTAGGGAATGATCTATATTTAGTCTCATTATTGGTGCAGACTTTTAGGTTTTTTTTGTTTGTTTTTTAATCCGATGTCTCATAATAAAGCAATTCAGTGTTACACGTTCAGTTACCTTTGTAAGAGGTCCTGATGATTGTGGGAAGACGGACTTCTGCTCTTTTTTTTTTTTCTTCAATTCCATTTTTTACCCCTTGAGGCACTTTTAAGATTTGGGTTAAACCCTTAAGGACCATAAATGGTCCTGTTATCAAAGTGTTGATTTTTTCTTTTCACTTTCAACAAATCAGACCTCTTCAATAACTTCTGATTCAATCATTTGATAGATAGATAGATAGATAGATAGATAGATAGATAGATAGATAGATAGATAGATAGATAGATAGATAGATAGATAGATAGATAGATAGATAGATAGATAGATAGATAGATAGATAGATAGATTTATTTTTGGTTTTATTTTTGGTTTTATGTTGTTTAAAATAATGTTAATTCAAGACATAAACAGAAAATATGTATTAATTTCCCCCCATTTGGAATTTAAATAATTAACAATTATATTAGGTTGGTCTATAATACAAAATATCACTAAATGTAATGCATTTTTATTTAAGGAACAATGATTTCAAACACTACAAAAAGTGAAATTTTAAATTTCTGTTTTTGTGAAATTTTTGGTAACTTTAATGTACAACATTGAGAATGTATTTACTTGTTTGAAGTTTCATCACTCTTTTATGACAGAATGGTGACTTTTTCAAGGATTTTCAACAAATAATATGCAAATACGCTCAATAAATATATCCGTAAAAAAATAAAAATAAAAAACATTTCCACCAATATTTTCCCTTTGCAGGGAAATGAATACTGGCTCCAACAGATCCGCCTCCTTGATGACTAATAATCAGTGTGCGCCTTGACAAAAACATATCTGTCTGTAGTCCATATTTATTTTTTTTCCCCAAAAAGATGAAGAAACCTGTGCGCCATACTTTGAGTGTTTTTTTTGAAAAAGTTTCACTGCGTACCTTTTCTGGATCAGGAGGCAATAGTCACTTCAATGCTTTTCGCATCTGTGTAAATGGTGCGATTGGAAAACACAGCCGCACTTACAGATGTCATCAGCACGGATGAAAGCGATTGTGTTCTCAAGTTGCTCAGTATCTGGCAGCGCAAAAGTAACTTGAGTCAAAGGGGACCCTTTAACTGCTTACTCTTTTCTTCCCCCAGCCTCTTTTGTCCTGTCCCCAACTTCAAATGTGCAGATTTGCGACCCATGGGCAACTTAGATCCGGTCCCGCTGAGGTGAAAAATCCAATTAACCTGCAGCTCGAGCTGCCTTCGTTATAATCCCTTCTCATAATTATGAAATAACCAGATGCAGGATTTCAAATGGAAAAGGGATGAGAGTGAGTGACTGAAGAAGGGAAAATGAAATAAAGCGTTTTGTGCCGGCGTACTGATTTCCAGTTTAACCTCGGGGGCGAAACGGCTAATTTTCAAGACAGGTTTTGAAGGTGAGACCTGCAAAAGTGCCAGTAATCAGAAGTATATTCTATTTATACACTAACAAAAATAAGACGTTGGATCCAATGGCATGTTACATGGCCAAACTGCATAAATCTTCGATATAAAACTGAGGCTCTGAGAGCACTGAGGGATCATTGTCAGTCTTCCACAGATGCTCAAACAAGGCTTTAAATGATTAAATACTTTGCAACGGGAGAAAAAGAAAATGAAAATCATCAACAGTGTTCATCGGCTTCTTCACTCATGTTTAAAATAGGATAACAGCACAATGTGGCAGTGCAGCTTCTTTGGTGATAAATTTCTTAAATATGAAAACACCTTTAGCTCATCCATTTAAAAGCAATTATGGATGATGTTGCAGCCATTTAGCAGGGGTATGCGCAAAACAGTTATACACGGCATTTCTCCTTATTTCATCCGTTCCCCTCAAATTGTTTTCGTATATTAAAAACCACAAACTAACAACTATTTTCAATTTCAAAATACACAAGTGGTTCACTTTTCCAACAAACGTTGCTAATAACCGCTTTCAATAAGGCAGAAAAAAAAGAGAAAATTTGACTGAGCGTGATGGGTATGCTTCTTGATTTGTCCGTTACTATGCAGTTGCTTTGGTACTTTTGTGTTCTTTGTTATGTCGTATGGAATTGATGAGAGTTTTTAAGTGCTTTTTTCAGTGACAGGTCAGAACGTTAAGTCAATCTCAAATTTCTAATTTCCAAGTTTGGTTCTTGAGTCTCAGTAAAGTTACAAGTTTATTTTCCAAGGCGAGTGTTCCTAAAGTATTTGAGTTTTTCTTTTTTTTTTTTTTTTTTTAATATAAAGGCGCTCTCTTTCTTCACTTCTGTGTAATGTCTGCTCTTGGTCCAAATCTTTCTCTTTTATGTGACTACAGTGGCTCTTAGTTGCGTTAAAGAAAAAAAATCTGTTTGTATTAAAAAAGTATATTGTATCTGTTATAATAATATAATAATAATAAAAACGGCATCAAGCACCCTGGAATTCATCATATTTAAGGCAGCAGGGCCTTATTCAATCTCTGAATTTGCGTGTATCATTATAATTATGTATTTTCTTATTATTGGTTCTCAAATGGGGAAATGAGTACAAGCATTTAAGGGGGTATTTGAGAGTGTAAATGTATGTAGCATCACTGCAAAAAAGACTTAGATCACAGCTGGTGCCGCCCTGCCATCAAGAATGACAGAGATCCTCAGTTAAGCCTAAGCCCAAATGTCTCAATAAAATGTCTCAGAAAAAATTAAAATATAACTGTAATGTTTACTGCTGACAGTTGGTAATGTTGTCAGTCAGACCATTGACCAATGAGGGCAGGAGTTGGAATCTACTCCAGCCCGGGAGTTGTTTTATCTACTCCTGCCTTCTTTGGGCGATGGTCACACCAGGATCCAATCACATGTCTTGTAGGAGAGCCTCGTGAAACTCCCTCATGAAAGTCACACATGCTGTTAGGCTGACACAAAGGGAGAGTAACGCAGCAACGGAACGTTGTGAATCTCTTACCTAGATTTCCTTTGTAATAAATTGGAATTTCAAATGTAAATTCTGCTTATCATGTTTGGTCAGCTACAGGCTTCACTCTAATTCAACTTCCAGGCGCCGCTAATACAAGACCAACCTCGGCTCTCCGTGAGATACAGCCAAGGGATGGAAACGGTAAGGGATAACAGTACAGATACTCTATAATGTTTGATATTTAAGATTTCAGTAAATATGTGTACTGTAGTAATATTTCTCTTGAATATAAATATAAATACTTTTCGCATTAAAAAGATTCACATGCATAAAAATTCCGGTCCAAACCATAAACACATTGGCAGCATCATTTAACCACCACGGGAACCTCGGCCGCTCACATCAGTACACGGATGAGATCCATAAAGCAGCCAATGGACTCTGCACTGCGTTTATAATTAATAAGTAGAGGGAAAAGAGTTATGACCTTGAGTGCAGCTGCACATTGACACGGAATATTGATTCAGAATTTCCTTGCTGGTGGCAAAGGTGTTCTGTGAAGACAAGATAGAAAATATATTATGAACGTCTCTGTTGGAGGGTAGTTTCTCATTACTATTCAAAGGAGCCATACAAGAGAAAATCTTGTCATGCTGATCTCGGCCAAGTGGTCCCACAGGGTCGTTATGACCGTGAGCTAGTTGACATCTCAAACGACAATTTTTTGTGTGTGATCTTCTGTCAAATGACTTGCACTGTGATGTCCTTATCCTGCATGTTTAGCATGTGTTTGTGTGAAACGACCACTAACATGGACAAACTTGCTCTTAAGATTCATTTTCTTTCCAGGACATTTTTGACATTTGAATGTTTGAGGCGATTTTAAAGATATTGCCATGTGAATGCAGTTCTTTGAGGTAAGATGACTAATAAAGTTGTGTTTTCGCCCACGTACTTAACCCAGTGCTTATCATTTATCTTTGCCAAGCCCTCCCAAGGAAAGAGAAAACCTTTTGCGCCTCCATTTGTCACGCTGACTCTAAATAGGATTATCATCTATAAAATTTGTATAGCTAAAACTATTGTTTTTAATCATTAACAAATGAATAAAACAATTGAGATCAACGTTTAACAACTGTTAACTTTTTTTAAACAGCATTTATACAGGTTACAGATTAGTCTAGAACTGAAAAAACAAGTGCATCAAATGAAATCATACCAAATTAGAACGCAATCAGGTCAGTTTCAATATGATGGACAGACAGATCGATGAATGGTAATTAATTTGATTTCCTTTTGATTTTCATAGTGCATCATTGTGGATCCATATACTGTATAAATCTTGACCACAATAGTAAAATCTATCTTTCCTGCATTAAATACGGCTCTAGACCAACTCCAGCTTAATCCGTACCTTGGTATCTTGATGGACAGGTTTGTGCAGCCCAATAATCCTCAGAGCTAAGCTGTCGAAGCTTAATACCTTTGGTAGACTCACCCATGGCGAATAGGTCCAAGGTGAAGGATCATTTTCCCTCGGCCAGATACAGGTCACCAGGGCCCTGCCCTGGAGCCCGGCCTGGAGGTGGAGCTCACTGTTAAGCACCTCGTGGTCAGGTTTACTCACAAGGGGCCCAGCTACAGCCAGGAAAGACAATGTTGGTCCCCCTTTGCATGTATTCATCACCTTGGGGAAGGGGTAGAGGGTCAGGTGAATTGGGAGACTACAGCCGGGTATCCTGTTTGTCCCAATGTTGTTCTTGCATGCTTTTTTTTTTTTTCTTGTGTGTTACTTTTGCTGCTGAAACAATTCTTACTGTGAGGCTAATATCTGAAGGTGCAGAGTTTAGCAATCTTCATAGCTAGTTAAAGGCATGTGGAATGTCATTCATCTAGCAGGAAAAGAGGCTGATCTAATGTGCAAGGTCAAGAGATACTGACTAAATATAATCAAGCTCGTTTCGGCACACTTTTGCTGACGTTTTTTTTTTCTTTTCTTTTTTTTGTGTGTCTAAACACCAAGCAGCAGCTGAGCATACCCACCCTACAATGAGTCCTGCACAACACACCCAGTGGGGATTCCCTTTTTCCTGCTGAAGGACTTCAGTGTTTATGTGGGCAATCACATTGAGATCTGGAAAGGCATGATTAGAAAGAACCCAAGTGGCACTTTGTGATTCTTCTGTGCTCATTGTTCATTGTCCATTTAGAACACCATGTTCAAAAATAAGGATGTGCATATGCTCATTTGGCATTCGTTTGACCCTCCAATCTCCTGAGTTAAGGTCCCTAAAGTGGTTAAAATTTGTAACTGTTGTAACATTCAAACACAGTCGGACATTTCACACTCCAATTTTTTTTGTGAGAAAATGCACTTTTCTTACACTTTTAAAACTTTAATAATGTTAAAAAAAGAAACAGATAGCTGTCATTCTGTCTTGCAAAGCAGTTTGGAGTAGATCTTGATGTCTGCACATCTATAGATTGAAACAGAAGATGTTAAGCACATATTTTTGAAAAAAAAATCATTTTGAATTGAAAATCAATTCTGAATCAGATTGTGGATTCAAAAATCTGAATTGAATTGTGAGACAGTCAAAGATTCCACTTCGGGCTGGCAAACCAAGACCATGGTCCCCCTAGTAAGAAGTCAAGAATTTGTCTTCCATCAGTTTAATGTCTGGTTCTGGAGTGGGGGCTGTCAGTCTAAAATTTGGCTCTCCGTTTCAGGTGTAGCTGTGTGGGCGTCATCTAGCTAGCCTTCGTTCTCTCAGCTGGCTTGGATGATCAGACTCATTCATTAAAACACTCATATTCCCTGCCCAAACAAACAAAAACTAATAATTATTTGATATGTTGCATTCATTAAATGTAGGAATGTCAAATTATTATTATCTCATTGCGACAATTGGCTTTTTAGGGAAATCTCTTGACATCCTACCAATGCATGATATGATAATCCTTTAGTCAGCGCAGAGCCTCTTTATTTTGGGTGAACAATTTCAATCTGATGTCTTAGGAAGGACATTACGAGGTCTTGCCAATCATGCAAATTCCATTTCCTATTCATTGGATCCAACTGCAGATAGCGAGCGGGGGAGAGGCATTATGTTGACTTAGAAAAAGAAGGAAAAAGCACACAAGCAATTAACGATATCTGAGCTGAGGTTTCATATCGCCCACAATCAAAACTAGATTTAAATGATCGTATGGTCCGATGTCAGGTGTGCTTCCTCTTTTCAAATCAATTCTTCCTTTAACACAGCAGCCTAAATTGCTTTGGCTACATTTTGTGATAATTGTAGCATTAGACCCAGCACTAAGAATGGTTCCTATTATATATTCCTGGCCAATCCATAGAAATAGAATTTTAATTTCAATGTAGAGTATTTCAATCGCAGCAGGTCTAATGGATTACGGTAGCCCTGCTTGATTGATTAGTTTTACATTTGAGAGTCCACCTCTGCAGATATTTTCACAAGGATAGAACTCTGATCATTTCATATGGCAATCGAGTGCATACTTTTAATTATGCTCATGTTCTAGATCATCCGGTGCTACAACAGATCCTACCCACACTTGCGGGGTTCAAACGTGTTGAACAAAGCCGAGGGGAATCGCGACAGATGCTAAATGGTAGTTTTGTCTTGAGAGCATCAGGGATTTCAGCTCTAAGGTGAAATCAAATGGGAGCCACATTACAACTCACTTTGATGCGATCGCTCCCAGCTGCGGTCGGCGCATCAGTGATATACGACGGGTGTGTTTCTGCAAGGACCTCAGGGTGGTCGTATGTCTGCGATTTTACAAGGTTGGTTCAGGGCAAATGGGAAGAAACAATGAAATGAAATTTCCAAAAACTGTTTTTTTCTTAAAGAGCCTTTTTAGAGGAAGGCAGGGAATAAAAAAAGGTGAAGTGGAGGAAACTAAACGACAGCGGAGCTCAGCAGGTGCCCTTGGCTGAATACTTGAAATCTTATGTCTGCCCAAAACCAAAACCATATGTCTAAACTCCCCACACAGAAGCTAAACGAGTAAAAGGAAGGCTACCACAAGTGAGAATGTCATGGTGTTGCCATAGCTAGTTTGCCATTGCATCTGTTTCATTTAGATAAAGCAAAGAAATCCTTCTAATCCTTCAGTAGTTTGAGGAACTTGGTTAAAAAAAATAGTCGGCCTTTTTTTCTTGCCCCTGATACTCACAGACTCGAGGTATAACAAACTTGACAGGTCTTTTTACTGTGACTGTTACAATGCCAGCCAGACAATGATGTGTTGGCACTGTAGGCAATGAGGCTTCGTTACAGCTTCGTCTAGTTCAAATTAGGTCAACCACAGGTGTCAAACTCAAGGACTGGGGGCCATATCCGACTGGCCACATCATTTCCAGCGAAATGCTGATTTAAATTCAAGTTTCTGGCTAAAATAGCAAACTTGCAAGTTATCTTCAACTTTTTAAGGTTGTGGGGGGGAAAAAAACCAACGTTTTTGTTCCCAATCTCTTTTAAACAGTTTTTACTGACCTCTGATTTCAAATCTAGCTAAGTGTGCGACAAACTCGAACATTGATTTGACCTTACAGTTATTTCGGCCCTCTGACAGATACTTCTAACTTATAACTACAATGTGGCCCACAATAAAAATGAGTGTGACACCCCTGAGCTAGATGATCCCAGCTGACTTTCGGGCAGTAGACAGGGGACGCCCCGGACTGGTGTAAAGCCAATCCCAAGGACAGTATTTAGATTGTCCAGTACACCTGCCATGAATGTGAGAGCATTATGAGTATCCGAATTCCAAAAATATGTGATAACTGCAGCCTGTCTATACTTAGTAATTGCAGCCCTACTACAAAGATATATTTCACTGATTTTTACGGAGGTCAAAGAAGAACGCAATGAACCATTGAAATGTTCCTTTTTTTTTCCTTGTGTTGAATTTGAGAGAGAAAAAAAAACAGAACCAAAAGCAATCTCCCTGATCTCTGACGTTATGAAATATCGTCCATCCCAGAATGCTTCTTTGAATGGGGTCATTGGATCATATAATCGCTGATCCTGTATTTATATTATTTGTTTGTCCAGTGTGATTTGTTTTGGGCTAGAAATGATAAGCTTTTTACTCCGATTCTCATGAGAACGTTTCAACACGGGCCAGCTACGAGAGATTTTGGCGATATCTACATATTTTCATTGAAATGTGGCAAAAAAAAAACTTCACAGAGAGCACCACTAAGAAAAGATTGACAACCACGACTCTAGAACACTTACAGCTTAATGTTTTACATCACAGCTGACATTGCAGAAGCTTTTTATATGCTAGCATAATCTCCTGTATAAAAGAAATAGTAAAAGACCCAGACAGAGCCGTAGTATTTACATGCGTCACTGGGAGAGACAAGTCATTTTTGCGCGTGCTTCATGCAGTGTGTTATTCCTCGAACTTAGCATTAATTTCCTGTCGGGTTCAAAGCGTTTGTCACCCCGTGTCAGTCACATTGCTGCTTTGTGTCTCTCTGCTGGAGGACCTTGCTGCCACAGTTACAGGAAATGTGTTCCCCCTAAACAGTACACTGGCTCACATGCTCGATTGTGGCAGAGGTCCTGAGGGGTCACGGCAGCTGACAGGGGGCCACTGTCGCCATCGAATGATAAAATGCTTAAGCAATAATGGATAAACTGCATCCCGGGAACACGGTAAGGAATGCAGAGGGGAGTGGGTGGAGTCATATCTCGCAGAATGTCTCACTTATGTGTGATTGATGATGAGCCTGCGGAAGTGCAGGGCATCCAGGTCCACTTGATTAAAACAGGACTGCAGATTAACCGCACTCTCTGTACATATTTGCTCAGTGGAATTAATCAGCATGGATAGGCTGGTCAGAAAAATAAGCAAGATGATTATGCCGCACTTTGTCGGCACTTCTTTGTACGATTGTGAGCATTAGCTAGGTTGCCAAACACGTGTTGCTCGCAAGAGATCCAGTAACACCAACTTTACCGTAGACGACGATTGCAAATCAGTGAGCAATCAGTGTGCCGTATTTACTTTGGAGTTTTGCACATTCAACAAAAGCATGATTTGATTGATGTCAAGCTGGCCCATACAAGACATTAATGACTAACAAAATAACAGTGTAATACTATATTGAAATTCAGAGGTGGGCACTTTGTCAGCACCGACGGACTGTCGGAGCGCCCGTTTTGCTGCCGAATGAGTTTAGCAAAGGCCATTTTCAAAGTAGACACATTAAATAATACTGTACATGGATGATGTTGCAATAGCCATTGTAGACTTTTACTTTGATGTTGGCTTTCGTAACAGTGCTAGCATAGTGAATAGCTTGAGCGCTTGCGCCTGTTTTTATTGCATCAACATCAACATCAACATACCATCATTAAAAATATGTTCAATCAATGACAGTCAGTTACGCTGCCATTTGTATGATATGGCACAATGTTGGCAGTAAAGTGTTGCATTCAAACTTAGTCAGATATCTCAATATATAAAAAGTCTGTAAATGCATTAACCTCTTATAAATGCATGTACCCATAGTACTAATGATATCATGTTGGTGACTTCTCAAGTGTTGAGTTCTCATACTAGTATCAGTCAACAAAAACAAAAACAAAAAAACAGGAGTCAAAATAAAGGTAACACCAGGAAAAAAAAAAGTTTAATAAAATTACTTAGATAAAAAAATATATACAGTATATATATATATATATATATATATATATATATATATATATATATATATATATATATATATATATATATATAAATATATAGGAGATTTTAGGATGTTATAGGAATTGGGCGTACCCACAGAAAATCCACGCAAACACAGTGAGAACATGAAGAATCCTCACAGGAGGACTTGAGCCAAGAATCGAAACCTCAAATCTCTAAGCCGTTCGGCGAACCATTCGGCCACTGGGCTGCCAGCAACCGATTTATTGCAAACAATTCCTTTGCAAATTACAGGCATTCAACAATGTTGCTAACCTGCCAGCCAGGGAAAAAGCATTGGCTTGTAATATCTATATAATTGGCACTCCTTTGTAATCTGACACCTTTCAGTGTTTGCTGCTATTTGACAATAGGGGAAATAATGCACATCCTGTAATTAAGCTCATGAATATATATTGGTTTGTTAGGTTTTTTTTTCCAACGTCTTAAATTTTCACCTTTTGCATCTCATTGACACCCTCAGAAGAAACTCGATGCAATCGAGCCTCATCCTGAAAAAAAGTGCTGACTTCTCTGTTCTCATCACCTCCACCTGCTTGCATTGCACTCAAACACAAATACTTTAAAGTGAAATAAGCCAATTCTCTTGATCAACATTCAAAGGATTTTTGTGATGCTTTTTTCGCAAATTTCTTTGACTTTGCATTAGGCTGACAATGAAATCTCTCTTATCAGATTCCACCACTAGACGTAATTGAGATATGCATTAATTGGGGTCAAATGCTCTGCGCTAAATTCCTCATCCTTTACATTTACAAATAAATGGTAGGTTGATGCCGATAAGTGCTGTTAAATCCATTACATCCACTGAAAAAAAACTGACAGCCTTTAAATATGTCACTAGGTTAATACCCCAAAGATCAAAAACACAAATGGAGTTAACTAGTGAATTTAATGTGCTCTTTAGTCACCCATTTTAAATACCCGGTGATAGTAATTTCTTTTTCCCCTCTCATTTATCTTTTATAAGATCATTTTAAAGTCCAGCGTTGTTTAAAAAACTTGAATGATTCTGGCTTGTAATAGTGACTTGAGAGACAGAATTTAGCTGATTTAACTGAAGGAAATGTGTGCAGCAATAACTAATGAGATTTATCACTTTTTGCACATTAATGAATAGAATTGAATGGCCTCATTTTTGTGGTTGGATAAAGCACAAATTCCCATTATGATTCATTGAATTAACTCAGTAAATGATCGGGGTGTATTTTCATGTTTTTTAATAGTTCAATCCCAGACAACAAAGTATCGATTTAATACTTAAGTATCGGGAAATTCGTGTCGTTAATGTATTTAAATATCAATGTAATTCTTAAGTATCCGGAATTTAAAGTCCATACTGTTAAAAGAAACATAAAAATCTGTCCCTGGCATCGAATGATCCTTGTGTATTTTATTTCTCATATTTTATATCTCGACTTGAGGATACTGCTGGAAATGTGAATTTCCCTACGGGGATGAATAAAGTATCTATCTATCTATCTATCTATCTATCTATCTATCTATCTATCTATCTATCTATCTATCTATCTATCTATCTATCTATCTATCTATCTATCTATCTATCTATCTATCTATCTATCTATCTAACTGACCGAGGCCTTCCCATTCAACATCAAATGAAAATATCTGCCAAGAAAAAGGGGAAAACATGACTTTCCTCTCAAGATAATTAGCCAAAGCAGTGTGGCGTGAACCTATGTTTAGAACGGTCACGGAACCCAGGTGACTGGGGCGGGATGGGTCACTGTGAGCCCATGGAGAAATGTGACGAAGAAAAAGGTTGAAGGCGGTGCAATGGGCAGGCGCATGCAGAAATGGAATGTCATTGCGTTTCACCTTCATTAGTCAGAGTCACCGCAGGTTGTCACCCGGTCTTAGTTAGTTAGGTAGCCATCACAGTTGCTGCCTTGCATAATGACAAAGTGCGGTAGACGGTAAAAGGCATGGGGTGACGCTTGCTTTGCCAGGAATTGGCTCTTGGATAAAAAACACTTCGCTACTCATTTATTTTCTGCGGCTAGATTTTTGCTAGATTTTTGCATAACATTAAATTAGGGTAAATGACAGAATTGCAATGCTTGTAAAATGTGTGTAATAATAACATTTAATAATAAAGATTGTATATGCTCTCCTCGTAGAAGTACCTGTACAAGTGTGACATGCCATATGGGTGATGTAAACAATTGCTAGTCATTCATCTGTCAAGGTTCCGTGGCTCCACTTCAACATATTTCTCATCCTCTTAGATGCCGAAAATACAGGAGTCACTTATTCTCTTACATTGTGTCTATGTGTTTGTGTGTGTGTTTATTGTGTCATTTTTAATGTGCAAGACATGCAGTGGATTTGGTTTTCACAATGCCGCAAGGGCCATCAAAGCCTTCTCTTCTGGCTTAAATATGATCAAAAGAACAACTTTGCATTTAAAACGTTGTATATATTTTTTGAATATTGTTGAAATGTTTTGCCAAATGTGTCATGTGTCTAGCTCTTGGTCGCCCTCTGGTGGTCATTGTTCTCTCCATTGTAGAGTTTCCGCTACCTAACCTGGGAGGGCGGAGTCTCCTGCTGTACACCTGTGGATGATCACCAATTAGCTTAGTACTTTAGTGCAGCAGAAATGCAAGAGTGCCATTGGGATTTTTCTATGATGGCTTTTACTTCGTTGCTTTAGAGTTCGCGTCAATCTGAGAGCCTGTGTCTTCCGATTCGAAGTTCTTTCATGTGTAAGACTCTCCCTCCCTTCATTTGGCTACTTTGTTACTTCAATTCCGTGTACACTTTGTTGTGGTGCCTTTATTTTGTATTTTGACCTAGTGTTTCATAGCTGCTTTTTGTTTGTACTTTGTATTCCAGTTTGAGCCTCCTCACACTTTGACGTGCTTTTTTTATATTAAATGATATTATTCTTCACGTCCGTGGCCTTCGATCTGTTTTTGGATTCATTTATTTTTTTGTTCTATTGTAACCTTTTATTAAGCATAACTGAAAGTCAATTGTCTATCAGTTGTGTGGAGATTATAGTTGTTTACGAAAAGGTGGAGTAACCTATGTGGAATAAACATTTTGAAAGGCAAACTTGGTCCACTGACAAGTGGGTTCCAATTTATTAACATAAGTAGTGTCTAATATATTTTCATAAAGGATTGAAGGTGTTTGCCAAATGGTTCTAATGTACTTGCAAACAATTTTTTTTTTTTTACAAATGTAGCCCATAAAGCTACACTATGCAAATCAAGAATGTGTGGCCTTTTGAGTTTTAAAAAAAAAGAAAAAGTTTTATCCTACAAAGATGTTTGGATGCGTTCAAGTATTTTCAAGTGGATTTGTGAATGTCAAAATGAATTTTGACAGTTCTGCCACTGTTTGCCCACACCTTATTTATGAATTTTCTTTTTACAGCCTCTCCTTTGGGGACATCAGTGATTTCCTGTCCTCTGGTGTTGAAGGGCAGAGGTATCCAAACTTGGTCCTCAAGGAATCATGTCCTATACGTTTTCCTGATTTCTTTTCCGATGCGCCTAATTCAAATGATCTGTATTGTTATCAGGCTTCCGCTGAGCTTGCTGAATACCTGATCATTCGAATCAGGTGTGTCGGGGAAATAAACTTGCGAAACATTCACATACCGCCCCTTGAGGACCGACTTTGGACACCTTTTGGTCATGGAGCTACTCGAGATGGATCCATTGCTTGAAGGTGAGAGAGAATTCATGTATAAGACTGATAAGCCATTTTTATGGACTTTTTACAAAAAAAAAACCAACCAAACAAAAAACTGGACTTTGTTGTTAAATATGTTCCCCCCCTTTCAGCGGCAACATCTACTTAGCTAAAACTGCTAACAGAAGTGGGATTTCTATACGTTTACAAGCTTCTCAGAGTGTTGTGTTTTCTTTAAAGATCTGAACTTTTATAACATATTTCTAGATCATGTGAATGTGTTACTCTGGAGTGAAGACTCACATGAGTTCAGAAATGCCCTGTTAAATATTTTGTTGATTGTAGATCATACTTGCTTGCAGGTAGCCACAAACGCACACTACAAAATGTATTTGATTTTACAGTTATTTCGGCCCTCTGACAGAAACTAGAACTACAATGTGGCTCACAAAACAAATGAGTTTGACACCCCTGATTCTATTTGCATTGTTTTCAAATATACCTTGAAAGATTCATGCCTATGGGGCTCATCAGTCCACAATTCTTGTTCAGTATTTCTTCTTCAGTATTTTGTGATTCCAAACAAGTGTCACTAACAAAAATCACAATCTTTTTCCAATATGCCGTTTTAAAAAATCACTTTCACGGCAGAAAAAAACAAAAACAAATGATTGATAGAGAATTAAATTTTATTCATAGATTTAAGAATCTCTGAAGAACGTCTTTAGACAGATCACCCATAAAAGTTCAAATTTAATAAGTTAGTTTCCGCGGCCCAAATTATTCAAATAGCTACATGAAATCGAAACAAGCATAACAATAAAACAGGTGTTAAGTCATTTAGATGATAGTAAAACACACCGCTTAGTGAAAAAAACTTTTCTAGGACATTTATGAATCGTTTTTATGGGAGTCTTTTATTGCTGCAGCTGTTGTTTTCCATGTCAGTTGTTTTAAGGCGTGAAAAAAGATCCTCTCCCATTGCTGAAAACCCTGACAGCGGGATGAGTAATAATCCTTATGAATAATCTGAGGAAGTCACAATCTAACTTTTGTGCTTGTAATGATTGACGCACACTGCCTTGCTGGAAATAATGTACAGGTTAGGCTCTGCTCGATCTGGACTTAAAGTATTTTCCCAAAGTTAAGAAGGAAAATATGTAAAGATGAACTCCCTATTACATACTTAAACATGTTTACTGTTCACTGAAAAGGCATAATGTGGCAAGTTAACGATCTAACATTACTTCCAATCATCCATTTTTTTAAGGCATAAAATGTGATAACAGATTGCTTTGATGTCATCCTTGCAATTGAGGAATCTGTCAATTATTTATCAATCAGTGGAGCTGATTTTTAACCTTGTTTTATTTCAATTTAGTCAAAAAAAATATTTCTTTTCAAATTAACAGAGCAGAAAAAATGATTTTTTCTTTTTTAGACAAGGATGGTACGATTTCATGGAAGACTGAATACAGCTGCCAATATATACTACCGCTAGTTTGAGTTTTTCGAGAATTTAATGATTGTAAAAAGTCAATTCGTCAAAAGTCGATTCTCAAAGACAATTTTTGAGTGAATTTTAGTCCAAACAATAGTTGTTTGATTAGAATCTAATTGTGAATCACACTGCAGAGGAATGTTCGGTCTGTGAAAGACTCCGATAAATGTTTCATGTCATAAAATGGTGGATGTGTGTTTGGAAATGACGTGGGAATAATTGCATTGGCACATTTTCAGACTGCAAAATGCCTGGTTGCCATTCTGTTTATTTTTATTGCCACATGGATGAATCACTTTCAATCACAATTCAAACTGGTTTTGGTTATGTGATAAAACAAATTGCTCCTTCTGGGGTAGTGCAATATCTTTTGTATCTGTGTGCTTGATTTATTGTTACTTTTTTTTCCCCCCCAATTGCACAGACACCACCTTGTTTCATTCTTCTGTCATGGTTCCGTTGAAGTTCTGGCTAAAATAGTCAAATCTGTAGCAAATCCATAAAATGTATGTTCATTTCTTTCATTGGAGTAGTATAGAGCACATTGGCCCCGGGGTTAAATCAAATGTGCCCTTTTCGCGGTACTCCGTATTTGAAGAGAATTCCAAGATCCGACAGACCTGCTCCCCTCTGAGGCCTGCCCCAGATGAAACAAAGCATACACCTCAATAGGTCTCCATAGGACTGGCCGCTCTCAGGCTGGCGCTCGGAAGATTGACAAGTGAGCATTATTTTTCACTGGAAAGTGGCAGGCAGTCCCTTATGTGATATAGAAGCATGTCAAGGGCTGCTCTCTGGCTAGCTCTTTTTGTGTATTCACTTTTTTTCCAACAACTCTGCTCTTCAAGTGTGCCTTTGAGCATTTAAATGATCAGAATGTGCAACGAAGCTTTCTGCCCCCGTGCTGTCAAAACGCGGACGGATATGTTTCAGCAAGTAAAGGAGACGGACGTGAACAATACACACACTCCGCTGACCCATACGTACATGAACGCAAAAGTCCAGCGTTGCTTTTTGAGACAGACAAAACCCTCTCGGCATTTCCGCCAGTTGAGTCGGGCAGAAAAGTGGAAGATGGTGCTCCTCAGTGGAGATTTAGTCAGTCATGAAGCTGTCCAAAGCTTTTTTTTTAACAAGAGAACAAAGAATAAATAGCCTTCCTTTTCTAAATCTCATTTTTACTTATTCATCAACTGGAATTGCTACCTTATGTATTTTTTTTTTTTTAAATGGGGGACTGGTTGATTGAGAGATTGTGGACCAAAACATCCTTCCATTTTAGGGCTGTGAAAAAGTCGATCAAGTCGGGTTTCCAACTTTGTAGATAGGTAAATATTGGCCTTGACGCTCCACCAAGACCATGTTTGACCATTCTTGCAGTTAACATCGCTTTGCGAGGGAGAAAAACCCTCTCAAAAACAGGATATAACAAGTTTGGGATCATTTCCAAAATAAAAGTGACATAAACAATGTCTGGTTAAAGGCATACCACTGCAGAAATTTGGGAGGGATTAACACATATTCAAAGACAGGCTTGACATACAGCTCCACAGGGGGCTTTGGTTTCCAGTGAGTAAAGGTCTAAATGGGTTAGTGAATGATTTTTCTCGCTGTATGTACTTTGTAACTAAATGGAGATGAGTTTAGCATGTAGTTAATCTTTTGCCTGAAATCGGATGGCACAACAACTATGCAATTCGTAATACAATCAAGTATAATATGATGATGCCAAAACATTAGATTACAAATATTTATAAGCATGTCAGCTTCAGGTCAAAAGAAGCTTAAAATGTCAAGGTACTTAAAACTTTCATCTGTGACTCAACCTGCATTTGCGGACCACTGTAAACTACAACCAGATAAAAAGGAAATATAAAAGAAATATTGTGAATTCAAAAGAAAACATAAAAGTTTTCCATTTATAGAATTAATCAGTTCCATCCCATACATATTTAAAACAATAAATGAAAATATATTTACTTCCACTTTTACTGTTTTAAGACTATATATTCAACCCCAGCTAATTATACATAAGTAATCAATTACTTTATGGGCTAAAAGCACTAAAGTATTTCATTAGTACCTATACAAATCCATTACTTAAATATGTTTTGGATATTCAATTGCCACAGTGATTAATTTAGGCACTAAACTGCATAAACCAGGAGATTACTTTATGCATAACGTGATTGATCACTTGCATACTTATTTCCCTGAAGTAATTGATTACTTTATTACTAATTGATTACTTTATTACTTAATTAATTTAGTACAAGACATTTTTAGACATTTCTTGAACAAAAAGCTGAAATAAATTTAAAAGGATATAAAAAAGTACTGTATCAAATGTCTTGACTCTTAAATGTAAAAGTTTTACTTTTGTGACTCAACGAGTTAAAACAAATTATAATTAGAGTAACAATCTTCTTTTTTTTTTTAACCATCTCACATCAGACCAATATCACACCTTAAAGAAAAACAGTGCTCCAAATGTTCAAAAGGTAACAAAAATCAAAACTAGCACAGAAGTTCTAAGCATTAATTAAAACTAACAGAATTATAAATACAAAACGATTGGCACATCACAAACCCACTACTGTTGTCTGAATTAAATGATGTATTATTATAACGTCATGCTAATGAAGGCTCTCGGTTTTCACGTCCTGGTTGCTGTAGCAGGTGCCACATTCAGACGAAGGTGTTTCCAAGAAACCTGATTATACCGTATACAGGCCTGCCAAGAACTGCCAGGTTCACAAATTCTTTTTTTGTACTTTAAGCAGTACTATTAATGAACTCGGCCTGCAAGCCATTAAAATCCTGCTTTCTCTCAAGTCAGACAGAGAAACAGAAAATGTCTGTTTTGGGAGGAAATACCTCGAGAAAAGTCGATATGCCCACCGGCCAAACTCCAGCTCTGGTCACACTGGATATCATAAATCATCTGGCTGATTTGAATGCACGCAGCTTTTTTTTTCCCTTGTCCACAAAATGATTATAATATGTTCATGAAATCTGTTACATATTTCGGTTCCTGTCTGACTAACATTTAGCAAATATAAAACTGACCTGAGACCGCTGAGCGATTTTCTTTTTTTTTAAATGATATTTTTCTTGGTTTCCGCCTTAACCACATTTCACATGCTAGCCAACATTTTTCAGCGGAGGGTTTTCTCCCAGCTGAATGTGGGGCAGCCCTGCCACACTCACTTTTGCTCCATCTAGGAGCGGGGTTCAGTGGTCAATCCTGTCACCTGGGAAGGTCGTTAAGAAAATCTCACGAAGCAATATCCACATATCGAGATATGAAGCTTTTCCTGGTCAGCAGAACATATGTTTGCCTAAGCTGTGAGATGTCAGAAGCTACCTTCCACGGTCCTTTTAAAATGCGCTGGAAAAATTGACATGTCGGTCACAAATAGATTCGTCTGCTTGGGGAAAGCCAATATCCCCAGGAAATCTCTGGGAATCATCCGTTTCACAGCACGCACCAGGTTCTGAAGAGACCTCTGAGTCCTGACGGGGGATATGTGAGCATTATGATGGCTATGATACACGACATTGACATTCTGAAAACAGGCTGTTCTTTGGATTTTCAGCGGAGTGAAATTGGACAAATCAAAAATACTGTATCTCGACAGTGATCTAAATCCTCTGAGCCCTTTTCAAACTATTTGGAAATGAGATGCACCGCTAACTTTCAGTTGAAGTGCCTCCACATGTCACGCTGTTGACTTTGACCTCGCTGCAACTGTCTTCGGGGATAGATTGAGTTTCATTCGGTGGAAAAGTTCAATTTTGCGGGTGACCTGATGTCTCTTGTAACGTTTGGGAAGTTAATTCCACACCCGATTATGAGCTCCATGTTTGCTGGGCTTAAATAAACACTGAATACATTTCTCCTATGAATCTGATGCAAGAAAAATATAGGTTTCGCATCGTTTGGCACGGCAGCTTAGAGGAGAGTGCAAGATGAAGTGGGAGAGTGAGGACATATTTACAAGGATCTTCCCACTGCTGGCTTGCAAAAATTAAAGTCACATCACACGTACCTGACAAAGAAACAAAGGTCGGACATTGCGAATCTCCTCGAGCTCAGTTTATGCTTGACGAGGGAGACGTGCAAAAGCCGTCCGACGGGTTTTGCATTTTTATACTCGGCACGGCTAGTGCCGTAGTAAGCAAATAATCTCCCAGACAATAGGGGGCGGTGAAAAGCAAAAAAGCTGCAGATAAACAGCACTACAGTGTAACAGAAGTAGAGAATCATATCGTTTACAACATTGCAGTCCTCGTGGTTTTAAAGACCTTTATTTTTGAGATTTAGATCTATGATCCATTCATTAAATTCCAAGTGCTTCCCTCATTTGTCATTATTGTCACAAGCCGAAACAAAATTGATTCTCAACTCTACTTTTTTGCTACACCAATTTAAAAGAAAAACAAAATGTGTAACAAAGTTCTGTATATTGTAAAAAACAAACATGGGTATTAAAATGGTGTGTATAATAATCCAAATTTAAAACACATTTAATTGTATAATTTTATTATTAGTATTCAAATGAATGTAAACTATAGAAATATAATTCTATTTTTATATTTATATAGTTGATTATATAAATCAAATTAATTGTCATTAATTATTAATCATAATTAATCATATTAATCATAATCATATTTTTATTGCTATTTATTTACTTGCTCGATTATGGAATTTATTCTCCTGCTCGGGAAGTGAACAGAATAAGAATTTCATTGTGTGGTATAATACTATACATGTGACAATAAAACTGGACTCTTGAATCTTAAATGTAATCAAATAAATGATTGGACTACTGTTTAGAGATTCATATATACTTTTACTAGAGTCAGGAGTTAAATAGAATTGACTTCACATTAGCATTGGCATACTGACGCTATCTTGAATTTATTCATTTATTTATTTTTAATCCTTGTTTCCAAACACGTGTGAAATTGTAAATTGTGTGCATCCATAATCTCCATTTAATTCAACCGGAATTCCAAATGATTTATAAATGGAGCATTGGGTATTCATATTTTCTTCAAATGAGCCCAAACAATAACACTTCAATTCTCTACCAAATTCCAGTAAAAACATATTTTTCAAGGCTGCCTAGGCTTGCCAAAAAAAAGCAAGATTGACTGATGAATAATAACCACAGCTAATCTACCATCACAATGAGAGGACTTCGTTTGAAAAGTTGCAAAGCGCTCAACCCATACAAAAATAATGTTTCGCTGGCCATTATGAGATACTTCCAAATCTGTTGATTCCCTTGTTATAAGAAGATCAAAGAAAGCTCACTCATTAATATCATGCTCAGGAGTGTACTTTACCTGGATGAAAGGCTGGATGATTAAGGCATGCATTACCCTTGTTTTATGCCAAGAGGGAAAGGCTAAGCAGTGCATTGATAGAATGTTGCACTGTCATGTTTATTGGCCAGAAATAAATTACTTTTTTTTTCCTAGGGTAGAGGGCTGATTCACTTATAACTAAAACATGATTTGAGACAAACAAAGGATGCCCCCCCAAAAAAAAAAGAAAAAAAAAGTTTTTGCACACTGCATACATCATTGGAATTACTGAGGGTCACTGGTAAGATAAAGCACTCATCTTTTCAAACCATATTTAAGCCAAAATCCTATAAAAATCATGTTGTAGTCACTTTGTAGGATGCTAAAGAAATTTCCCTGACTCACATTTCTGAAACTTCACCGACATCAGCCAGAGTAGATATTTTCCATTGACTGAGAGTTCTGGAAAAAGTCTCAGTCGTATCAGAGAGGTAACTAACTTTCCAGTACAAATTGCAGGAATTGATGCTGGGATGATAATAGTCAGTATAATCATAATGACTGTGGAGGAAAAAAAAAAACTATTTAATGATTGCCAGCAAACATTGCACAGCCCTTCTTTGTTCTTGGACCCTCGATTCAAAGTAGTTTCTGTAGAGCTGGCAATAGATTTCTTAGTCTTTTTTTATGTTCCAGTAAGCCTCCTAAATTTATGATGAATTAAAGTTTTGAAGTCTTGCTATTTTTCATGACTTTTTTTGTACAATTTACTGTATAACTCCGTATTATTCAGCTCTTCTGGTCATTTCATCTTCCAAAGTCAATTACTAAATCAATTTTTAGCTTTTCTTTGTAAATTTGACTCCATAAGAAGACTAAAAACAAGAAGTAATACTTTTCAGCTCAGCCTCGTTTTTGCTGCTGATTACTGAATATCATATCCCTTCAATCCTGCTTTTATGCCTACAGTGAGTGTGCGATAGATTCGTTGTTGTGTACATCTTAGAGCATGATTGGAGCATGATGCTAAATTTACATGAGGAAAAAACTGATTTGTTCAGTGAAAACTGTTTTACTGTTTACAATGCAATATTTTTGCCTCAATGTATGGGTTAAATGTGTGTTATTTCAACCATCCGTTTGAATGCTTTTTGTTGCTATATACGGCATACAGCCTGTTTAAATAGGGTATTCCTTCAACGTAAGTTTCGTTTATTTGTGAGAGGGATATCGAATGTAACACCTGTGCTGAAGAGTCACTGTATTTATTCATTTAAATGATTGCAATACACATGTAACAAATAGTGTTTTTGTGTATTTTTAAATCTTAATTTTTTATTTTTTTTTTTACTACTAGAACTGAAAAAAAATGTTAGTGATTATAGAAGAAAAGATGCTAAGCTTATATCCAGGCTGTCACACTGCCAGAGCTGCTCTGGGCTACAGTATGTACACTTGTCATGTTAACTAACACAGACATACAATGAAAGAAAATTATTGCGTAGTCACACACTGCGCTGTGACAGAACGCCGTTATGCATAATATGATGGGAGGAGACGCGCATTCGCCGGCCATCAGTCTTATCGTCTGCGTCGTGCTCTCGAGTGCGAGACGACGCCACAAAAAAGCAAGAGAGGAAAAATAAATATCAATTTACAGCCGTCTTTCTCTCCTGCTGGGTTTGCATGTGCAACATCAATCCATTCACAGTTGGAAAATATTACACAGTCAACACAGGCAGAAGCGTAGTAACGAACACGCTCACTATACATTGAGATATTTTCAAATAGTTGTTAATAGACCCGCGTCTCAGCAGCTCCTTTGTCACTGTTTATTATTCCCTTTCTTTTTCTCTTTCTTTGCCATTTTCCATGTCTCTCTCCACATGCTACAAAGTCCAATTTTCCATGTCCCGGCGCCACTTTATTCTTAAGGCAAACATGGTGGGGTAGTATGTGTTGATGATGGTCAGCAGTGGCAATTTATCATCTGTCAAGTTTCTGTCCTCTGAGGAGGTAAATACACCCTGTGAATTATGGTTGTTTGAGTCTGCAGGCGGGATCTCGTATGACGGCCTGCAGAAAACTGTGACAAAATCGTTTATGAGGAAATAGTTTATCATAGCCATGATAAACATTGTCCATCACGCATGAGCGGAGAAATTGCTTGACTACTTGGATGCAGAAGATCTTGGATTGGATACATTTTGCAGATAAATTGGAAGTGCGGACGGTGATATTTTCAGGTGATAGCTGAAAACCAGACCTAATCGGCATGCCTTTGTTTCTCTATCATTCTGGTGAATCCATCCGTGCATTGGCCATCCGATTCTGTAATGACAGCCGGTTAGCGTTTAGGATTCAAAATGGGATCGAGAAGACACTTTGGGTCCTATTTTGATAGACTTGCATCCATCCTTGTGGCGTAAAAACGAGCACTTCTTCCTTTGGTGCCAGCATAGGTCTAGTCTGCTAAGTTTGGGGCTGCGTTGCACCAGCCTGGGCGCTCCGATGTACATTGGTTACCGCACACTACTCGAGTCTCTGCCAAACTAGATGTTCTGAGGCAGTGAGCAGTGTTCCCATAAATCTGTGCCAGACAGAGTGACAATTTGTTGGCAGAAAGTCAGTCTAAATGTATGCATCCCACAGGCAGGGATAGCTATTGAGGGGTGTTAAGTGCACATACCATAGTGCAGATATGTTTTGTTGTAATGGCAATGAAAAGAGCCGCTTTGATTGGTCATGAGTGACGACAGCTGTGACCACTCCCACAGCGATGCAGACCACGAGACTAGAGTCCTTTGTTTAATATTTTCTGTTACCAAATATGGCATCCAGTACATACTCCTTGTTAGTTTTCTCTTCAATATTAAATTCAGCTAATAAATATATTAAAGTCATTATAATGAAAGTTTATCTTGTTTCTCATTTCTCAGTCATTCATTTATACTTTTCTTATTCATTCGCTCAAAACTTATTCTCGCATAGAATTTCATGATGTCAAACTTCTTATGAAGTGAGCTGAAAGTGACCATTCACTGCACCTCTTCATGTTCAATCTATAAAAGCTTAAAATAAAATTCTGTGAGCTGAACAATGAGTCGCTCTGTTTCACACTCGATGGTGGAAAGTCTTGATTCAGCCAGATGGAATGCAAATGGAAAAACACAGGGCGGCCGTGTGGTAGCGTGGGGGCATACCCTGCACCTCGCCCAGCACTTTCTAACAATCATTACCAGATTTGATCTCCCTTTTTCATGACTGCAAAAATTATTCAGCTCATTTTCTCTGATGTCCTTCGGGCACTACCGGCAAAGGGACCGCCATAAGGACAGATATACTGTACTGTACTTTACTGTATGTACCAGGAAGAAAACAGGGTTGTGTCTCACTTTGCTGAAAGCTCTAAACGATTTAGGGTTGGTCAAGATACACAAGTCGCATGTGTGGCTGATGACAGAGGCATTAGGAATTTGCAGTTGTCAAATTTGTTAATCCCTCATGTCAAGTAAAGGCTCGAAATGCCACGGCGCCAGTAACAGGTGTTTGCACGCGCTAAGATGTGGTACAGTATGACGTCTGTCGAGGTCACAATTGCGTTGCCCATCACTCACCGCAAAGTGTAAACACTCACAAAAAGTTGTGTGGAGTGACAAGAACATGATTGTGTTCGTCTCTCTTTTCAGAACCAGTTCCAAGCTTCACAG
The DNA here is from genome assembly GCF_059441005.1 of Hippichthys cyanospilos. Lineage (NCBI taxonomy): Eukaryota > Metazoa > Chordata > Actinopteri > Syngnathiformes > Syngnathidae > Hippichthys > Hippichthys cyanospilos. Next base: position 9,166,646 of record NC_142378.1, on the reverse strand, counting down.
AAGCACTGGCTGAAAAATAATGACTATCCCATTCACTCATCTCGTCATTTGTACTGCACAGCACGCCATCTAGCGCCATTTGCTTTGGGGAAGTCTTTCGTTTCTGTTTTGACCGTGCCCTTAATGACGGGTTGAAAACTGGTACGTGGACCGTCAAAATGTCTAAAAATGATATTTCAGTTGGAGGGTGGGGGTGGGAGGGTGTCATTAATGATGATGGAATCAAATTTTCATGTGACCCGAAAATGCCTATAAAGTGGTAGGATTGTTTGCTTTCGCCAAAACAAAATGGCATGTTCGGGCTTTGGACCACTTTATATTCCATTTGGAAAATGGAACTAGTCATGCATTGAAGAATCCTGCCATCCTTTTTTAAATGTTTTCAAATAACCAAATGGCGATGTCTAAATATCTTTGTCATACATCATAAAACAATAATCATGCATGTTTTTTTTAGCCAAACTCATTGATTCACAGAGGAAACAATAAATCTAAAATCATCATTATTACTATTATTCTTATTCTTATTATCATTAGTAGTAGTAGTAGTAGTAGTAGAACATTATTATTATGTTACTATCCATCCATTTTCTAAAGCTGCTTATCCTCGCGAGCGTCACAGGCTTGCTGTTGCCTATCCCAACTGACTTTGTGAAGTTAGCAGGGAACACCCTGAAATGGTTGCCGCTTGCTAGCCAATTGCAGGGCAAACCGAAACGAACAACCATTCACACATGTGATCACGCCCTAAGGAAAATTTACTACTTCCTATTATTATCATTATTATTATTATTATTATTGTTTTTATTATTGAATGAAAAATGTTACACTGCTTTATTTGACTAATTATATTATTTGACAATATATTTTTTCTAATGCCTTCCACATCATGGAAAATGTCCTAGACACAATGTTCAATTCCATATAAAACATCATAGAATAGTTTATATAATATGAACTGTTTAAATCTGATGTGACAGACTACATTACTGAAAACATTTTTGGATAGTGGATGTTATCTGTAGTATTTTCCACATAGTTTTGAAGAATATTTTCTTGTGTTTGTTCAAATTAAAGGAGGATGGAAAAGTAGGTTTATGGTGCAATGTTTATATTGAATAGCAATTATTGAAAGGACGTGTTTATTTGTTACAATAAAATCTCGTTCGTGATGTCAAAGTCATCAAAAATAATCTAATTTCAATTCATTTATATAATGTACAATAACTAATTTCACTGATGTACTACTGCTATTTACTTATGCATCGCTATGTACATTCTTAATATGAAGAAAATATTCAGAATATTCTTTAACACAGGTTACTGAACTACTTATCATGCATTATAAGTTGCTATTCGTTTTTATCATTGGCTTATTGGCTCCAAAGATGATAGTGAAAAACATAGGTTGTTGTTGTGTAACTTTTCCACTGTCATCCCATGTGGAGATGGAATCTTAACAAATTGTAGAGGTCGATATGGTTTTATATCACGGAGGTCCTGTTTGGTTAAAGCGCTCTGGGTTGTCAACCACCAACCAAGGAAGTTGGGCCGCCTCAATGTTTATTTTCAAGCACACATTTGATGATACAAAGTTAGTTTTTGTGTACGAGGAGCAAAAGTATGGACAGAGTGGTTATGTGGATTCTCATCATGCAATCAAAGGGGTTTCATCAGACTCCTCTCCGTAAACATTGGCATCCGTCAGCAAACCACACAGTGATCAAGACGGGGCTGTAGTTTTTTTTTCTTTTTTTTCCTTCAAACTTTCAACTTCTGCCAGCGTTTTCAAAATGATCAAGAGAGACATGTTGTTTTCTTTTTCTATCTTGATATTTTCATCAGTCAATCATTAAAATTAGTACACTAACCCCCAGCTGATCAACTCCTAATTTTGTTTGGAGAATTTGTTATAATTTTTTCTGAGTTATTCTGTGACAGTTCCAAAACCTCCCTGGCCTTCTAAAATCGTGTGAGTTCTTGTTTGTTTTTTGTTCATTTTTTCTTTGCGCTTGTGAACTGAGTAATCCTGACTCTCAATACATCTTGAAATATTAATGCTGTAGTCAAAACTTAAGCATTATCTCATCAGTAGAAATTGAGCTGCTTATTTTTTTTTTAATCTACATTCTGGTTCGAAAATATATAATAACTCTCTGACAATAAAGGTCTCATTCACGAATATCAAGCACGAACATTTTACGGTACATGCACAATTTTATTATATGTGAGTATTGATTCTGTCTTTACCAACACCTCTTAGTCACAAAATATGCCTGAATATATATTCTTATGCTTTGAGGTACTGGGTGTATATCTGCCTACTTTCCATCTTACATTTCAAACCAAGCAGGGTTCATATTACACAATTGTGAGCCGAATGAAGATGAACATTTTTCCATTTTAAAGCACTGAATGTCTAACACTAAAAATGTCCAAAAGTTATCAATTGATCTTTGATAAGACCAACATGGCCCAGCATGCGGTCAGTTTTCATTTACACAGAAACCACTTTGTCATCAGAACATATTAATCTGATAAACTGAGACAACCCACTGTGAGAATATCTTGACGGAGAACAGCTTGAAATTAATTAAGATATGAAACGGTCAATCCAATTGAAAGATGGCTAATCCAACATGTCAGGTCTAAATCTGACATTGCAAATATGTTGTTCTGCTCATGGTTCATGTCAAATAATTCTTTTAAAATTAAAATTGAGCAAATAAAATAGAAAACAATTCAAGAGTAGATTTGAGCTGTATTTTCCTTCACTCATTTGATTTGACCATTTTCTACATATAAAATAAGCTTGGTGCTAAAAAATAAAATGCATTATACATTTTTTAAGTAGTAGTTGTTTTAAGCAGTATTAAGATATTATATTACATGCTATTTAAAATAAAATTTAATTGCTTGAAAATGACTTTTTGAGCGCTGAATAATGGATACATTTCTTTCATCATAAATTATCCCATTTTTGCTAGTGCATTCTACATAGGTGTAATAAATGCAATGTGCTTTTTTTTTTCTTTTGGATTTTGCAAATATGTGTTCACATTCCCATATAGACGCACATTCAGAGACATTTTAACTGGGCACAGATAACTTATGTTCATGAGTCTCATGCCCTAAACCATTTCAACCAAATACCTCTCTTGGGAGTGCTCACATTCAGCAGCAGTTGACTGATGACTGGCTCCCGCAGAAGCCGCACATTTACAGGCTTTGTATAAGTAGAGATTTGCAAAATAAAAGCAGCAAAGATAAATGCAGACCCATGAATGTCTTTTCTACAGAATACCTTAAGTTTCTCATTGCACACTTGGACATATGAACTCCAAATTCAAAATATATTTGTCCTACGTGTATTTCTTTTCCCTCAATGTGTCAAACAAACATTACAAACACCTAAATTGGCTCCCTTCATTTTTCATTTCACAAATTATTTTGCTGTCTGCTCCAAACACAATGGAATCCTTTAATTAATTTGAGCTCATTTGAATAACAAAAGCTATTTTCTAGCCATAGAAAATGAAGCACTGATTTTTAACTCGAATCAATCAAACTTCAAAACATTATGTTTTGCAACTCATAGTATTTAGGGCTTTTTACATTACACTTTTAAACCCTACGGTAGCCATGCAGTTATTTTAGCAGTGCCAATAAGACTGGGAATAGTGCCAAAAAAAATGTCTTTGAAAAATGTCTTTGAGTGTGTTTATAATTTTGCTTTTTTTTCTTTTCTTTTTTTTTCCCAAGTAAATGGGACATGTGCTCCTGAAAAAAAATGCGTCACATGCGTCATAATGTCATCTTTTGCCACATATGAAGTTTTAAATATGATTAATTATTGTTGTAAAATGACATTTTGTCTAATGTAGCTGTATATGTTACATTTTTTATATCATAGAGGAAGTCGGCCGGCAGTTCTTTACTTTTTTTGCTGGCTATCAAATCACAAAATGGGTGTGTGCATTGAAGTATCTTGTCACGTCACTTGAGAAACTCCTTCATGTCAGCCAATTATTTGACGGTGATGTCAGGGTCCCACTCAGCCTGGGTTTTTGAACCACAGTGTCGATTTAAAAAAAAAAACAATTTCATTGTAGCTGGATAGCCCTAAACAACTTTAATGAAAAAGGCTGTTTCTGTGTGGAGAAGAAGCTTTGCACAGGACACGGACTGGCCACGTTCACTTTATCTGCGTTGACCGCCTCAGGGTTTACTGACACAGGGAACAATTTTGCCAGCATGCCACTAAATTGCATTGGGACCAACTCAATGGCTGGACAAGTAGACACCAACATATTGGCAACTATCAATCAAAAGAAATCTTTTTTTTTTTAATAAAAACAATATTAAAATTTAAAAAAAAATGTGACCTCTAAAAGACCACCTACTTATTTAAATGTTTGTCACTTGACTTTGTAAATCATCCAAAAGAATCACAACAGTCACAGAATGCATTAAGCTACATTTAATAAGTACATTTCAGTTATATTAAATTTCAAGTAAAATATACTTACATTCAAGCATTTATAATTGTCTGTTTAAAAATGTAACTAAAATTATATGTTTATGAGTGATACATTTTAAATAAATCTTGGTGGCCGAATATGTGGTAAGCTATTATGTGTGAAAAGATTGAGAAACACAGGCCAGCATGACCTAAAAGGTACTGAACCTTCCATTATATGAAGCGAATGTTTCCAATTCCATGTATTACTATTTTTTTGTGTGTTGCCATGAGAGACATTGTTACACTTTGGAGCAAAAACTTTTTATTTTTATTGAAGTGTATATCAAAAATAACATTCACACCAGAAACTCACATTATACAAGGATTTCTTTAGTCACTTGAACAAACTTATTATACAAAAATATTCACAATATAAGACAATAACACAGTGAAAGAAGCAACAAAAAACATAAATATCTATCAAAATGAATAAATAAAGCCATAAAAGGTCCCCACTTTAGGGAGAACTTGGCCAAATTACCATTTCTTGAATACCTGACAGACAAAACATCATTAAAACATTGAGTATATGAAGGGGCAGTTGTGGAATATCTTGAACTGAGTTTAACCTCAAGTCTAAATTCAACCACGGAAGTGTTTGTTTTGTTTTGCAAGAACTTAAACCCCAGATTCAATATGACATTAAGATTTTCTATCAGTCTCCATGGAATATTTCTGAGAGCGAACTTACAGGTTGCATATTCAATTGCTAAACATTAGTGAACTCTGCATCCATCGGTGATAATAATTTCACCATGAAGTCCAGCATTCAACTGGTAGGTGCGCTTCATAATGAATTCACAACATTGTCCTGGACGGTTCTAGCCTGAGGCTCTCAAGGATTTCTAAGTGTTTGATAGCATGAGTTATATAGCGCTGCGTGTCCTTGAGTGCCCACAAGGGCAAGATACTTGTTTCCTGACTTTAAGAAAAAAAAAACCCAGAAAAAAAACAATTACCGTCTGTGCAGAAAGTCGCCGCAATTGTTTTGAGTGACAAGGTTGGCAATTCTCAGAGCGCTTTATTATTACCTTTCCGAACGAAGCAAAAGAGCGCAAGAGCAAAAGCTTTGATAAAGTGGTGAATGGGACATATATACAGCTCAGAATAGACATGTTTAATGGCGTCAGCTGCCATCCAAGATGCAGGAAAACGGTTTATACTGCCATTACTTGATACAATGGAATCCGACTAGCTTTATGAAATTCAAATGTGCACGCATTCTGTCGAATCGTCTTTGTATTGTTGCAGACTAATTGTGTTTGGGTGCACATATTTCTACCGCATTCACATTCACTATTATTTTTCACTGGTATTAGCAATCATTGCTTTTATCAGAGTGACTAGCACAATGCACTCATAAGCACTTCAGAAATTGCATGAGTGGCTGTAATCTTCATATTCACAGTCAATAGCAAAACAACACTTCCTATATACTGCTACAGCAAATTGGGACTTATGTTTTCCATCTTGCTTGCACTATTTAAGCTTGTTTTTATCACATACTGCAAGTATTGACTACAGGTGGATAAAATTTACCTCAAAACAAAGTGGCTAAACCAAACCTGAGATTGTATTAATTGAACCAAAAACTGTAACATTCAGTGATAAATGAACCAGCATTCTGATGAGTTGCCTCTAGTAATTTTTTTATGCATTCCAAATATTATACAGTTGAAATAAGGGGTAAATTAACCTCCCATTATTAATGAAAGCTGCAGACAATTAATTGATTACTTGAGACCTACTCGTCTGTCAAATTTATACAAATTTTTAAGTGTTAGATATAAGCATATAAATGATGGAATATTAAATTTAGTGCATTGGAAATTCAATTTCTTATGAAATGTAAGTTTTTTTTGGTGGGGTAGCTGGATTTCTAACAAACAAGTAAAGTTTTTCATTGAAACCGCCTTTCACCGTGCGGCTGCAAATCAAAAGACGTGTCAGGAAAACACAGACATGAACAGCCGTTCCTCTTATCAAATTGGTCCTCTGGGGAACCACGACCCATAACAAGAGTTCCAGGTGAATTATGTACAGCACTGATGATTTTCAGCACATGACTTCACCACTGACAGTTCCTACAGTAAATCTTTGTAACTCATAAATGAAGTGTTGACGTTTACTTGGCTGACTCGGTGCAAAATCTCTTCGCCCCAACTCCGGAATGAAAGTGAAACTAAAAAAATATTTTATCTACTCAGAGGGGAGTTGAGAATGCAGAAAAAGCAAGAACTTTTCAGAAATGCATGAATGAAGGAAAATAACACTGAGGGTGATTTAGGTGTAATAAATTAACATTGTAACATTTTTTATCTAAAAATGCATGTTACGCATAATTTTACTCACTTCAATATTCTAAACGTCAATCAGAAACCTACTTCCACTAAAAACTTTTTTTGTTAACTTTAAATCTACTGTGCCAAAGTGAAGCGTAAGGAAATATCAATGTGCCCAAAAGTAGATGTGAAGAGGTGATAGCCTTCCCTTGACCAGAGCCTTGTTCTCAATCAATGCAATGTTGCTTGAGTAGCTGGGATGAATTGTCGGGAGACACAATTGCTCTCATTTGACACCGTAGTTGGCGAGATTTTTAGAATTGGAGGAACAGTGGCGCAAAATGAATGCAAGAACTGGTACTCATTTCAAGTAAAAAAGAACACAGTGATCCACAAAAATCAGACACCGCAACCCTTGCTTGAATCAGATAATTTGTAGAAATGTTCACAAAAATGTAGCACAGTTCTCAGTCTGTTCCCATGTTCATTTTTTTTATTCTTTGCGAAGGTCGGGAGTTAAATACCAGATTGGAGGCAATTAGGCAGCTGTGTTGCATGAGTTAAAAGATTTGTTTGAGGTGCATGTCCGCCACTTCAAAACGTGCTCGATCTCACGATTACCTGAGCTTAATTGGTCAAACTAAGCAAACAACAGTTGAAAGGGAAGGTGGATTACAAGTATAAAAGCGCCAAAGCAATTAACCTTCAGCATATTGGTTTAACTCTTTGCAAACGGTGCAAATATTTAAAGCAAATAGGAAATGCAACTATGTAATCTATTTTGTGTTTCAGAGTTTTGTGGTTCTAAACTCTTCTGCAAAGTTTTTGAAAATGTCTCATCTTTGTGCTGAGTGCAAATTCTACAATGGGTTGTTAATTTTCTTTCTAATTCCCTTTGTCCTCGGGCAAAGAGTGTTCTTACGTGCACGTCTTCTCTCACTTTTGCTCTCGGTCTCTCTCTGTCTATGTCGCTCTCCCGAAACCGCTCTCCCGCTCGCTGTGCACATATCCAGATAATTAAACAAAGCAAACGATTTGATTAAACAAGTAAATTGTAGTAATCTGCATTTGCAATAATTAGGATAACGCTTTGTTTCCTTAAGAACATTAACTGTGATGGATGCTTCATCAGCAACTTGGAGTGACTGAGGCCTGGATAAGAAGTTCTATTAAGATGCCAAAATGGAGTCTGGTGAATAATTGTGACCCAGATGGCCCTGCGAGGCCATTTGGTGGGGATCAGCTTTGATAAACATTGGATATGCACAATATGTGTGCGCTTACTGTGCTGGCTTGGCCTTGTGTTAGGAATAAGATTTTACAGTGACATCATGTGCTGTATGGAGACAGCTGGTGAAACGGGCCCTACTGGGACAAGAAAGAATGTCGTTGTCGTTATGGGCCGGATGAGCTTACCAAAAATGCGCGTTAGCCTGCGTTTTTCATAGGTAGGATCGTCCTCGCTACTGGAACTACGTGAATAGTGTGACGTCGTACTAGGGTTGCCACCAAAAATTATTTTGATATTAAAGCAGATGTATAATATTAATTAAAGCAGACATTTATAAATGCTTCAATTTGATTCAAAACAGTGATTGGTCATGGATTTGCTTTCTGTGTGGAGTTTACTTGATCTCCCTGTACCCGCATGCATTTTATCCGGGTATGATTTCCTACCGCATTCCAAAAAACATGCATGGTTTGTGGACTGGACATTGTATTTGTCCTTAGGTTTGTTTGTCAGCACGAATGGTTGTTTGACTTTATGTGTCCTTCAATTGGCTGGCAAACAGCTCAAGGTGTACCCTGCCTCCAGCCTGAACTTGCCTGGACTAAGCTCCAGCAAACCTGCGCTGCTCATGAGGATAAAGGCTCTATCCTACTGACTTTCGAACATTATACAGATGAAGGTAATATTAGTTCAAGGTCATAAAAGTTCAGCAAATGTTTGTCAGACAGTGGAGCAATTGTTCGCCTGTACTGCTTTTGGTGCAAGGAAGCACAGACAAGATCAAAGGAGTCACTGTCTTCTCCAACACTTGCCAATGTTCGCCCCTCATTGGGATAGGGCTTCGAGCGACTGAGATAATGGATGGATGGACTAAGTGATATAAACAACCAAGATTTGGACAATTTAAGGACTTTGGTGGTCATACTTATATCACACTATAATATTGCACTAGAATATAGCCTATATATATATATATATATATATATATATATATATATATATATATATATATATATATATATGTATGTATATATATAATATATGTATATATATAATATATATATACAATGATAAATTGTCCCTAATTGTGTGTGAATATGTGTGTTTGTCTATACAGAACTGTGTGTGTGATGGTCTTGGAACCCTAGATCTTTCTCTTTTCCTAATTTTTCTCATTTTATTTGTGTAATTTGCAAGATGAGTTTTGGGAATAGATGAGAGAAGGAAGGAAATAGTTGGGTATGAGAGGGTGGCGGTGTTATCCAGTAGGCAGGACCTGATTAAAGGCGATCTTTGTTATGTAATTAGCTCCAAGTGAAGAAGGCCCCGCTGCTGCATTGGTGGAGAGCATCTGGCCCGACGTAGTCTAATTGCCTCTTCAGATTCTTTCCGTGTCTCATCCTCTGGAGCTTGTAATGTGATGGCACAGATATTTATGGCTGGAAACCACAGAGCTGGCCGCCACTATCTGTTTCTTCTGGCTTGCTCCGTTGACAAGCCTCTCACCTGGGATACAAAACATTCTGGATGCTCTGAATAGCCTCATCCGCCACAGCTACCAAAAGAGCGTATTCATCCCTGAATCATTCCATCATCTTCTTTTTATTTCTAATGTATTAGAGTAGCTGTGTGCGTGTATCACTGACCTTTGTGTGAAGCTGCAGCTGTAGGTTGTGATCATTTACTCATATGGTGCCTGCTATTCAAAGGATAGCGTTACATTTTTCTTGTTGTTGCAACAAAACTTACTGTGCTGCATAGTCACTTTTTAGTTTGGCTAACACGGTGAAAAGACGAAACATGAGAGCACTTGCTTCATTTCATACAAAATGTGTACATTTCCCACATCATTTAAAGGTGAATCAGTTATTTTGTGTATTTTAGTGTCATAACAATTACTACATATCATATCTGCATCAGTGACAGTGAAGAAGGAAAGTGCGATTAAACAGAAATTAACCTTACAAGCAGCAATGTTCCTCTGTACAGCCACAATTAAATACACACATTCTAATACAAAGAATAAGACTGTGTGTCATTTTGCGACAAAATGTATTGTTTTAGTCATGAGATGATTTTGAGCATTGTTGTAGATGTTGAAAACGGAGCTAATGTCTAACATTCAGCTCATGGACGATATTTATAAAAACGTTTCATATTCATAGTGCTTTCTTTGTTCATAAATGCAACACTACATTTTATACCTTGGCCAGGAACAACGTGATGTTCATGTTGCTAATTGTCTACATGTGAAGCATGCATTCATGGTTAAAAGAAAAACAAAACAACAACTTTTGAAGCAGATTGCGGAGGCGGGAGGCGTGGTAGGCCAAGGAAGCATTATTTAATTTGGCTAAAGATGCAAAAGGAGCTTCAGATAGTTTCCTTCTTCATTTATGCTAATGTTAGGATTAAGGTGTTTTTTCCCCTTCCCCCTCTTCACCTTTGTTGGGATTGAGGCTAATTTTTAACATCCCTTCAAACACCCAGTGCCTAATGCATACATCCACAAAATACAGGCTCATAGGGTAACGTCTACACTTTACTTACTAATTATTTTTCCAGGCACAGATGTGGGTGTGTGTGTATATAGGTGTGCATGTGTGTCATCTGAGAAACACATAGCTTGCACAGTGATACATGTGCAGCTGTTGCCTTTTGAGCGAAGGCTTCTAATGTAGTGATGATTTGCAGTCCCTTGTCGAAATTATTCCTCTCAATCTGAGAGAAGTCAGTGCACCTTTATTTTAGTATTTTGCATTAGTGTTACCCTTCTGCCAATGTGTGAAGTCAAACACACACACTGCACACCTGTTTGGCCGAATGTAGCCAAACACCTGCATCCCGTTGTCTCCCCCTGGTCTGCCCACACCAACTCATCTTTTCTCATTTCTATCTGACACAGCTTGTGAAAGTCATGTGAGACACATTTTCATGACCAAAACCTGCACACAAACACACACTTAGTGCCTTGCTGCATTTACTGATATGAAAGAAAAAAAAAATGAGGCGACCAGCTGGGTCTATGCAGAATAATAAAGACAACGCCATTCTAATAAAACTGAGGGATGAACTTCAATAGAGCATGTGGCATTAGAAATGAGGAAGAAAAAATATAAAAAGGGAAAGTGTTTCACCCCAACAAATAAAACGATGGTCGAAGGCTTGACTTGAATCATCTGATTCATTTCAGGTTGCAATTGGCCACATAGTTGAAGTTTGGAAAAGCCTTTGAATTCAAATGGTCTCACGCGTTAAGAGATCAAGATATTTAAATAACTTCATAATGCATATCTGTGAACTGAAAGTCATCCCAGTTCTTAATGCTTTATTAACTGTGAAAACACCAAGATGTGCATAGCTGCTATGTGAGCAATAACTTCCTCTTTTTAAGAATTTAAATAAATCATTCTGTTTTGATTGTTTGTTGATGGCTGTAGCTAACGCATATTTTAATAATTGATTGAACCTGTCAATGAATTGATGGAAAAACCTGCTTTATTTGCATCCCTTTATTGATGTTTTTTTCTCAGAATTTGGCTGTGGGCTTGTTCTGCAATGTCAGAAAATTGCTGTTTTTTCCCCTCAAAATTAAAAGCTAATATTTGCAAATATTTCATTTTGATTCAACAATGTGTTTTCATAGAGGGCGGAAAAAATACAAGTATATTTCTAGTAGAATAATTCTGAGGATTTGGATCATTTCCAATGATCAAAAATAATTCTCAAATAATTTCTTAATTGATTATGATGATTATTTGATTATTTTTTTTGTGTATCAAATAATTCTATCCACATTTTTGTCTAATGTCAATGATTTAAGAATCAACCTACAATTCAGGATTTTTTTTTAAATCATAAAACAATAAATAAAAGAGTCTAAAAGGCTGGCAGGTTTTACATAAACACCTCAGTAAATTCCTAAAGCAATATGATATTACTCTGATTAATGCACTGAATAAATCCGTTTTTTATCATACGAGTTAATGCTAATCATCCTAAAGCCACAATTCAATGCCGTCATCTGTATCCTACTGACTCAACAGCAGTTCTACATGCTTGGATGCTCTCACAGATACATTTTACAGTCGAAACATATAGTAGTGAACATTTGTCATCTTTTTGCCGCAATGAAGTCTTTTGTAAGCATCGAAGGGTGGATCCAGCAGTCTTTTTTTTTATCCAAAAAACTTATGACTTCTGAGTCACTGTGCAACCCAAAAGTTCTTCCCTCAAAAGGTTGATCCTCTCTGAACTGAGGGTGTAATTTACCCTGTGCGATGCCTTTTGAATTATGGTTGTATTTGAAAGGAAGGGCGAGGCTGTCAAATCTATCCCTACCATGATAAATAGCCATTTACTGTGCCATGGCAGCGGGATGGAGCAGGTACACATGCTGAGACACTCACAATGTCTTTTGGGAGGTTCGTTCAGACAGACGGTGTACTCAAACTCAGTCTCAGCCACACGTGTCCTTTCTCCACACTCTGCGATTGCCATTGAGTTTGACAGATTAGGCTGGCATTGGCACTGGTGTCTGTAAATCAAAACACTGCGGTGGCTGGCATTTGCAAACCTCTGCACTGCAGTGACAATTATGGCAACACCTCCAAAATTGTGTTGAGAGGTTGCTCTCTGTGGGATTTTTTGATTTTCTGCGGTTTTGGTACCAGGATATTTTTTAGGATATTTTGTGTGCAATTTGCTCCACGTAGGGCTTGGTAGAATTGAGAGTTTGTGCCACTTTATGCCATGGTGGCACAGAACCAGCCGTATTTCTCATTTGCATTAGAAATCAGGGCTCGCCGAGTTTGACATTACGCAAATAGAAGTAGACTCGCTGGTATGTGCGTGACACCATGGCACACGTTCACACAGCTCTATCTCTTTGAATGATGGTAAATGGACTTTCACTGAAATGGATTTTCACCTATGTAGCTTTGGTACTCAATGAGCTTGACACTAACTAGTCATTTACTTTCTGATGAGGAAGCATCATGAACAATTGGGGGTTCAGTGTCTTGCTCAAGGACACTTTGGCATGGGCATGATGGCGGGGGGATCGAACTTAATGTCTCCCTTAATATTGTTATTATTCTTTTATAAATTTGTTTCAGTTGCAATTTTTTTAATCATATTATTAAGGTTGAATATGTGTGCCTGGAAGGGGTGTGGCCTAGTGAATGATATCAGGTCAAGTTGACTAATTTACTTGCTTGTGAATGTCCGGGCACAAGCGAGGTTTATAACTTGTGTTAATGCAGCCTAAATACAAGTAAGTGATGACTTATGAAATAGAAGTTGATGATTCCTCTTGCGTGTAACGTGTGCTTTTAGGTCATAGCATGCCATTAAAATATTTCTGAAATCATGATTGTAATTTAATGCAACGATTCATGCATTGCTTTTGTTTAATTTGACAGCTTCATATAAATGTATTTATGTAGGTATTCAGCAGGATTTTAAGCTTGCTTTAATAGCAGCAGCAAAATTAAATACACGTTATAGGACGCAGTTTTTCCTGCTATTCTCTCTCTTTTGTCAGTCCTCTGATCTGAAATTTGTCATTTTATGCTGTCTTATAAGTTGGTTTAGATGTTTTAAGTCCTATTAAGGAGATGCTTATCTCTGCATAGTGAACAAATGAATGTAAAGAGTCCTAAACAAGTAGAGATAAGTATATCAATTTCTGCAACAAAACACTAGCCTATTCAAGCAATTTCACCCACACTGGCTGCTTCTGAAATTCCCCACTTGCAGTTGATTAAATACCCGAAGTCATATCCCTGCTTACCACAGCTTCAGGAATGAGCTGCACATTGCATCTGCATTCTCTAATTTGATGAATGTGCTGCATTTAATTATTCACGGGTCAAACACCACATACCTTTTGCTAATTAGTTGAATCATATACTTCCACAGTAGCATCTAACAACATGGATACACAAGCTTATCATTTAATAATAAGACAGGAAAACTATACTACATGTTAACCACATTTACTGTAATCGTAGCCTACTATAGTTGGGTGTGATGTTTTGGCATATTGTTCCTTACTTTGTATACAGTTTTTGTCCTTGTTTATTTGTTCACCCTATTTGTATCAAATTACTATTTTTGAATGAACCCTGCCTCCTTCCATTTGGGTCCAGACCTTCCAGCACCTGTTAGACTATTTCTACAAAAAGACAGCTCCCTGCTCCAATTGTGTCTTGTCCAGGTGTCCCTTGTTGTGAGTGTTTTTAGTTTTATTTTTCTTGTCGGGTCATTGATGATGTTGGTGTTCTTTTACTGTAGTATGTCCATCAGAGTCTCTGTGACTTCAAGTTGTGTGTTTACCTGAGTTCAGTACCCAAGTATTTTTGTTCCTGTTTTTTTCTGCATTTTTGTTTGTTACTTTGTATGCAGTTTTTGATCTTGATCTTTTTTCACTCTAAATTACACCTTAAATTATTATTTTTGAGTGCACCCTGCCACCATCCATTTGGATCCAGACCGTCCAGCACCTCACCCCACCATGCCAAATCTTGACGATGTTTGACTATTTGTACAAAAAGACAAGCAAATCTTCATATGTTGCTAAAAAATATGTTTCAATATAAAAACGTGCATGTGACATTTTTATGTGTTATCCATTGATTTTCTGGGAACAACACCAACCCTTGTGAATTTCAATTAGAAGCAAATAGAGGCAAAGTACAATGGAATTCAAACAGTGCCGTGAGAGTAATCATTTGTTGCGATTTATGAACATGGTCTGGATGTTACGTACCTCAGACTGCAATCATTTCACAACACAAGAGTTTTTGAAGTCATAGACGCTTTGAATTTCTAGGCCTTTTTCCCATGCATGCGCCTATCTTTAGCCATAGTGTCCCCCGTGGTTGTCTTTTTAATGGCAAATATGCTTACCAAACGTCTACTGAGTCTCCCGAGGAGAGAGCAAAGCATTCTGTAGACAAATAGATGTGGAAATTCAGATGCATGCCTTGGCAGGGCAGACTCGTGTTAGACACCTTTTCTTTCAGACAGCTGCTTCTTGCACTACTGGAGCACATATGGGAGCGACACACAGTTTGTGGAGAGTAGAGTGTACACAAAATTGCTGACAACTGTCTATTTCCGTCTTTCTTTGTGTGTAGATACATTTCCATGTTGACTTGTTTACAATGTAAGGTTTCTACTTATTTTTAGAAGTGAAATAAAATATTAATAATGGATGTAGAGTGTATTGGGTTACCTGTGTGGTTGAGACTTCGTTTTAAATATGGCAGCAGATTTGATGTGTAAGTGCAAGCATGCACTGAAATATCCTTTTAGGGGATTTTATACTTCACTTATTTGTGTATGCATTTTTTTTTTTTTCAGTTCAGCACACCCAAAGTCCAGGCATTTTTGGTCACTAAGAGTTTTTCAGGACTTTGCCATTATAGAGCACCAAATTTGATTATATCAAAAAAAAAAAACATGTGAAACGCTAGCTTTCATCTTAAATTTAACAGTTTTCACAATAACGAGTCATGTTCCAATTAGGACTTGCAAAACATCTCCCAAGAAAGAAACGTCTTTCTTTTGTAGAAAACGTACCCCCAATGCAAAACTCATCAAGCAGGGTGCAGAACAATTAGTCAGTGATCTCATATTAATCTTGATGGCTTATAACACAATGTCTACCGAGTCTCCCAAGTCGAGAGCAAAGCATTCCGTAGCATTTCTTCAAACGTGTAGGAATGCACGCATTGCAAAACCTCAAATACTTCTTCACTATGGTATTTATCACTTTAACTGTCCCTGCTACTGCTGTACACGTTTTACTATTCACACCAATAATTTCAGATCCAATAATGAATACATAATTTCTATAGTTTTGTGAGCCCCAGTTTTACTTTATGGAGAGGCAGGTGAAAAGTGCACTACTCGGCAGGATACAAACAGCAGCAGACATATGGTAGAGTGTAATGTCATATGGCAGCTCTGGATATATGAGCAATATATGGTTGCTGCGTACATATAAGGATTACCATGAATTTTCATCTGCCTCCCTCTCCAACCTTCCATGTGAGAAATGGCCTGATTCATGTGCACTTCCTTGGGCCGTTAGTCTGTCTCCACTAAATAGCCTTTTATGCCACAGGTGTACATTTTTGCTTTAAATCAAGCCAGTATTCATGGCAACTATTTCAGCAGAAAATAAGTTTGCTCCTTTGGGGGAATCATCACTCATAATGAATCCAAAAGCTATAGAACGAAGGCAGAAAGTGAGGGATTTTCTACAGCTGCACACACATTTTGCCGTAGTTGAATTGCAAAAAGGCCCACTTTGGAGTCTACTTACATTGCATCAAAGTTTTGCCCTCACAGTATACAAACGTTGTGGTCCAACATTCACTTTGGACATCTCGTTTGGACAGAGTATATTTTGTGCTCATTTGTGACACATTTGAGTTTGATATTCACAACTTTGTCCCGGTCAGCTCCAGGCCACCTGTTATGTTTGTGATGGATGCCAGTAGAAGCGGCAGGCACATTGCTGAAATGTAGAGTAAATGACTCTTATTCACATTCTGAATGGTTGCCATGGTCTGAATTTGTCAGGGTGCCTTCGCGACACCTGCTGTGAGCTCAAGAGCACGAAGCACAAAAGCACAAATGCTACACAATAGTTCTACATCCTACACTGAAGCTGCACAAATATACTTGTTGAAGTTTTTCAAACGTGTTTGTCTGTCACTTTTGTGAAGCGCTGGATTTGGGTTTGTTTTTCACTGCAGAATTATTACAAGGACAGTGAATTAGACACTCAGATAAGTACAAATTATTCACACAACGGGTAATTACTTTATCACAATGCTGACAAAACTTTCACAGACAAGAACATCAACAACCTTGAAAATATGGTGTTGGATTCAATTCAAAAGTAGAAGACAAAAGAAAAACAAAAATATTCTCTGATAATCAGCTGTTGAGTTGTGGCCAGAATAATAAAGCAACTGATGAAACTATCAAATTTTGCCTATCTAATCTTGCATTATATATTACTTATCGGTATATTGTGCTTAGATGGCCAATATGAATTCCTATAATGTGGTAGATTGAACATTGTGAATCATAAGGGGCTCTGTTTATGAGGAAATGCTCGCTTAACCTGATTTCCATGCAAGGCAAACATTGCTCGCTGGACTACTCTGCACTTTGCACAAAAGTGTGTCCTTTAACATTTGCCCAGTTCATGTGACAAATTGGTGACTTAATGTCATTATGTATATATTTGCGGTCGAAATCTTTCACTGTCTCATGATTAAAAACATACAAACGTGCATTTGAATGTGGATAGTCGCCTGTGAGAGGAAAAATAATGACATAACGCTATTCCTGACATTGTTAACCTATTCACTGTAGTAGGAACACAACAGAAATATGGCCACATATTTGGGGCCCGTGTCAAGGAAAGCCTCGTGTCAGTCAAGCTTTATTTGATAGCAGCGAACTTTGCACTCACATTTGCGATTGTGTGGCTTTTGTGTCACACAAGTTTATAAAATGCAACAAGACTGTGTTCAATTAGCACAGGGTGGTTCAATTTCCTTCATTGTTTGTTGTTGTGCCTTATCCACTCCGGTTTGACTTTCCAGAACAGACTGCGTGGTGGCGTGAGGGCACAGTGCGCCCCCGACATAGAACGGGAGCGCATTGATGACAAGACCGAGTATCAACAGGCTGTTAGACTGCTTCAGACTCCAAATTAGGACTGAGCTGTACAGCATGTTCTTTTTCAGAACAAGTTGACCCCAAGGCACGATGACGTACCATAGGTACACACACCCGGCAGCCCAACCAGTGAGCTTACACGGATCGCGCTTTTCGCAACATTTTGTGTTTTCTGTCTTTTTCTGAGGGCTTTTCATTACCATTTTATCAATGTAATCTTGGAATCATGTTATTCATACTTGTACTTTCTCTCAAAGGCTTATTAAGGTGACTTTCATTGGTCTCTGATAGACTTTGTTATCAAACTTTTGCCATGTTGATGATCATGTGTGATACAGTGTTGGGCATAGTTCAAATCTACATTCATAGTCTCAAATAAATAATCTCAATTGAGCAACACTATGGAAACAATGAACTACAGAATTAAGATAAAACAAAAACTGCCACACATAAGAAATTAACCCCAGATGAGACAGCATAAAGTACCACAATAGCGCATGTGTGACTAATGCGTCGTCAATATATGCTTGACAAAAATGCGATCCAAAATATTAGGATTTAATCACCAGGTCAACAGCCTTTGAACCACATTCAAACATTTTCAGCATGGTAAGAGTGTGCGCATGAACATAGCATATCTGAACTCTACTTCAAACTGTGCAAAATTTTCTAGTTGATGAATAAATAACATTCAGTAAAGAATAAACAGTGTGAAACTTCTGAGAACAGGGGTAAATCTGTAAATGAATCGTGTCATTGTTGAAATTGATGGAAAATGTGATTATGCCGTAGTATACTAATTTTTGGGACACATCAATGGAGTAATACGAAGGTGCAGTAACTTTGGCGTCCATTGCCCTTTGATTTGCATTAGTTTACACTGTGCGTAAACTTGTAATATACGCCAAATTTAAGGATGGAAAAAGCAGCTCTTTTTTTTCCCAGTGTACCACCTCCAGTACAGCATGAGGGCATTTGTTGTGGAGGGGGACAACACATGTTCACAAACACAGGTATCCAGTATGTGTGCTGTAGGGGCAAGCAGGCCTGGACTGGCACACACATACGGAACTGTTTGTTGAGAAACCTGCTTGTTAGTTCTGCTGCCTTTGACTCTCCAACATTCTGTCAGAGCAGACAAAGAGATTTGCACCAGACATGGTGTGTTTTTTTCATCTTTGGAAGAAAACGTGTTTGATGAAAGTATTACCCCGACAGCTGAGCAAGCTGTGCGCTGCAATACACACAAACAAGGCTTGACTACTTTTTCCAACTTCTATACCAAGCCTAATGTGATAAAATGCTATTACTGAAGGCAGAAAAAAGTTTTCAGCCCTTCCTTTCTATTTTTGTGCAAAGATGACGAGTCTTAAATCATGTTTGTGTTTTTCTGCCGCCCCCGAAAAAGGTATTGATTTTTAAGATGGCCTCTTACACCATGCGAGCAACACCAAGTGAAGAAGTAACTTTGTTTTTCACATAGCGAAGAGTATTTTACTGTCAGGAGGCTTATCCCCATTTCTAATTCAGTGAGTTCCTTACCTTGTGTTGAGTGAATGGAACATGAAATTGGACCTCTAGATTCTATATTGCATAATTTTCTCCGGTAACCAATTCATTCGGTTTCTTAAATCATCCACCTGCTGCTGTGCGGAGATGTCATTTATTCGCCTGACCTTATAATACCTCTAAGCTGTGTCAAGGTTCAGCAGTGCTTGGTGACAGAGATGGACTGAGCTGCTAATCTCCCTAAACTGATCTCCTCTGACACACTCACTCTGTCACCGATACCCCGAAGCACCAGCCGCCTCTTCCTTCGAGAGTAGTGACAGGTGAAAGAACTGAATAAGTCTTATATCTTGGTATCGCCTCAGATCAGTCAGCATGAGGATGGGAGACTGGAACCGAATTCTGTCAAGGTCACTGTGCACTGAACACTACTGTCATTGTTCTGGAACAAAAAAATAAAAGTCGGGCGACATCAGCAGATATTCGGTGTTTAGGATATGGGGCATATGACGATTAATGATGGGGTAAGACTATAGCAAAACCTATTTGATTGATTTCTACAAAAACTGGAAGGTGCACGACGGATCCACAAAGTTTGGTGGTTGTTAGATGAACGTGTGGATTCACAAATAGGCTTCGATCAGACAGCAGGGCTGAATGATTAATCACTCTGAAAAGGTCTCAGTTGGTTTTAGTGTTGCAAGGAATGCTTTGACATTTTCTTCCGAGATGATAAACAATTAAGAACATCTTAAATTGTGATCTTGAAACGACGAATTACTAAGCTGAACACACATTTGCTGCTTTCTTCAAAACTCTCAAATGTCTCAGTGGGATAAGGGCCTTTGAGAATGCCTTAAAGTTTGGCAAACGTGTGACTTTGAATTCGTCTTGATAAATTTTGTCCCCTAAAAAAAAAAAAAAATCTTGAACTCAAGTACTTTAAAGTAAAATAAATACAAAAATAATTGCAATCAAATTACACTGAATGGATATTGACTGGATAGTCAAAAAAATGACTGAATTAGAGAAGCTCTCGACATTTTGTATTCAGTTGTTTGCGATAACTACTAAGACAAAGACTTTTTTTTTTTTTTTTCGCCGGCGGACACAAGGATGTTCCATGCGCTTTGGTTTTCAGTTATTTTTATTTGGCACTGTACTCTCGGTGGGGCACATTGAGGAAAGTAACTTTGAGCTGGCAAAGCTTCTTAAGGAGCACTAAAGCTAATAATGTGTTTGTGAACTGATTTAAACAACTATTAAATCCTCTGTCTTGACCAACTGGGCATTACACATGAACATGATGAATTGAAAGCAAAAACAAAATTATGTTAATGGCCAAAACACAAACACAAGGATTATAAAATGCACTTTTGGCCTTCATCGAGAAAGTGCTTTTTAGATTATTGCAAAAACCTTTTGTAAACTTCTATCAAGGCTATATTAGCAAATGTCTGTTTTTGGCATTTGATTGTATATTGAATAGTGATATGCGTTGAATTAGACTGTGATTTATGAAGCTTATTTGTAAGGGTAAGGGTTTGTCGCAGAGATTCTAGTTTACATCCTGACTACTTAGCAAGTGAGTGAAATTCAACTCAGGGTCGGGGTCACCGTCATCCAATCACTCTCTATCGCTCTCCTTGCTGCGTGTGTGTGGTCTGCTATCATATATCATATCGACTAGTGTAAGAATGACACCGGTGAAGAAATCCAAATCCGCAATGATGGCAAGCAAATATGAGCTAAATAGACCGCATTCATAAAATGTTTAGATTTTAGCCCATTAGTGAAGCACTTCAATTTTGCTGCCAGACGACTTTGCATCACCTTCACGAGTGACCTCCACCGATCTATCGAGCAGCCTTTCAGGAAAGAAAGTGGGAACGCCTCTTCAAGGGAAATTAATATTCAGAGAGGATGCTGTCCTCAGCAGCACTAATCTGTATAAAATCTCACTTCCTTTCATTAATTAAGACAAGTATGCCCCGGTGTATCACAGTTATTTACCTTCAGAGTTTGTTGTTTTGGCAGCCTGTTGACTCGAGGCAAACAACATAAATCACATGACAACACGACTTAAATTTCCAAAGTGGTGGCGCAGATATGTACTGTATGTACGCCTTTGGGTTTCAGGGGATATGTTGCATATATTCATTATTATTATATGATGGAATTGCTTTAATAAGATGAATAAGAATGTAAATAGAACCTTTCAAGGGACCCAAGGACTTGCGTTACTGTGGTGAACAGTTAAACCACCTGTAAAGAAAAAAACACTTCCATAGTGAATATTTTCAAGCCTGTTTCTTTTCAATACTACTCCTTTTCCTTACGGTATTTGATGAACTAAATTAATTAACACATTGACTGTCAGCCTAGTTAAAATAGATTTTTGACCTATATAGCTGCCAAATTCAAATAGATCTTTGATGTCTATAATCATCAATGGCGGTGAATGAGTAAAACAGTCCATTAAATGGCTTAATATTCGGTTTGGCTGTGTTTAGATAGTTTGTGATGAGGTTTTATTGAAAATACAAGGTTTTAGGAAGCTTGCATTCAACAACCTGATTTCTCGCTCCCTTTCTTGCATGACTTTTTCAGATGTATAACAGTTCTGCACTTTATTTCTTCTTGTAAGGCGCAAGGACACCTGTTTTAAATTGATGGATTAAGGAGGTAGAATCAAAGATGAAAATGTGAAGGAACATATGTAGTGGAGAAACACTTTAACCGCCACGAGGTAAAAGACTGATCAACATAATGTTTGAGGGGGGAAAAATAGCTCTGAGTGAACGTTGAGTGTTTTGTCTGTCCTATCAAACGCAATTCAAGGTTTTCTCTTAAAAGTAATTCTCGTGGACTTTTTTTTCTGTAAAATAGTCAACTTTAAATGAAAAATTATAATTTGAGGGTTGTTGATCATATGGAGAACCTTTGAAATAATGCTGCCAAGAGATTAAAAATAATTAGATTAATTAGTATCTGTAATTAATTGATCTCATTTTTTTATTTACCTAAGTGAGACATTTTTAAGATGGTGTTAGCGTGCCAGCTGAAAATATTTATATTCAGAAAAAATAATTGCAGTTCTAACCTGTGCAAAGCAATGACTCTAATCAATTTATAGAAAGTATAAACTTTGAGATTTAAAAATAAAATAACGTTTTAACTATGACTGTAATTAATTGATCGCAAATGATCTATTAATCAGACACCCCGAATTGGATGATTTTTTTTGACTGTGAATTTATTAGATCTTGATACTCCCCACTTGCACAAGGGATATAACTGACCATGTCTTGTGTTTTCATGAATATCTTTAAATACTTTAGACAAAGTAAGATTTATTCCAACTGTGAAATGAGAAAGTAATATTTATTTACATAATATGCAAAAACCTGCCACTCAATCATGGATTCTTGCATTAAGTAATTAACAACATAAAAATGCGACAAAGAAACAAATTGACAAAGATTTGACTAATACTGTGGTTGTATTTTGCATTGATGTAGAGCTCCATTGTAGTATATTATGATATGTCTGATGTATTGGGTATTTACTGTACATGAGTTAAGAATTTCATTTCTTTTCTCATAATATTTTTTCATCAATGTTACCATGACTTTTGATGTCTGCTAAATGTACTATTGGTTATATGGCCTCATGCTTTTGTTTGGCTCTATGATTAACTGTTGACCAATCCAAGGTGAAGTCAGATGGGATAGGCTTGAGTCCTTTGTGACACGCAATACGATAAGTGGTAAAAAAAAAATGGCAAGTTATTTTTGTGTTAACCTGCACCTAATAAAATGGTCACCAATTAACATGTTGTTTTCTATTTTATTTTTTTAACGTGTATAAGATATTGTGTTGACGTGGTCTTCAGAGGTCATTGAAACCCCCGGTTAGTTTGGTGGTCTTTGAGAGCAAGAATAACCAGTTTATTATACTTTTATTAATCCATTACATCACTCAGCCCCTGTGGGAAGACTTCTTTGAGCTTCATAATTTTCAGAATTATGGCCTTACCAGACAAAGATGGAAGAGAGGACATGGAGAGGGCAAAAATGCTCCTGGCTCAAGTTTCGTCTCTAATAAACTAATAAATTAAGGGCACCCCTTTTTATGACTTTGGGAATGGAATTAAAGTATAAATTCCTCCCTTTTACCTTTCGATATGTTCTCTCATTAAGACAGGACTGAAATTGCACCACCTGCTGCTTGGGGCTCTCTGAGCAATTGTTCTTTTACAGTGTTGTGCTTTTTCAAGCCAAGTGTGTAATCAAAATCTGAAGCGTTGTAATTAGAGACGGTGGAGTTGCCTATTCCTGTGTGGGTGTGTGCCGAACAAGGTGTGGAGTTAATATATTTTTGTCTGCATTGAACAAAGGTAAGCCGTTCAGTACATTTTTGATGCAGCATACAGTATTACTGGCTCGGAATAGCCTTTGGTCTTTCAAGTAGCTATAAGGAGCAAAATGGAGCTGTTGGAATGGTAAGTTATCATTATTGTTATTTCAGCAAGACAGCTTCCTTATCATATGCTGGTTTGCCAGTATTACAAACCACGAAACTTCAGACGCTATAATAATGTTCCATGCAGTATACGTTATAATTAAAGTCAAACAATGAAATAGAGAAAAGGTCAAGCAAAGACGCTGTGACATGGAGAGTCAATGCAAACCAGATAGCCAAAACAGTAACAGCTTCAATTTGCAAGATAAAATCGCGGTCCTGTAAAATATGGCATATGTTTTAAATCCATGCCAATGTTCACAGGGTACCAAATAATGTATTATCTTACAGTGCACACTATGATGCTTTTCATACTCCTGCTTTTGTGCTACGTTCTCAAATTACTCTCTTCTATGATATTATACTTTAGCGCTCAGAACAAACTGTGATTTGTGTTTGTAAAATTGAGATTTAACCGATGGAAAGTGAAGGAATTTAAGAATGTGCTATGGTCTCCTCCATCACTCTATCTCTTCCTTGACCTCTGACTTTTCCTCATTTCCGGGGTGGAAGTATGTTGTGAGAAGAGAAATTTTGGAGAAGAGACATCGTGCTTGTCTCACCATGATCGGGTTATGTGTGTGGGATGGGATGTAGGTGTAAATCAAACACATATGTCGATTCTGGAGATATGGAGGAATAGATTCAGGTGGGTGTTGGACAGCAATTCGATTATGAGAGGGGCAAAGAAACCCAAGTAGTTTGTCAGTGATGCCATCATTGAGTAAAGAAATATTGTGAATCTGAAAAGGTATGTCATATTTATTTTTTCACTCCAAAACAGAAAAAAATAAAACAAGTAATACGACGGTTTTCACAAAATTCCTGTTATACTGTATATGTATATATTCGCTACTCTTTGGCCAAGTCGATCTTCTCATAGATGTTTTATTTAGCTTAGAATTTGCATTGTTCCCACATTAATATGCACAGTGAAGCCATTTTCAGGCGATCTCAGACTGTAAAATATGTGCGGATGTTTTAGCTTCTGTGAGACTTAATCATGCACAAGCAGGCTTTCTGGGTCTACGTAATGGTTTTAATTAGCGTCAGCAGAGAATTGTTGTGGTAAAGATTCTCTAAAGTCAGGAAGTCATGAAGGAGCCAGTAATGAACACTTGAATGAACAGAGCTGGTGTGTACAGCAGCCTGACTTTGTGCTAATTAAGATCAAATTGCACTGCCTGGTCTTTCCATTCTGGATTTTACATTCTTCTTTTGTTTTTTCCCTGTTCAATTATGTAATTTTGTTCTAAATTTCACTGTCTCGAAGCTGCTCACATCTCCACCTGCTTTACTCTTAACTTCCTGCTTAATGTGTGGTGACGTGCTGATGGCAAAGTAAATGTAAATTAGTTAGTCGTTGAACCCTGAGTCATATGTTCTGGACTTTGTCTTTTGCCTGTTAGATAAAGTAAGACTTTCAAAAGGTAGCAAGAAGGTACCGAATTTCTCCAAGGACAAATAGTTTCTTTTTCCCTCATTTTCAACCCCCATATTAGGAGGGTCGACTTACAACCACATAACTCAAAACAGACCCATTTTTTCCACATATCTTTTTTTTTTAAATTATTTTGAATATGAAATAAGTAATATTTAATTTACAAGGCTTAAAATTAATATATTTACCTCTAATTTGATATGTATGCATAATTTTACAGCGTTTGCACAGAAAATCGAGAAAATGCAGTTTTGTCAAGCGCTGCCTATTTGCCTCTTTGTTTTCAAGTGTTATGAAGCTCCCTAAATTATTCCCTGCACAATTAAAGTGTTTATGACGATAACTGTGGAGCAAATAATCAAGATTATCATTGTTTTGAAGGACAACCAAAATGAAGTTTGAGAAGTCCAACTTTGAAATACAATGTTACAATTTACATACTCCAGTACGTTTAGAATTATTTGATTAAGAGTACGTTATCAGTCTACAACCACCACATCTGTATAAATATGCACCAATCCACCTATTGTAATTCGGAAGAGCTGTGGAACCAATTCCATACAAGACTTCAAGCAGGGACACACTGAGGTGGTCTGATGTGGCCGATGCCAATCAGATAACGTCGACGCCGTGGTGAGGTGAACCTTGATTGGGTGTTGATCCATTGCAGATGGCTGCCTTGGATCACATCCACATCAAACCACCGAAGACAGTGTAAAAGACACCCTTACTCGAGGAATGCACATGAAATGAAAGTATAAACACAGGCAGACTTTAAAGACCATTCAATTATCTTCTGTATGCACACACACACACACATACACTCTGCATTGCAAAGGCTGCAGATTTTCTGTAAAAAGGGTCAATGCTGGGGACAGAATTAGATGCCGATGCCATCTGCGCGGCACGTTTCTCTGGCATCCGACAGACGCCCCCTTTGCCACTCGTGATCTCAGAGCCTGATGGCGTTCCGGCGTGCAAGGGAATCTTCCTACATGCTCTTCGAATTTTTATTCAAACGTGAACAGAGAGAGAATTGCTGAGGCAAGGAGCACTCCTCGCATTTCATCCGTTATGGCCTCACCGTATCGAAAAGGCATCGCGGTTTAAATTAAGAGGAGACAGCTTCTTAACCGGCCTGGAAAATGTAATGTGACAAAGCAAACAACTGACAATTAGGGACATTGCTAATGTTAATTTAACAATGTTTCTTGGCCTACTGCAACATTGTGATAATGAAGACCTTCCAGTTAATGAGGAGTAAAGCAGAATAATGAACACAGTGAAAGTTGTTAGTCAATATCTTTTCATTAACCACTTGAATCTTGAACTCGGAACAATTGCTTCGACCTCGACTCTCAGAGATAATAAACACTTCTGGTCTTATTTTGAAAGTTATATACAATTGTTAGTAGCCCATACTTGAGTGGCTCAGAAGAGGAAATCTGTTGGGGGCAGCATGGATCAGTCAGTGGTACAAATGTCGTTTCACGGTTGTGGGTTCAATTCCCAACCATGTTGAAGTGTATTATGCTACACAGTTTGGTTGAATCATGTTTTATAATTTCTATTTTAAAATTGGCTTCAGATGAAAATGGGTAAAATTTGACTTAAATATATGCCCCACGATGGGAGCAGGTGTGCTGCCCCTTTAAGGGCGCAGGTGTGCTGCCCCTTTAAAGGAGCAGGTGTACCGTTAGCACCGATTGGTTGTGAGTATTCCAAGCTGGCAGTGCTAGTGCATGCTCACAGACAGAAGTTTGAAAGGTTTTTTTTTTTTTTTCCCTCTCTCAATCACGATCCACTGTTCCTCAGCTGTAGTTCAAGAGGCATATGTCTGTGAGTATCAGTCATTCCTGTGTTTAGTTTACGTTTGTATACGTAACCTCTCTTTACCTTCCGGCAACTGTACAATGCTAATGCCCTAGCGGGTTTTTCAATATAAAGTTAGTATTAAGCTAATCGGCAATTGATTTTAAGACCAACAGCTGGAAGTTGTAACCCACCTGTGAATATTTTTGTTGTATTTAATCTTTGTGTAGAATGACAGAAAACTACTTGTAACTGTTTATTTTGTATTTTCTTTATTGCGTTGTCACATTGTTTCTTCATTATCCATAAAAAAGAAGAGCAGATCCGTTGGGGAAACTCAGTTAGCTAAATGCCAAGTTGACAACCATCAATGAGGGCAAAATATAAATAATTTATTTGACAATTGCTAAATTAGACCCAATATGCATTCACCGTTCACAAGCTTTTGTTACCAGCATTTATTACTTTTTTACAAGGTCATTTTTGTTGGATTGTCCCCATTTTGGAAGAACTAATTCAATTTGATTCTGTTCTGCATTCCGTTTTGATCAGAAGCCCTCATAGAGAAATGAGTGATTTGGCACTCACTTTTTCCTCAAGGGCAAAATGATGATTTGTCGATGCTATTTTTAGAGGCCAAAGCTCTGAAGGACCAGATGCTGAAGCTTCTGACCAATCATCTTCCCAAAATAATGTAGACACAAAAAACATTACCAAATCATTTAATTTTCACAGCTCATAGAGAGTCATCGTATTCTAGCAAGGCAAACTTCTAAGCACGCTTTTGACACTTAAAATTATGAACAAATGAGATGTACTTTTTTTATGGCGGTGTAATGAGTGGAGGCTTCAGCCGAGCACTTCAAGCTGAGGAGGCAAAGTCAGCTGTCATCCTTTGTGGACTCTAACAATGAAGGTATAAGCAATACAAATGGGTTCTCTCTTCTAACGAGACGTTAGGCCGAGTTTCACACGGAGCTTTTAATCGTCCGTAACATGCTCTGTGGGAAGATAAAGCGAGATAACAAGCAAAGTCTTGAAGCTGAAAGGATGTCTTGCAGAGTCACACCATAATCTCATTGCAAATATATTGGCATGTAGCAAAGTCAATTTCCAGCCAGTATCCAAGGGTTACATATTCTTTTTCTATTGTAGTAGTAGTAAATATTTTTCTACAGCCAATGAGGGGAAAAAAGATTCTGTCTGATTTGTAAAACTACATTTGTCTTATCTGAAATTGTGTTACTGTGCACATCTTTATGAAACCCAAAGAATAACGGCATGCGGTGGTTTTCAAAGGGAATCACTATAACATAATTAAGGAATGTTGCTTTGTGATCAAATTCATTTGTTCTTAATTTGAAAAGAAAAATGAACTGTTCCTGTCATAGCATGAATAATATATGAAAGAGGAGATTAGATTTTCTGACACCTACAGAAAACATGTTGAAATTCTACATACACCCTGAATTGCCTTCATGTTCCCCAGTGGTACTCTTATTTCTAATCATTTAAGAATCGCTAGTGTGGAAAAGTGGTTCTCAACATTATTTCAATGATGTACGTCCCTGTGATTTTTTTTATTTTTTTTTTGACTCAAAAGTACTCAAATTGCATCATGTGTACATGTGTACAATGTAAAGAAGAAAAAAAAAGAAGTAAAGGCATGCAATGTTTTGCAGAAGAATCACTATAACCCAATTTAGCAAATTGGGTCATGGTCCATTTATTTTGCTCTTAATTTGAAAACAAATGTCCTGTCATGGCATTCAAAGCAATAAATTAGTTTTGCTAATACCTATAGTAATCCAGTTGAAAACTCATGTACCCCATGAAGTGCCTTCAAGGGATACTTTTTTTTCCCTCACCAAAGTTTGTATTTGATCAAGGGGCCAATTGAATTAATATTACAGTATTTCAAACTGTTGACTTTGATAGTTGTCTAATGTTAGTTAAAATTAAATACAGCTGCGTTGTCAGCCACCGTATTATATGGAAGTTCTAAAAGTCAATGTCAGGCCAACACCATTTCCAAGTTCACTTTCCGCCAACGTCCGCTCCGTGCTTTGTTTTCCGCCCCGCACTGAAAATAAATTAATGGGCTCCTGCAACACTCAGCACTCAGTCAGTGAGTGGCACCCCATTGATTTCAAGGTGTACTCTTCGGCATATATGGCTCTCTGAATAACCCTTTAAGGTGCAGGAAGAGTGCTCAGACAGTTCACCGCAAGCATGAAGCTCAGGCTGGATAAATATTTCAACACTTGGACTTTGCTTATTGATTAGGGCAGTAATTTCCACACATGCCACCCCTGGGAGACAGACACTAATGATGCTGGTTCCACCAAGTCCAGCCAAGGCTTTCTCACAAAGATGTCTTGTCAAATGTTACGTTAAAGACATTAACAGCCGTCGAAAGTGTTGTGATTGTTTCTTTCGTTCTTTTTTTATTTTTTATTTTATTTCTTTTCTTTTCGCGGCATGAGCAAACTCTCGTACTCTTGAAGCTTTTCTATTTTTCTTTCTTTGTACCGCTGCATTGATTTGCCCATTGCCCATTTTAACATTTTTAAACATTTAATTTGTGCTGAGTGGTATACTTGGCATTGGTAGGTAGAAGCTGAACAATTTGGGAGTTGGAAGTTTGAATCGGTTCAAAAAATTATGAAAGTTATTGGAAAGAACTCCCATAATTGAAATATTAACATTTTTGTAGGTATTTTATTGGTAATGATCAGTTTTGATAGCTCGGAATGTTAAGACTTTTGTTTTTGAATAATGAATTGAAAATATGTATATATGTATATATGTATATATTATTATATGTATGTATAATGTAAAATGATCACAGAAGCATGTGTTTTTTTTTTTTTAAATCTGCATTTTCATTAGTTTTCGAAGAGCATTTCCCTGAATGATTTGGCCTAAGTATTTTCTCCAAATTGTCCAGTAACCTCAGGGATATGACTAATGTTCTTATACGTACAGAAAAATAAATGACAGCCATCCACTCTCATTGACAATTATTGACATCAAAGATGCCTTGTAACTGGTTTGGCACTCGCTGCCATACACAGTCAACAATGACTTTTTAACTTGGCTGGCAGGGATTGTTCTTTTTAATTGTTGATCCACTTGAAACGTGACCCGCTTTAAGCTATGAAGATGTGAATTTTTCTCTTTCTACCTACTTCTTCCAGTTAAAAACATTCAAACCTGCCAGTCTCCGAGTGCTGTTGTTCATGATGATTTCTTGTCCCGTTTCCCCAAACCATGTAGTAGGACAAATGAACAGAGCGAAATGTATTCTTCTCACTCTGCAACGTTAGCCCTTAAACTGCAGCAGGTCATTCCCTTCCAATCCTATTGTCTGCGAGCCCGCGGCGTCGCCGGCGCTGATGCATTTGCCCGAAGCATTCCGATGGCTTGTCACTTTTTTTGCCTCTGGCAGGAGGAAGCACTTGAAATCCCAGTTGTTTGTATGTAGCTGATGCCTCCTCCTCTAAAAGCAACCTCGTATTGGATTTTGTGTGTCCCCCATGGGCTCCATAAAGAGTAAAATATCTCATGAAGACGCTAGCCCCATGCTGCGAAATAGTGGTTTAATATATGTTGTTGTGTCTCACATCCTCTGGGGTGACGCGGTGATGAGAGCTTGTTTCCCACCTGTGGGGCCACGGTATCAATTTGTGCTAACGCTAAGGCAAGTCAGGCCTGCCTCAGCAGCGGGAGAGCTGAGAAAAGGGAGCACCGATGTGCTAATTACCTCGCCGTTAATGTGCGAGCTGACTTCCTCCCGTTCATCTTGGCCCTGCGCCTCGCGCCATCAGCATAATGAGAACATCACTTTTTACTCTGAATACCTAAATATCTTCTTAAGTGATCGATAATGCACATCATCATAAATCACACCGGGGATTGCCTGATATTATTGCAAAAGTCAATACCGTGCACCGCCAAAGACTTTGGAGAGCGACTAATGGTGAGATATGGCTGCCTTTGGGGAGATATGAGCGATCTTCATGCATATGTATGCCGCAAAGTTTCTAACCCCCGAGCAGGAGCGCAATAGTGGCCGGTGCTCGCCAGGCACTCTCGGGCCCGCTGTGTGGCATCGGGCCCAGCAGGAAGAGCCGCGTAACTGCTGTCTGCTGGTGAGCTCGGCCACCCAAACGCGCCATTAATTCTTAATGCAATTAAGACCGCGTCTAGGGGAAAAAAAATGAAGTGTCCTTATTTAGCCGACCCCCAAATTATTTGGTTCTTGTATTTTGAAACCCACAAGTTACAGTGGAAGAATAAAATCATAGATTTGTTAGAATGTTGAAACACCATCGTATAAAAATCGAGTGGTCACAGTACAACCTAAAAGACATCACCAATGTCAAATTTTAATTTAGCGCGAGTGTATCAAAAAAATATAATAAAGACAAAAGGAACAAGTCCATTTTTACAAGCGCTTGAGCTACATTATTATTAAAAATGAAAACAAAGGAAAAACTATGGATATTCGAGAGACCGTTGTCAGTGACATCACCTCGACATCCGCAGACTCCACTCATGTATTTTGTTAATGAAGACTCCCCATTTTTCGCTTCTATGTCAAAATACCTCATTGAAGGAGAAATTTCCAAATTTTGTGGGTTTTCATTTTTTGCTTAATTCCAGAGACGTGAAGCAACAATTTTTATTTTATTCTATTAACCAATAACAATATGATGTTAATACATATTGTTTGTTTTTGTCATCAATACTAGATTAATTAAATCAATTGGTAAATGAGCTTTATTGGTTTTATCATACACTTTTTTGCAAAATAAAATTATATCTAATTATTCGATGAATCCATCAATAGATTATTCAATTCTATAAATATTTAGTTACAGCCTTAATATATAGTGTATACGTCTTTTTTCAATTTTTTCACTTTTTGATTAGTCTGTGCTCAGTACTTTGTTCCAAATCGAATTTTAAATGTTCAACTTCATAAGGTTCTCTTGTTATTATTATTTTTATTATTATTATTGTTATTATTTTTGTTGTTACTGTTATTATTTGTATTGTTGTTCCATCCATCCATCCATCCATTAGCTAACGCTTTGTCCAGGGTCGGATCACGGGGGCCGCACCTTGAGCAGTGAAGCCCAGACTCCCCTCTCCCCAGCCACTTCGTCCAGCTCCTTAGGGAGGATCCCCAGAGGTTATTGTTGTTATTACTATTCTAAAGAAAGTTGGATTGGATTGGATTATATGGTTTTGTTTTGTTTTTTTTTATTGTAAAGTGAGACGTGTTCTAGCTTTCTCTGGCAGAAACATTTCTTATCAGCTACAGCCATTACTTGTTCATTGGACTTGAACAGGGACTCTCCCACTGCAGCTTGTCACTGCATTGAATCATAGGAAAGGGAAGGAGAAACATTTGTACCCGTCAATAGCATGCTGTCAGTAGTATTTCCCAAATGAGGTTTTGCATCCTGTTTTTGCTTTCAGACTGAAATTGCTGCTATTTCAAAATCTTTTCTGGAGAACAGGGATAATTCATTTTTTTGTCATACTTACAAGCATGCACACATTTATCTAATGATAAATCCTGTACATCACTTTTTAAAATCCTTTGCAAGTGATACACTGCAATTTGTGTTTTTCAATCAGATTTTGAAGCTGGTCCAAAGCCCTTTTAATAGCTCAACACAGAGAACTCACTATGACTGAAATTGATTT
Organism: Hippichthys cyanospilos; assembly: GCF_059441005.1. Taxonomy (NCBI): domain Eukaryota; kingdom Metazoa; phylum Chordata; class Actinopteri; order Syngnathiformes; family Syngnathidae; genus Hippichthys; species Hippichthys cyanospilos. Next base: position 9,133,896 of record NC_142378.1, on the reverse strand, counting down.
AAGTAAGGCAGTTTTTTATATAATTTATATACAATACTAGTTGTATATGTTATAATTTTGTTTACATGTTTTGCAAATGAGTCGTTTATGACGTAAAATTAATTTCATCTGCACAAAGCAGCGGCACTGAGTGAGTTTTTCTCCCTAGGATGCATACTGTATTGCAATGGACTTGGTGATGCAGCTGCAGAGGCACCTGCATTTGCAAGCTCATATTCAAAATCTCAAAGGAATCATTTCCAACTGCTGATTGGACACCTGTCAGCCCGCGTGGTTCGCCGGCTGTTGTTAAATTGTAGCTAATGATTGGTAAAATTCCATCCAATCATGCAGATTGACAAGAGAATTCCATAAAGGAAAATCATTTGTGTCAACTCTGCCACGGAGAAGGTGACGGCTGGCTAAATTAGCGTCCGTATAGATAATACATTTGATCCTGATTAGCGTATGCGAAGCGTCAGCATTTTTGCGGGGAATGCTGACATCAAGCTGAACGTCCTCTCAACGTAGTCAGAAAGTTTTCTAGGCACGAGCCATTTGTGTGTGTAAGAAAAAAAAAATATAACGAGCGCATGAGAGTAACTTGTGTACAAGTGCCGTGTGAAGGTATCTTCTGTTGGATGTGTGCATGTGTTACTCTACAGTCCCAAAGGGGAGATGCTGAATAACAGGCCCTGTTTGACAGGCCGGGACGCTGAGAGCTGTCAGCTCACGTTGCAAGGCCGAGGATGAGGAGCAGGAAAGAAGGAGAGTGGGAAAGGAATAAAGAAGGAAAAGAAAAGGAAGAAGGGGATTTAGAGAGGGTGCTCGGTGTGTTTGGGCTAATAGGAGACCGGCGTTGCGCTCCTCCAGTAAGAAGAGACAGTGGAACTCTCTGGACAGTTAGCACAGCGCATCCTCGCATAGATTTCCTGTCAGATGATGTCTATAAGAGGAGTGAGCTCGTCGATAGAACAGCAAGGAAAAGAGCTATCCAGGATGCAGGAGGGAAAAAAAATGCACCTGGAATAACCGCACCTTTTCATGTTTTTGTTTTTGCTCCCCCTTTTTTGCACGCACATGCTCTGTCACGCATCGAATGCAAAAAAGTCAGCCAAGGAAGAACAAGAAAATGATGAGGTTTGGGATTAATAAAATAAAATGAAGTGTGTATGTCAACCTTCAGGTCATAGGGAGAATGTCTTCTATTTTTTGTATTCATAAGAAACACATTCAAAGGGAATGTTTAAATGGATGGGGATGTTTAAATCTAGATGTATATGAATAATCTACTGGCATGATGAGATGGAGTGAAGATTAAACATCCCACTGTTGTACATTTTTCATTGCTGTTCATCCATTTAAATTAGTTTGAAGATATATGGCCTTTTTTAAATTGTATTTTAAAAAATATATTACATGGACATGCCTGCTTCAAGTTCGCTTTGGGTTGACAATGCAAAAATCAAATTATTAATTTGCTGAATTTGCTGAAAACATTTAAAATATCGTACTGAAGATATGTCTTTCAAATAGAAAAATGTACGGAATAATTTTATTTAATGATGCAGTAAAGTATGTGCATGTATGTTAATCAACTAATAATTCATCAAATAATTTTTCATTTTCAATGTTTTATTAAGTGTTTTAATTTCAACTATTCATAAACATCATTCATTAAAACAAGCCGTCTTCTAGAGAATCAAATTAAAACCATTGCTTTCACAGGGTCAAATTTAAACATCATTGCTTTTTAATTTTTCTGGATCGAACCAGTAATTGTCAATTTTAAATATTGTCCTATTATTGTTTTTAAAGAAAGGGATGGACATTAACACATTTTTGTATCCAATTCATCAAATCACCATTTCTTTAATACTAAAGTAGTTATTAGTCAAGCTTGATTTTGTTTTGCGTTAACTGTATCTTATGTAAATGAAGCAAATTCTCAAATATCACGTACAGCACAAATTGCAGTTGGCAGTGATCTGTGGTGACTCTTACATTTTAATTGAGGCATTACTGGGAAACATAAATGACATAAGAGAGCCTCCAACTCACAGAAGTAAGAGTGATGTTATTTAATGCAAAAAGTAAAATGTCAGCATTACCATACATTGCTAATTGGGTGCACTTTGCCTTCAGTTTTAAAATGTGGTTTTCTTGAAAAATAAATGGCCTGCTTGTAGATGTATTATTGAGTACAAACATCACTGAGATGTTAAAATGAGAAGAAAATGCGCAGTGGTGAGATCAAGCTGAATTCATTTTGAGTATGTGCAGTCAGTCGTTTACAATACAGTCATTTTCTGACCAAGCCTGCGTGGAAAAATGCGTTTCATCTAATTGAACATGTTTTCTGGGGAACATGTGTTGCTGCGTATGGGAAGACTCAAGATCAACTAAGGTAGCACACTGTAGCTACTGGCAGAACAGGAGGAGTCGACATAAGACTTGATTAATTTGCTGAAGAGATAATCTGATCTGCATATCTATCCATTTTGACAAGTGTATCTTGGCCTTTTGACCCCATAAGATTTGCTCCATAAATATGAGTGACGCTTCAAGACCTCATCATGGTTGGAGTGGTGGCCCAATCGAGATGGAATATTTGATTTCAGAAATTGGAAGGACTAGGCTTGTGATGTTCATTCCTGTTCACGTCCCCTCACTGTAAATGTAAAAGATTATGTCCCTAGTACTAATGCATGTTATGTCACAAGTTCCCAGCGTTAGCATTAGTGCTAGGTTTTTAAAGTAAAACTATATAAATGGCCATGTTAGTGTTGTTGGTGACTCTCGTAAGATTAGTTGCGAATTCATCAACTGTAATCTGCCACGGAAAGTAAACAAAACCTAAAAAACAGTTCGTAGATGTGGGGTTCAAATCTGCTGCTCATTTTTCTCCCCATGCGCATTATAGGACACTTAGGGTACATTATATTATATTACTGGAGGTTTGCATTTTAGTACGAGAGCTCAGTAATCCTTGGCTTCCTATCCGAATGTGTGGCAATATGTGTCTTTCTCTATTAAATTCTTTGAGGCGGGGGTTAATACAATTTAGCCTGGATTGCCTGTGGATGTGTTTATTTGGGGATCGTTGTCAGCCCGCAGGCTTTGGTGCACTCTCACCCCTCTGTTAAGTGGGAAGATGTAGTGTAGACTTCCCGGGCAGCGCCATCATTTTCCTCCCACGGTATCGCTTTTTAATAAGTGTACGGAAATGGAAGAGGGCTTGATGCGTTATGAATTTGTTTCTACATATCACCCTCAACCCGCGCTTCTCATTTCATCAGTTTTTTTTTTTTTTTTTTACAAACGCACCGTAGTGGAGTCCAAATTGTGTCACGTGCTAAATCTCTGTCAAGCACATTCAGTTATAGTTCCCAGAAAGGGACAAGACTTGTGGCTCTGGTCCATTGCATGTTGTCATGTGTCCAATGTTTTACAACCTCATATTTCATACATATTTGAAAAAAAATAGAATAACCAGATTCTAATTTTATCTTTTTTCTCCCTTTTCATACATTTTATGTACCACAATATTTTCCAGATGAATTTTAACTTCAACATAAACAAATGGTGATCAATATATAATTAACAGAGTTCCCTGTAAATATTATTACGCTACACTCGAGCCAATTATATTCACTATAGAATAGTCATACATTTTTCAGACTCACAGAAGCTCACAAATATGATTTTTGTTTTAATTCTATATTGCACTATGTATCGGCATGTAGTATCATGTCTGATGTTTTTATTATTCTTTTGCAACCTCTGAGTTTGCCGTGCTGACATTTGTTCTGCCTCAAGTATCAATAAAATGATAGTGGCATGGGGTATAATGAAGTTTAAATTTAGCTGTAGCTTTACTTGTTTGAGTGGGGGTTGCTGTCAAAACCAATAAAGTCAATTTCTCCCCTAGCAAATTTAGCAAGCATATTTTCTGTTTTTCTTTCACTGTGCTTTTTAACACACAGTATCAAAATTTTCTACTCTAGATGCATTATGAAATCGATTGATTGGTGAGATTGCCGATCTTGGAGAATGTGGACATAGTTTGCAAAATGTGCTTGGAGAATTAATTATTGTGCTTGCCAGCACTACAGCTCTGGTTCACTTATCATGTTAATAATAAATAATCATCTATAAGCTAGAGAGAAGCTAGAAAGTAGATCAGTAAGCTACTTAGCTCCATGGGATTCAGGAAAGTGTAGCACTCCTGGTAAGCAATTAAAAAAAAATGTCTCAACTGTAGAAACATCTTCCAGGTGTGGAGTCTGCTCTTCAGAGTTTGCCTCATCTTTTGTGTGGAATGCAACTGTTTCCACAACAAAGCAAAAAAAAAAAAAAAAAAAAAAAAAAAAAAAGACAGGGACTGTCTGCTGGGATGTCTTATTGTACTCACCACAATGTTATCAGCTGGATGCAGTTTTCCCAACATTTGAAGAAAATCAGTCCGATCTTTGACTGCAGACTGCGCTATGAGGCAGCTGTTGGGAGTCTCACCAGCTTGAAGAACACTAAGGATGAACATTTTCATTTTTCCAGCTTACTCTAATCCATAGGAAAAAGCTCCTGTAGCCTTGCTTTTCCAGAAGATTTGTTTTGCATCTGGCTATATATATATATATATATATATATATATATATATATATATATATATATATATAGGGCATCCTTTCAGTCATTTTCCTGTTTTTTTTTTTCCAAACCCCACACCAACCCAAGACGGTGGCATGCATGGTTACAAAGTGTGTCATACCCTCCCAGCGATACAACAGCTAATCGTATTGCAGGTTGGGTGCAGCCTCAGAGACTGCTTTATTATTATTATTTTTTCTTTTTTTACTCTGCGCCCCACTGATTAGATTCATAATGACGTGAGCATGAGCATCAGAAGCCATCGCTACCTAGATCCAACGCAAGATTTTGTGGACATAAAATGGACTTTGAAAGACCAGCTGGCTGGAACTTTCTGTCTTTATGATTGAGGTGTATTGCTTATTGTGTATATGTACTGACCAAACAATCAAACGAAGCACTGCAGAATAATCAGCGTGTCATATTCATAGACATTTTTCCCATGTGTGCCTTCCAAGCTATATCCTGATATAAATTATGTGTGTTTACCATGTAATTAAAAGCTTCTCTTAAATTAAGGTAGGATCCTCAGTTTAAAGTGAGCGAGAAAAAAAAGTCTTTTTGACTTTGACTTCAGCTACAACACTTTTGAGATAAAGTGCGCTTCAGGTTTGAGGCTACAGAAAAAAAGCAATTTAGATTTTATTAAAAAATATGGGTGATTGACAGGAAATTAAAGTGGGCCCGGACTGGACCGGCTGTCAGGCTGATCTGAAAGAAGGAAAACTATTATTCTGATGCTGAATATGTTTGCTTGTTTGAAAGTCTCCCCGTCACTGATTTTTAATTTCCTTGTCAGACGTGTTTGCTTACGAGCACAATTGTACGTTTGACAAAGTCTGCAGTCAATAGTTGAATTTGTATTACACAAAATTCATCTCCAAGAGATCTTAACGAAGCACGTTGGTGAAGAGCGAAACGCCGTATCGTTTTGAAAATCCTTTGGGGTTTTTAAATTAAATTTGCTCATGAGTGAACTTAACATGGTGTGCTAATATTTCACAGTACATGCATTTTGTCTTTAAACAGAGACTATGGTGGCCAAAACTTGTTTCCGTCAAAAGTTTGGAAACACTTTAACGACATTGCTCACATGCACATTTAGAGAAACAAATCCAAGATACTAACTCTTGGAAATGGAGTTGAATGAAATAGAAAGTCCTTCCAAATCATACAGCATTATCCACCTTATAAAGCTGAGGAAAATTCAGAGATATGCAGAGCTGTTATCTGAGGAAATGGTGCTTAGTGGAAAATTCTAAATTATTAAGGACTTTCTCGTGTGTTTTTATTCACATATTTTGTGAACTATAAACAAAATAATTCCATCCATATATTTAATAATAGAGTCCATAAAGGCAATGGAAATGGGGTGTTTCCAAACTTTTGACTGACTGCAATATTGATAAACCTTGCAGCATAGATGACGTGTGTTTATTGGCTGTTTTGTAGCAAAATGAAAACGTAATTTACCCCAGAACACAAAACCATTCTTTCTACATTGAATTTATTGAGTTTTAATGCACACTATTGTCATAATAGAAATAAGAACCACAAAAAATATCAGAAGACCACAATATAGATGACCCTCGATCAAATCCACCAAAATCATGCTGCAGTATGTGTGCCGATACATAGTGACGTGGTTCCAGCAAGTGTAATGTTCAGATGACATTTGGGCACCAAATTGTCATGTACACAGGTAACCTGCAATGGAAAATCATTATTCATGGCATTGCTTCACACATCTCTTTCCAGTAGTTTATTCATGCAGTTCCAGCCCTGTGATGTGACTCATGTGAGGGTACAATATTTGATTAATTTGCTTCAATGGTAGAGTAAATTAGTTCTATATACAGTATATGTTGCATGTCTTATCAAGCCATGTTTAACACAATTCTTTAGAGACCACCGATCGTTTTGTTTTAGCACCCCCCCAGCTTCGAAAAAATATGATGCAACACACAGCACTATTTGAATTCATCTGACAAGCTGCGTTGAGATTGACCACCATCCACTGCTGTTAATATTCACAATGCCCTAGATTTGTCATAGATACTGTCTCTGATGCAGCTCTAGGCTACTTCACTATGGCACAGATTAATTATGTGGTATATTTAGACATATCGACTGATTCAAGGAAGAAAAAAAGAGGAAAAATAGAGTCCCCGTATGCCAAGATGAAGCACAACTCCTGTCAAAAAAAAAAGCATATACTATGGTTGAGTTAACTTAGTGTGATCCGTGATGCTCTTGGCAGGCTTGGACACGTCTCCACGTGGGCTAATTAAGTTAGACTGTCATAAATGGCTTCAGAGTCAGACTACACCTCTTGTTTGATACAAGTGAATCATGAGCTTACTGTGACTGTCCAGCCGCCGATAACTTTTTCAGAATTAGATGGTGGAGGCACCGTATATTTAAATATCCCTGCAAAGTCTCCAGTTTAGGAGACGATGTAATTCAATGTGTCACATCTGCTCCCAGATGAGCTCAGTAGGGTTTACCGTTAATACAAGTGGTTTGCGAACTGTACGAAGGACAGCTATCATGGCTGTGTAATCTACTTGCATCACACCATCCATGCCACAGAGGGCTTTGTGTTAGTCCAAAGAGGAAGCGGGTGACAGCCCACACAATCAATATAAATGCGAGATCAAGTCCATTTAGGGGACTTGCCAAGGTTAGTCATAGGATTGCTGAAGTTGGTAGATATGTCTGAAGAGGGATATATATCATCATTTGTCAGAATATGCGGCACGTCCTTTGGTCTCTGTGGTGCGCAAGCACCATTGGTGAAAAACAAGACACATGGAATTTCTTTATCAATTGCCGATCAAATATTTTTGTTTTTAAGAGAAAACCCAAATCGAATGTTGAACATTCCGATGAAAGAAAAAAGAACATTGTGGCTTTCCAGGGCGAGAAAAAAAAATGTCTCCAGAAAATCTTTTGAACCAAGGTACTGCACTTGAATTATTTGGGGATACGGTTCAGCCCTTGAAGCATCACTTTTTTATCATTCAGCCTTTTGCGTCATCTTTTTTGTTGTTGTTGTTGTAATTTTTACTTCTACTTAGCCCTCAAAATTGCAATTCATGTTTGTTTTATCTGAAGGGAAACCCATGTGCTGAAAAAATAATTTCATCGAATTCAAATCATGATGCGAGACCTAATTAGAGAATTAAGTTTTATTACTAGTGTGGTATATTTTGAAAATATTACAATGATATGACAATTAATCTTTGACTGTGGTGAGAACTGGCAATGATGCCAAATTAAACTTAAACAGTATTATCAAATATTTAAATTGTATTATTGTTATTTATTTTATTCAATAATAAAAAAAAAAAACAATGTTGAGATATAGCAACTTAATTCATAAGTGTCAAACTCAAGGCCCAGGGGCCAGATCCGGCCCAGCACATCATTTTATGCTAATTAAGTATTATTGAAAACTTCAAGTTTCTGCCAAAAAGGCAAAATTTTCCAGTTGTCTTCATTTTTTCCAATTTATTTTCAATACTCCTTTTGAATAGTTTTTAGAGGACCATACGTCAAACTTATTTAATTTCAAAGTCATAACAAGCCTCCGACAAAAAACTATAATTACAATGCGGTCCATGGTAAAAATGAATTTGACACCCCTGCCTTAGTTGGTCAATATTCCAAGACATGGACAAATGTCATGCTTCCAACGTTGTGAAAAAGGTCCGTGAAAAGTGTTCTCTGATGCCTGCGTGATTATTCATCTATTTTTTTCCTTTAAGTAGCTGTAATATGCCTACTATTTTATAATGTTGTAAACCTCAGACTTGAACTTTTCCACGCACAATAAAATCTGAAATGGTGGCAATATTTTCTGCATCACAATGTGTGCTACAATAAATGACAATAATCAGTCCACGGCTGTACCACTGAGCGGAATCTGATTTCATGCCCTATTATCCACTCAGAATATAATTAATTTTGACAGATGTGACAAGGATCTGAAGTGGATCCCATTGATTTCAAACGGTGTCACTGATGTCAAAGTGTCTTACTCTCATTAACAGGCATTGACTTTCTTTGCCAAGAGTTGCTACAAGAAGCTTTTATAGCAATGTTAGTGAAGTGCAGACTGTCTCCCATATTGTCCACGACTACAAAATTATTCAACACAGGCTTCTTAGTAACGTCAACAAATTGAATGTTGTTTGACTATACAATTGAAGCTGCTAGACCAAACTTCACATAACTTTCCCACCATGCAAACTCGTTAGAAAATGTCTTTGAAGTATTTATCATGAAATCAATGATATACAGTAAATGTACTTTTTCATAGCTGTTTGACTTGTCTTTTAGAAAGTGGGAGTAATAATATGAGTTGTTTTTTTTTTTTTTTTTGCACCAAATCAGCACAGCGTAGAGCAACTGTTTTATCAGTGGTTTAATTGACAAAACATTTGCTCGGTTTTTTCATTATACCGCCAGCCAGTTTAAATAGGCCAAAGTGTTGCTGTTAGTGGAGTTTGTGAGCATTTCCATGAATCTGTGTTTTATTTTATTCATAGAAAGCTCAATTCATTCTAAAAGAGTTAAAGTCAAGCAAGATTTTAAGTGCAGGAGTGGCTCGAAAATCCTTATTCACTCTAGTTTCTTTTACAAATTTTACTGCGGTGTGTAAATTGACACAGATTAGTAGACGTATTCATCACAGAGGGTTTTTGTTGTCGATTGTGGCGTTTATCCAGTGTGATTGATGTTGCGTTTGTGGAAGCTAGCAAAGCAAACACAGGCTGGCATTTAGTAAAGGTTTCCCTCTTCCTTTGGGAATCTATTGTAAAGATATACTTTCATTGTGGCACACTGTGTTGACAGTTTTTTTTTTTTTTTTAATGTTTTGTCCATTAGCAGATGAAGCCCATGTAGTCGTAAATGAACCACAATGTTGTGAGCCGAGAAGTAATAGTAATATTTGTTTAGATTTTATATTTTAGAATTGCCCAAATTAATCATGGAAAAAATTTTAAAATATAATTTAATAATATATATAAATACTGTATATGATTTTTAATCAGTCAATAATATGAGATTAATATACAAAAAAGGATTTGATTTGAAGGTTGTTCTCCCCTTCACTTTTATTAGGAATGTCCAGATTCCTACCAAGTGAAAAAAAATGTTGAAAATATGACTGTTAGGATGTTTTTTTTTTTCTTCCTTCTCAATACATTGTCATGATATTGGAAATGGAGTTTATCAGCTGATCCTCAAAATCAGGTGACTGACTCAGGTGCAAAAAAAAGTGTGAATGGGACATTCATACTTTTGATTGTACATTCATTTTGATGTTCTTTGGTTTCCTTATGAAAACTGAAAGTGTTTGTTTTTTTTTCATATGTGTAACCTCAGCATCACCCAGCATAGAGGTTATTGTGAGATTATCTTGTATTTCACCTATTGTTTCAATCTACTGCAGGGTGTGTAGTTTAACATAATTTATGAGGCAGTCAAATTAACGTACTGACATTTCTGGAATTTTTTTTAACTGGGATACACTATATATCATTGCTTCTAGTTGGCATAAAATATAGTCTAATTTCTGTCACCAAATTGCCAGGTTCGACGGAGGCATGCCATTGAAAACATCGTCAGTACGCCGTAGACCTGTACTGTGTGCATGTGTCAACAAATATGTGTCAATAAATGAAGCGTCCCTGGAATGACAGGTAAAGCTGGATGAAAGCTGAAGATCTATTCATGCCGAGTAAGAGAAGTGTACATCACACTCTGTGGTGGATGAATACTCCCTCTAGTTTGTAATACTGAATAATAAAAGTCATTTAGTTTTCTGCTTATGTCTGTATTTCAGTGTGGGTTCATGAATTTCCAGCATGTCGCCTGTTAGCATTGAATAGCGGGAATTCTCAGAGGCCAGGTTCTGCTCTCCAGCTTAACAGTATGGTGCAGCTTTTTTCCTAGCTCAAAGAAAGAGGGGAAGAAGGCCCGTTCAGGAGGTCAGCTCCGAGCTCTTGACATTGCTCACTGCTTGTCTGTGGTTCTGGGCAGAGGCTCATTATCACGGGGGCTTCTTGGAAGAGACTGGCTTTGTTAGGATACAGCTGTAGGTGTTGAGGGGGTGAAGGCAGAAGGAAAGAATAGATAAAGTGGAAGTTTCTCTGTGGTCTGCTGCAGTTGGTGCTCAAGGGCCAGTTGGCTAAAATATGAGGGTCTGCTATTGTGTGTGACAATATGTATTCTTGCCAGTTTGTTTCTGTGCTGTGTTGTAACCGATGAATCATGCACAGGTGCAGTCACAATGACAGTATTTTACCCGTTTCTACGCCTCTCATTTTGCTTGTTTGTGAGAATCGGCGCCCATCTGATATGTTTTTTGGTCCTGTGTCGACTTTTGGCTCAAAGAATTACCAATGTTTGGCTAAATATTTTTTAAAATTAATAATGAATAAAATAGCACTTTTTTCCTCCCAATTCTTTTCAAGAGGTGTCAATGATATACGGATGTTCACTATTCGCAGGATGTCCTTGTACTTATTCTTTGTGAATAATTCCTTGTGAATATTGTTAAACAAAAAAATAAAAAAAAAACAAAATCCCTCCCAAAAATTATTTTTCAGCTTCCAAAATGCATTGCAAAGCGCAATTCATGACGTCATAAAGATGTATTTCTTGTCATTTGTTTGTGTGATAACATATAGTGGTGCCTCAACTTACAAAATTAATTGGTTTTGGAAGAAGCATGATGTAAAAAAACAAAGAAAAGAGTAAAGCATGAACATGATGGTCCTTTACTTTTTAACTGCTGTCCTCATCGTTTTTTGCCCTATTTAGTTCATGTTCTCTCTCAGAAGTGGTTTTTGCTTGGTATTTTGTAAAGAACTGACTTGTCATTTTTTAACAATCCTTCAAAAATGTCCAAGGCAAGGCATCTTTTTCCAAAAAAGGCCCATCTTGTCGCATTTAAAAATTTTCTGTGTAACGCAGCCTTCATCAATCACCGATTGTTTGAATTTGTCTGCTGCTTTGTGGTCGGCGCTACTTGCCTCACCATGCTGAAGAACAGAGTGAATCCAGTCCTCTTTTTGAACTTTTCGAACCACCCACACGATGCCTTAAACTCCCGGTGTTCTTTCGCAGATCTTCCCACTCTTGCACCCTCCTTCACGAGGTCATTAAAAATGACACTTGCCTTTCTGCAAATCATTGCTTCGGTCACTGTGTCACCAGTCATCTCTTTCTGCTTTGTCCACACAAGTAACAACCTCTCCATCTCATCGTTCATTGCTAACCTCTTCCAAGTTATAGCAAGGCTTTTGGGAGGAGTCATAGTTTTTAAGCTTCTTTTTGTGGCGGTTGTAGATACATTATGGCTATATTCTTTGGCGAGATCAACCAAACGCATCCCTTTTTAAAACTTTTCGATTATATCGTGTTTTGTTTGTATGGACAAAAAAAATTTCTTTTTCTTTTTCTCTTTTCTCCATCACTTTCTTGGAGTCCATAGTAAAGTTAATAGAATTACGTATAACGATCGGAACACCTCATGGCCCGAGGGGTGAATGACGAGGACGCTGCATAGACACATACAGTAAAGGTCCCTCTTAGCCAATGGGAGGCCATGGAAGATGCTACGTAATAGCCAATAGCAGTGCAGCTACAAGTATGTTGAGTTCAATTAATTCTCGAAGCTGTGAGTTGCATTCAGTGAAGTCCAGGAAAGTTACATACTGTATTTTTACCACTTGTACTCCAAAATTAGTTTCGTAATGAGGCAATATTTTGCTGTTGAGGCGTTTGGTAACTCGAAAATCACATATGAAGAGATGTTTGTAAGTAGAGGTACCACTGTACTCATGTAAAATTTATGTAGCTTTCGGTATTTTATGATTTGTATTTGTTTAAACTGTGACTTTGGGTGTATAGTGAAGGCTTTCCTGTAAATTCCTTGCACAACTTCCTTATATTGCTCATCTAATCAGAGCCTGTAAAAATGAAGACTCACTTCGTTTTGAATCACATGTCCGCAGAATGAACTTATCAAAAAATTACGTTACATATATTTAATGATACAATGGTTTGGATTTATGTGTCATGAATAATGACACTGGAGTTACATAATTAGAGTATATGAAAAGTCAGGTAAAAAAAAAAATGTGGACAGGTTTTTGTCCATAATCATCTCATTAATCGGCCTGGCTGTAGTTGGAATTAACATTTGACCTTTGTTTGTTATTTAGCATCTTTCTATACAACTTAACTTATTCAACTTTGCATCATCAGTAATTATGCTTACCTGTATCTCGGCAGGGAGGTTCTTTTAGGAGTAACTATAGTAGAGTTAATGAGACCACAAAGAACATATGCAATGCCAAATGTTACTGAATGCCAGTGTTTTTCTCATTCTTTTCAGTCCACGGCAGTTAAACCACAATCCTTATTGATTTTTTTTTCTTTCTGTGAACCGCTTCTAACTTGACAATTTGGTCGTACAGTCGTTAGTTGAAACCGCGTTTTTTTTTTTTTTTTTCTTCACATGAAAGCCAAAAGGAATAACAAAACAGGGCAATTTTGTGACAAGGGATGCGGAAGAAAAACAATCAGAAATGCGGAAAGCCATTTTTCTATCATTATAGGAAACCCGATGAAATGTACAGTGGAAGTCTGCAGCCGGTGTCAGTTTTCATGTCTGTCACACTCTATCAGCGAGCGGGGCTAATGAGATGCTACATTCAACCTGGGACTCAAGCTGGAGAAGTGCCGTTAGAATCTAGGGAATTCCAAAAATCTAGCATCTGGTGCAAAACAGAGGAGCCCTCTGTGGCACAGTGGTCATTAACTTCTGGGATTTAGCGGGATGTGATACCCCGTTGAGAAAAAGTTTCCACACTGATGAGAATGCTTTTTCCAACTTCACCTATGTTCTGCCCAGCGGAAGCAACACACGTCAAAAAGGACCTGAGAATGCCTTTCCGTTAATAGATGTAATGGATGTAACATGATGACATGCGTTTAAGTCTGTGGAGCTGATTAGATTGTAGATCAAATTCTAGGTCAAATTCTTATGAAGGATTCGACTAGAAGGTGCTCCGTGTTTATAGAATTCAGTCAAATGTTATTCTGCAGGTACAGCAAAAAGGACGGGATTATTCATAGACATCAAATTAACAGTTGCATCTCTTCTCTCTATTTGATGTACAGTCCACATGCTTTCATTTACTGGACACCTGTGGCCATGCCTGCATGATCACCACTGCTTGAAATTAAAGATCAGTGAGTACTGATATCAGGTAGCCGTATCGGGCCAAAAGGGCCTTCTTTCAAGGTATTCCAAAATTTCCACTCCATGCCCCACACATCAAATTTCAAATAATCCACATACAAAATAATAAGACATGCAGACCAAAGGTGAAAAAAAAAAAAACTAAAAGAAAATAACGCATGAAAATGATTATATGCTGGATTTGATGTCATCAAATGACTGGGTAGACCAAATATTTTTTTCATATTTTTATAACATAGTTAGTCTTTTTTGAATGTCCCACTCAACCTCATGCAGCGCTGTTATGCATATGATCAGAGTAATTTATAGATTTTTTTTAATTTACTTGCATTTTGCAAGTGTCATCTTGGCCAGCAGTAAAAGCTAGCTAAACAGCTAGTTTCTGCTCAAAATGTTAAACATTGTATATACTCCGATTAGAGTGCCAGGGTTGTACCAAGTGTTAAGTCATGTAATAAAAGATGTACCATTGAGCTAGAAAGTCGCCCAAAAAAGTCTTTCATAGTTCATTACCTTTTACTGATAACTTTGTACCAGGAAATCATTCAATTGAAGGTTTAATTTTCAAGAATTGCAATTTTCCTAGCCGCATGGAACTCATGACCAATATTTAAGGGAAGAAAATCCTCACTGTTGCAGTTTGACACCAGTCTGAGGCTGGTGTACCATATCAGTATAACATCATGTGCATCAGAAAGAAACAAAGGACTTTCTTCACAATTATCTGTCATTGTTAATTGAAATGTAAAGTATGTAAAATACTAGCAGCATGAAAATGTAGTATTTACGAGTACTCTTGGGGAAAAAAAAGTGTCAAACATCCCAAGTTGAAATAATCAATCGTGGCCCATTTAGCTTGCCTTGCCTGGTGGTTAATTCTAAAATAATCGCTGCAGGCAAATTATATCGAACTGAAATGTGTTCTTCTCTTTCCAAAAACGATCCTGGCATTTTGATCCTATCTTGCTGTTTATTGTAACCATGGTTTAGATACCAGATACCCTGAAACCCAAAACACAAATCGGACAAAAATCATTTCATAAAAGAGGCATATTGGCCCAGGAAAAACTCTGCATTGTTGGTGGTCTGATAGTCTAGTTGCTCAGTCACTGAACTACTGCTGCTAATCAATAAGGATCTTTAATAGCAATTTCCAGGCCCCCTGTTGCTTATTGATCCCAGTCAGCAAACATTTCACTTTGATCATTATGATCTGGGGCCTACGGCTCACTTCCTGTGGTTTTTACTCACCACATGCACGTGATTGATCTTCAGAGTGCGAGCGAGAGGTGACTGCCACACCACCCGTTGACTCGCCGTGCTTCGTAATGGAATGAGCTAACCAGGACGGATACCAGGGGATCCTGCTGTACTCACGTCCAATTTCACTGTAACCATAATTTACGGCTCTACCCGGCCAACCAAAGAGGCACCCTCAATAATCTCTACTTTCTTCACGTCCACCAAAATGCATGTGGACAAGATAGGCAATATTCTATGGAGCGTTCAGCCTTCTCGCGCGGGTGAAGAGTTTTATCCTGGACGGCTTTTGGCTTGAAACAGTTCTCAGAGTTCACAAGGCCCTTTTGAACTTTTCTGGCAGGTTGGGCCAGAGCTCTTATAAAGGTATAAGGTATTTTACCACACATTGAGCTTTCAGTCTGTACCATGCATCCATGTATTTTATATGGTTTTCCTATCATCTGGTTACTAATTTAGCGGCAAATGTCATCCCTTATGTCTCATGTATTTGCCAGTCCAATTCTAATATTGCATTACAAGCTACGGACTTCAGTGCATCTGCCTTACAGTTTTGTTGTGTGAGGAGTTTGCAGATTCTCCCTGTGGCTGCGTGAGTTTTCTTCGGGTACTCTGGTGTCTTCCCAGATTCCTAAAAACATGCATGATAGGTAAATTGAGCTCTCCAAGCCTTTAGGTGTGTTTGAAGAATTCTTTTGTCAACTTTTTTTTTTTATCATACCAACATGACTACCGGCACTGCATTTTCTCCCAATATTTTTTGAGTGGCTGTGTCGCAAATAATCTTTTAAGTAAGAATTCACGGTCCTTTTTTCCCCTTCTGTATCAGACATATATTCAGTGTTTATGTCACCTCGTGAGCTAAAAGTTTGTTTGTCAGGGAGACAGTCAACTTTACAAAGTGAGAAATGAGCAGCATTTAGGAGAGCCTTGAAAGGGCATTATAGACGGATTGACATTTTAAAAATCAAAGTATCACAATCTTTTTTTCATCGACTTGATAGGTTTCTTTCAAATCCACTTGCATTCGCACCGAGTTGTGTTGCTTCTACCAAAGAACTCTGGAGATATGCAGCAGTGTAATAATATACATTAACCTAGACCAAAAATGACACTCTTGCATAAAAATGATGTGTAACAGGAGTAATAGAAATTGTTGAGAAGATGCTAGTTGTCCATCATAGCATGCTAAATGGATAAAGGCCTAGATACACACTCTGGCATTCGACCCAGCCATCACACCGGAAAAAAAATGATGGAAATTACATCACAGCAGACAGATAGGGTCATGACTATTACATACTGTACATTCTGTGCATATGTGCAGAGAGATATGCCTCCATAACATTGGCAGCTGTAGACACTATTGCTCATTGTTAGAAAAAGCCAATCGCAAAGCTCTTTATGGGGGCGGTATATAAAAATGTAAATGCTGCATACCACTCACTCTTTTCCACTCACAATGAACTTCCATCTGAAGCAAACCTTCTTGCTCTTGATATAGTATTGTGCAATGCTGAGATCAGTTTAATACAGAATGGTACATCCAGTCGTGTGCCCATGTCTTCCCATAGCGGGGTTTTTTCACTTTGTGGACGTCCCCTCATGGTAATAATATACAATTCCCGTCTCTCTTGCACCATAATGATGATTTCATCTTCCATCAGAAAAAAAAAAAAAAACTGCATTCAAATTGTCTTTTTCTTTTAATTTAATTTATTGTTAAACCATGTAGCCTATGATATTTTAACGTTCCCCCACTTGCTCAAATTCCACTGTTGCCATATTATAATGTTGCGTAAAGTACTCATTTTTTTTTCCTTTGGCAATATCTGTTTACTTTTCTAGCATGTAAAACCGAAAAAGAAAATGAAATTTGCAAAAATCTTTTTCTACGGCCAGCTGAAAATGTTGTGATCTGTCCCGGTTGCTGTGGTTAGAAAAATAATGCAATCTGGTATTTTAGGAACAAAAGAAACAAAAAAAAAAAAATCACAAATATTGGCTGAAAATACAAGAGATGCAATGAGTGGACAAAGTAGCATGTAAAAAATGTATAAAATATAACACACTTATTTTTTGTTATCCTGCTCAAGTGTTGATCACCTAAAATCTGACAGGTGTATGATGGTGGTTATGCTATTTATCATAAGGGTGTGGATTTAATTTAAAAACATGAAGTTTTTGGCAGTTCAACTCATTCTTATACAAATGCAAAAAAGAAGGTAGAGTTTGAAAAAAAAAAAAGGCAACAAATTATGCGATGAATAAAATTTGAGACATGCGCCCATCTCGTCTTTCAATTGCTCTTTGCATATGATATCAATCACAACATAACAAAATGAAGAGTTGTCGAATAACATGTGATATATGGTTGTAATAAGTCCCATACATGGGAAATGCATTTTCAACAAGGTCGTTGTCACTACATTTGACACACTTCATTTCATCCTCATCTGTCAAATTCACCATAAGATTATGGTTGATGTGCTCGGCTTAATGGAGGGGATGTGACAACTTGAAGTTGTTAATGCAGTATGAGTGATTCCAGGTCACGCTCTATCCAGGATGGAGCGCAGGCCCAGCCTGCTATGCATCCGTTGCGCAAAGCTGAATTTACTCAAACTACCAAAAATATCAGTTTAAATGAATGAATCTTTATTCATAACCCTGGGAAAATTTATACATTAATATGTAATATGTTTTATCTTATTAGTGCTTTTAATTTGAAGATATATATATAAAAATGTAAAAATGTTCATCACAACAGAATGTTTTATTATTTTGTTTCTTCAAGGTTACGTTCCTTTTCCTCAGATAACTGATTTGCATGTTTCTTAGTTTCTCACTCAACTGTGTTGTGAGTAGAAGCAAGAAGAGAATTGTGGTGAGATCCTAATATTTATTGACCCGACGGTAAATAGCAGTATTGATTTTAAACTAAATATCCTTTGAATAAAATGCACGATATATATTTTTGAATGAGCTAAACCATTCCGAATGACTTTTATGAGATAAAAAGAAAAAGGCAAGAAAAAAAGACTGTCCGGTTATCCAAGTCACTGTCACTGTCTCTCAACCTTTTTTTTTTTTTTTACCATGTGAAATATTTTCTCATCCAAGTCCTCTCACCAGTGCAAATCTTTTTTTTTTTTTTGGGGGGTGGGGGGGTTAAAAGCAAAGACTTAAAGACAATTTATAGTTGCAACTTTAGATATATTTTTTTCAGCAATTCCAGAAGATTTCGTGATATCATCTGTGTTGTTTCCGGCTCGTCTGTCAAAAAGTGTCACCAATATGCAACTATGAAAGAGAGCCATGCACAGTATTTTGCAAAGGAGTCACTATAACACAACTTAGCAATATATTGATTCATCTTTCAATTAATTTGCTCTTAATTTTGAAAGAAAAAAAAATTACTATTCCTGTCTCGGCATCATCCATGCATCCATCCATCCATTCATGCATTCTCTACATCTTATACAGAATCTAGTGTGTTAACTTATCACCAACCTCCTCACATACCCTAGAGGGACTAGTATGCCCCTTTGAAAAAGTCTGGTTCAAGTAAGCGATGCTTATAAAGTAGTATAAAGATAAAGCCGATTTCAAATAATGTAGTTCTACGCCTGTATTATATGACAGCATGCTTGTATTAATTATACAAAGCATTAACATTTCTGTTGTGCAGTGATGACATAAAGAGAGTAAGAGATGTATTAAAGATAACATGCAGTTTTATAGCCATGTTACAAGCCACTTCTGTGGTGAAGCTAAATATGGCTACTTAGGCTGAGCTTTCTTCAAGTGCATCGCAGTCATCTGCTGTGATAGAAATCTCTTTATTGCGTAATCTGTATTACCTTAGCCACAAGCTATGAACATCAGCATGACACCGCATAAGTAAGGCTGAATAAAAGTCTGTTTTTTTCTCTCCCTGACACACCAAATGAAATTACGGCACGCCTGATCTAAGACTTCATTTGCATTGCACTCATTTAACTCTGAATACAGTAAGATCATAAGACAGCAAGTCGGACTTGTTTGTGCTTGTCTCCCGCATCACTCATTACGACACCGTTAAACATGCCGGCAGTAGAACTTCATTATACAAAATTAATTTGCAACATTAAAACAAAAGAAAGCACTGTTTTCTTCAGCATTGATCACCAACGCAACATCTGGCTTCATATTGCAAACAATGAGATGCTAATTTCAACCCAGCACGCATCAGTAGGCACATTCATGTGTTACAGAATATCATGACACAATTAATGTCTAAAATATCACCCTGCGTGTAATGATTAAGCAACTAAAGGACAAAAAACAAAATGAGAGTAACATGAGGGCTGATTATTAATGTTGCTTTGACATTAGCATGCCCGGCCTGAAGAATGGCATCTTCTGCACCGCTCTTTATGACTTTATGAGGAGAGTGATGGACCATTTCATTAGCCTCTCGCTTAGTAGTAATTAATGCACAAATTTATGAAGCCTTTGATTAATTGGAGGAACAAGTGCAGTCAGAGCTATTCAAATATGACACCCTCACTAAAAAGCTCATCTAGTAATAAAAAAGCAGACAGTAATCAAGCAGTAGTGCTTTTTTTTTTTTTTTTTTTTTAATTGTTGGCAGGGATTCACTGCATATAAGCCAAGTTACAATATTGGGAGTAATGTGTGACGGCTTTCCAAATTGCAGTTGAGGTTATGGCTTCTCTATGAAAAGAGACGCGTGGCACATACTGTACAAACAAGCCTAGTAAATAAAATCTATTCAACTTCAATTCTTGAGTTATTCATATCAACGTTGTATTTTTGACAAATTTGTGAAAGTTTGTATTCATATGTAAAGTGCTGTGTTTTTCAGATCATAAGGTAAAGTAAACAGGAAGGAATTTATATTAAAGAAGATGATGATTTTCCATTCACACGGCACATCTGATTATAAGGTGCTCTGTTGGTCTGGTTGGAGATAATCAAAGGATAATAAAGGCTTTAAATCTAAAATAACGGTCCTTCCGAAGAGAGCTCACATTCCAATAAAGTGGTACTCGCACCTCACATTGAAAATAACTGCCCTAGACCAGTGGTCCTTCAATGGGAGTATATCTACCGCCGGGGGTGTGAGAATGCACTTCGGGAGTGATGTGAAACTTGAACAGTTTGTTTGTAATGCCCTTTAATGCCGTTACAGGAACAGTACATTTTCTTTTCATTAAATGCAAATTCATTGTTACACAAAAACAATTCTAAATTACTAAATTTTCTACAGACGTCTTAGAGACGTTGTATGCCTTCTCTTGGTTTATATGTTAAAAAAAAAGACATGATACTGTATTTTTGACAGCAAATAGTATGTTTTGTCATTGTATTATTCATCAAAGGGTGATCATCTATAACTACTCGCTTTAACTATTTACGAGGTCGGCGAAATTGGAGCCAGACACAAGGAGTCATGCTACCTGTGACAGTACAGAATTTTCAAATTTTAGGCAAGGCAGAGTGCATTTTTCCTGTCTTTTGGATCTGCCTAATTGTCCATTAATGTTTGTCCAGCATTGTGGCTTGGTTGGCTGTAAAATATGATGAGTTTTGTTTGTACAATGTGTTCTATAGTTGCTTAAACAGAGATAGTGAAATATCTTTTTCAAGGGATAAAGTCAGAGAAACTTGAGTCACAAAACCCAGATGGAGAAACTCTTACCAACAACAACAAACAACCAATTGTCACAGCTTTCACACCTCTAAAGTTTCTGTGATGGCAGCTTTGGGCTGGTAGTAAAAGGTGAATAGGAGGTGCTATCACCCCACATTACACTCATTACAATTGCTCTTGTCCTCAAAATCATCATGACAAAATAGTGTAATGTACTTACTGACTTGGGTTTTCTTTACTCGCTGGAGAATGATTTCCCTGGTTTTCATCACTTGACTTGTGACACTATCTTGAAAGCTGATCTCTGAGATGATGTGACTAATGTAAAACAAGGCCAACTGTCAGAAGGAAACCCGTCAGTGCCAGTACACTCTTGTAACCGTCGTCTCGAGATCTAATGATGCGTGGCCATCACACGAAAGCTGGAGTCTGAGGTCTACACAAGGAAACGTGGCAGTTGCAGCGAAAGAGACGACACAGTCTGATAAGTCTTGTCGGAAGAAGAGGTGACATTTATGTGGTATTCCCTTGATGGGGCCTCCGTGTAGTTGTCCTTTATTTCTGACGGCCCCACAGAGGGCAGCCTTTTATGAAAAGAAAAACAAACAAAAACAATACAGCATGTAAAGTCAGGGTTCCTTTGCTTGTAATACCCAACTGATTTCCCTAAAAAATATTTTGTCACTGTCTTTCGATTGAGCAATTGGTCAACATTTAATAGTATTTCAATAGTATTGAACCCCCCCCCCCCCCCCGCCTGATAAGTGATTCATTTTTGTATTTGAAAAAAAAAAGAATTGCAGAGAATTTCACATGTAATTGCCAATTGATTTCCCTAAAAAAAAAAAAAAAAGTCATCTTTCGATTGATTGAGCAATTGGTCAATATGCAATCTTTTTGCGATAATATTGAAACTTTGTCTCCCCCTAGATAAGTGAGTCCATTTTAAATCTTAAATAAAAGTCATTGCCGAGACGAAGGGAATTATTTGTCTACTGGTCTTTTGGTTTTTCACCGGTCATTATTCTATTTCTTCTATTTTCAGCATATCTCAGATTCTGGAAAAATGGTGTTGCCATCGTCAGTGAATTTCACAACTCTATTTTTTTTCCTGGTCAGCTCCTGCAGCATGAAACACAACTGGTATTATTAAAAATGTAACTTTAGGTAGACAAACAAAAACGTACACTTTTTTTTTTAATTGACAATATGGCCACTCAAAAATTGGGTCAAATGTAACATCAGTCGATATCCCATGTCATGTTTCATTTCAGAACAGGACAAATGTAACTGATAATGTATGCAAATATTATTGAGGGTTTACATCAATAATGGGTTCTACACATTCACTCAATGCTCATCAATGATTGCTTTGTCTGAATCACTCTGAGCCAACTACATTGATCAAACTGAAGTTAACCTTCAGATTGTCATAGCAAACAAGAATGCACTTTCTATCCTCCACTTTTGTATTAATTTCTGTCATAGAAAGAACTTAAAATGGACATAAAGAAATAACAAGCAATGAAAATGAGCTAGCAGTGTCTTCACCATGAATGACATGTGGCTTTTTTGTATAAATACCCTCCTTTTACTCGCTCGGATGATTCAGAATGACATTTTAAAAGGAATGGAAAAAAAAAATAACCAGCAATAATTTGTCGCTCTACAGTGGGGGTCCACATATTTGTCACTGTCAGCCCCGCAGACTGAGGTTATGAGAGAATAGGAGCCACAATGAAAGGGAGGGGAGTGAGAAGAAAACGCCGTATGTTATTAAGAATAATGAGTAAAAAATTGCATAAGTCTTCTACCAAATCCCATATCAACTTTGCAGCTGGCGTTATCCCTGAAGCGTCTCATCAGTTCTGGACCAAGTCCCTGTCGCTTTGAGAAGGACATGTGCGCACACATACAGTAGACACACTTATAGCAGTCCATTAGCAGCAAACATGAGCCAACATCCAGTTTCTCGACATCCATCAATCTCTCTCAAGCCACACTGCCTGGGAAAAAATACCTAAGTCCATCGCAATAACGTTTTATTTTTTTTTTTTATTATTTGTGCTTTATTAGCGCTGGATAGCAATCTAACATTGAAATAAGAGAAGGGTCCATCATATTGTTTATACTGTATTCCCTCAAAACATGAATGTGTCTGCCCATCACATGATCGTGTTCTCTTTAAAATCTGAATAAACAACAGCATACCATATTTTCAGACTAGAATGTGCACTGAATTTTAATGTGGAGTCTTATTGAAAAAGTGTATTTTGGGAAATTTCCATACATAGTGCGCGTCGGATTATAAGGCACGCTCAGGGAAATAAATCAGTATAGAGAATTAGTTGAACTGTATTTATTTAATTTATAATTCATGTTATCGTTATGATACACCAATGTAATATATAATGCCTTTCATTTAATTTTATTAACTCATTCACTCCCTGTGACCTATTTTTACATATCTTTTCAAAACAAAGACCTTCATTATCAGGTACTTTTTTTTTTTTCAATATATTATTAAAGGAAGGTCAAAATTGCATTTTGTCAATACTTTTCATTTCTTATTGGTTATACTCCTGTATGCCTTCATTCAGAATTTTTTCCTTGGCTTTTGAAGGCGCAAAATTTGGA
This sequence comes from Hippichthys cyanospilos, assembly GCF_059441005.1. NCBI lineage: Eukaryota > Metazoa > Chordata > Actinopteri > Syngnathiformes > Syngnathidae > Hippichthys > Hippichthys cyanospilos. The sequence continues at coordinate 9,110,428 of NC_142378.1, read as the reverse complement.
TTTTGAGTGAAATCCAATATAAAGTTTTTTCACAACATTTGCTTGCCCCATGAGACAAATACTGCCAGCAAAAATGCCAGCTCTTCTCATATGACATACAGTGGAGTCAGTTATCAGTACCATAATTCTTAAATATGCATGTTGAGTGAATCCACTGTTAATAACAATATGCAGACCTGCTTCTCATGGTTAAGCACCGTACTAAAAAAATGGCTAAAGGAGAGAGAGCAGCAGCCATAAGGAACGCATCTAAAGAGAGGGGCTAACTCTCTTGAGTGACAGGTTTATATGGAGAGCTACAAGGAAGAAAGAGGCCCTGATATTTTCATTAAAGTGCTGTCACTCGCCCTCTCCACTGCCAACCTCTTGTCTTGTCACAGCACCATGCACACACACTCAAATAAGAGGGAGAGTGAGAGAGAGAGTGAGAGAAAGTTCTAAAACAATGCAGATTTTATGGATGTAAAATGATACATGCACAATTTATTTTATGTGAAAGTTAGCCCACCCCCTCCTCCACATTAACTTCAGATGTATTATTTGTTTTGTGAGTTTCCAAGTGGAATTGCCAATAAACTGCAAGGTCAAATATAATACAAGCCATCTAGTATAAAATAAATCAGATTAAAAATGTTGTTTTCTTCTTGAAAACAAAGAAATCATACATTAGTGTTTTTCTTTTTCGTCATAGTGACAACCGACAAAACATTTGAGCGGTAACATTGTCATCTGTTTTCATATTCTGGCCTTAGCGGTTATCTTTTTTCTTTTTTTGAGCATTAGACTTCATCTAATGGCCATTCATATTGTGTTTGAGAGTATGAGTGGACGGCTTATCTGTCACCTTCAAGCATTCTATCCTACTGTCAGTGGATGCAGCATCCACTCAAAAACTCTTTAGGAGCCCATTGGACAGTGTTTGTCACCATATTTCTTTCTAAGAGTTATTTTCACAAATAATCATAAAGAACATTCCTTATCCGTCTTCTAAACTGCTAGCTTATATTGGAATCAAATGTGATTATGAAATTATTTTCAGGGAACAAAACCTCACGAAGATGTTAAGTTTGATGATTAAACTACACACCCCTTCATAACGGAGACGCTATGATTGTAAACAAGTTTGATTACTTAACCAATGCATTATGGCTAATGCACCAAAGCAATAATATAAATGGGAAATGTTATTACCAAGATGGAAGTGTTTACTGCACAATTTTGTTATAGGCCTCCACAGTATTTGAATCATTGAAACATTTCATTTATAATCTAATGGACATATAAATCGGATGGACGTAATGTTCTTTTTCAATGATCCGCCATTAAATACATTGCAAAGAAGATAAGGGGATGTATCACTTTTGTCTTGAAACTGCGAGATGTTAATTTGAAATCTTGTGGAAGAGGACATTGAGATTAAAAAGCAGATATGTCGCAACAATAATATGACAACGTTTTTATGAAGCAACTGACAGGCTTAACTTCTTCATCACTCCTTTTCTTTTCAACTTGACAGGATTTCCTATATGTCTATTGATTTCTACCGCAGGTCGACACATGGAGTTGATCTTCGGTTGCGAGACTGAACATGTTCTGAGTCCGTTCATGAGCGGATCTCGAAGTCAAGGCCAGTCAACAGGGGCCGCTTAGAAATGGTGAGTAAACTCATCTTAGTCTCCATTTATAAGCGGTCTGTTCTTTGTTATCCTCAAATCAACTGTGGCATTCAAGCACAATTCATCGCAGCACATAATACAAATCTTACAATTGATAGAATCATAGGAATTAGTTTCAAGAAGTAAAAGGTTTTGAAATAGTAACAACATGGTAGATCGTCTACAGTAAAATAAGAAAAAATGAATGGTAAATATGCAGCTGGAAATTTCGGGATAATCATTAGTAAGGAATAGTTCTTATGAAAATAGGTACTAGAGGTGTAGTAAAAATGGACATAAAACTCAAGATTCTACATCATGACACTTGTCAAATATATATTCACTTGAAAATCTTTTGAATCTAAAATTGATTCTGAATCAAATCAGGGACCCAAAAATCTGTATTAAATCGTGAGAGACCCACTCCTAATAGATAACATTTGAATGCCATAAATAAAATTCAAGAGTAAATATTTGGATCAAAGTGTAGCTACAGATAGTGGAAATGTCCCCTTCAGTCAGAATCTTACCATCCTTCAGTTCATCAACCCTCAAGAACCAGGAAGCCTACACATATTGGTATTATGTTGCTTGTATAGCAGAACTAAAAGAGCTATCGCGGCTTAGGATCTCATATGCAATATATGTGTTTGTTGACTATATGGTATATGAGCTAGGAATATGTGCGTGTCACTGTGTGAGACACCGTTGGTCCCTGAACATGTCAAACGCTTACTGTGGCCGATGGCATAATTGACTGGAAAGATGTCATTTCACTGTAACACCAAGCAGAAATAGACAGCTCAAAGTATTGTACCTTTGTGCCTTGTAAAGTCACATGTGACACATAAATATATATATATATATATATACTTCAAAATTGTCGTCATTTTTGCTGTGATAACATAGTAAAATTTTTTGTTCAATATTTTGTTGTCGATGTTGTGCTCTTCTAATATATTTCACATGCCTAAATGTATTTTCATCAGTTTAAGAAGTGTGTTTTAATATTTTAAAAAAACTTGCTATGATGGCTGTATTTTAAAATCACCGGTTTCACTTTTTGTGGAATCTTAGCCCAACTTTAGAGGAAGTTTTACAATATAATTTTCAGGTCATTATATAATGTTACTACATGAAAACCTTAGTAAATAGTACAAACCTCAAGCACACGTTTTACTTTTTTTACTTTTCATAAGTAATTAAAAAATACTTTACCTTCAACTCTGTTTGACCTTACATTTCAATCCACTTGCTGTTTGTGCACCGTAAGATGTCCTGCAGATACAACTCATGCATGTCTTTGTATGTGTGTGTGTGTGTGTGTGTGTGTGGATGTGTAGTGAAAAACAAACAGTTTAATCATGGTTGCAAACCCTAATGCAGCGTAACCAAGCAGCAGCCCGCCATACAAAATCCTGTCTGGGGAACTTGGACTCCCGGCTGCGTCTTACATGAGCAGTCCGGTAAAATTAGTTGATGATTGATCTCGCTCTAGAGGGAATGCACAGATGTTTTGTTTTGTTTTTTTTTTCTCCCTTCTCGGCTAACTACTTAAATAAATATTGTATTCAAATAGCTGAGCAAGAGTTGACTTTGTAGTCCCAGTTCAATTGTAGCTGGAGAACAGACAGAGCCAAGTGTGGCACGCTGCGCTTATCTCCATTGCTCCCTACAGGCTGGCCTTGTCAATGCGTGGAGCTTCAAGCCATGCTTTAGCTCCCTCATATTAAAAATAACATTCTCAGAAATGGACTACAGGGGAGACAGTTCCTTTTCACCCCAAAACCTGCTATAATAACTGTAAAATATTTCCAGTTTTTATTGTGATAATTATTATTATTATCATTATGATTAAATCTTGGTACTGTTTTGCATTATGATTCGTTGAGATTTTTGACATCCCTAATTTTGAAATGCACATTTAACATTTGCAGTTATTTAAAAAAAAAAATAGTACCATTATATTACTCTTTCAAAATTGTAATGTTGTGTTAATTTGAATTGCTGTGGCAAACAGAACTGCTAATAGAATTACTATATTTTATAATTACAAATTCTTACATTATTTTAAAAATATTTTATATTTGATGATTTATGTTATACCTTTGCTTAAACACATTATATACTGTTACTGTACTACATGTGTATTGTTCTTTCTTGATCTTGAATGCTTAACATGCACAAATATTGGCACTAAACTGAGATGGATTACAAAATATATATAAAAAAAAAGATGGATTTTGCTCCTCAATTTATATTTCACAAATCAAAAATAATCACCATTGCCAAGCCGCATAGAGCATATTATTTAAAAAATGTATGGGTTTACTCCCACTTTAAAAACCAAAGTTACTCCAAGACATTAGAGGCAAATGAATTAATCATTTTAAAACTCAGCAGGAAGTGTTCTATGGGTCCAAAAAGAGCCTATGTTGGGGAAAAAATGTTATAGCCAGACAATGGATAAAATGCATTATAACATGTTACTATTCCTTACATTAACCCTTTCATCCACATATTTGTATTTTTTTTTCAATTCGTTTTGTTTCAAATATTTGGCTGTATGTGGTGGAAAAAAAAATAAGAACATTAAAACTTTAATACCTTATCAACTAAAGTAATTGACTTTTAGTTCTCAATGACCTAACATCATCACCTAAAGTAATACATGACAATAGTGCTTCATTAAATAGAGTAAATAATGACCTTAATATTTACATTATTGAAAACTTAAATTGCATTAAATTAAATTATACTTGATTAATTTAGTAATTTCCAGTAGTTTGAGCCTTTTTTAGACCTTCCTTTAGCCAGCCGCTTGAAAATATATAAATAAATACCTGGGATTGAATATCTGTACTCATAGAAATGTGTCTTCGGGAAGGAGTTAATGATGCACCAAACATAATTTCCTTAATTGCGTTCATCACATTTTTGCAGCTTCCTCCCAACACTGCATTTAATAAATATCGAACAACATTTCCAAAATAATTGTCCCAATTACATTTATTAAATCATTATTTTGATGAAATATTTTCCAGTGTTGCTAAATCTGGACTGAAAATCAGCTGCCCTGCATGCACCAATTAAGCGGCAATTACAAAAGCATCCGTTGTTATCTGTACTTGCGTGAGTCCAGCGGTCTGTTATGTATTTATTAAAGTGAATTATCCGTGATAATCATTCTAATGGAGGTTGGGCCCATGTTAGCGGCTTCCTGCTGGGTGCTAATGTCTAATTACACGAAGCCCATCATGATGGGGAAGGGTGCCCTACAGCCCTCCAGCTCCGTGTTCGCCTATGCTGCTCCATCCTTGTCTAATCACGCGGCTGCCTGTCAAGCGCGTATCATGGCCGATGACGAATAAAAAATAGCTGATCAAAGCCGACAGAAAGAACGGGATCAAAAAGACTGGGAGATGTGCAAAGAGGGAGAACATTCCAAGGAGATCATGTTATTTTTCCCAAGATGACCTTGATACCCTAAAGGTATTCTCTGCTCCTACTGCTTGCATGTTTCTCTACGTATATATGTGCACATATATGGGTTTTGAGCTCCCATGAGAATTCGGTCAGATTTTCTACGACTGCGAACATATTGTAATTGGGTCAGTGTAAAAATTCAGTTTTCCTCAAACAAAATTATACTCGCAAGTTGTAAACCAATAGTCGGAACTGTCCGCAGCTTCTCAAAGCGTTTCTGCAAAGCGTTGCATGCAAAGGCACAATAACACCCTTAGGCTAAGATTTGTTGATATATTAATACATATGGTACATCTTCCCGCTCAAATAAATTACCGCCCACACACAGTGGCAATTTGAACAAGAAATCATCAAGCCACATTAAAACTATTTGGTGGCGGCCAGGCTCATTTTTATCTATTTAGAAGCCTAAAAAATGGCAGTAAGCATATCGGACATGCATTCTTAAGCCTCTGTTCCGCCATTGAACATGGAATGTAACCTGTCATTAGAATATAAGTATGCAGTATATTCAAAGTCTATGTTCAGCATTTGTATCACATCAACATGTATTTTAATACCTACGCCTCACTTTATAAAGAGGTTTAGGAAAGACTCCTATCAGCAGTAGAGTTTGAAAGGGATAAAGAAATTAAAAACATGAATCCATTTTCAGCAGTAAAAAAAAAAAAAATCATATCTTGTCTTTACTCATTCAGTGAGAAGTTTTCCTGTACATTTTTCTACTTTTGTTTATTAACAATCATTTACTTGTCTAATTATACTCATAATATATATATTATTACTGCATAAAATGTCTAAGCTTGGTATACCTTTAAAATCTTGCCACATAATTTGTATGTGGACGAAATTATTGCAACAATGCTTGAAAGGTGTGAGCGTGTGCTTACGCCCCATAAATTTGGTCATTAAAAAAAAAATAAAAATACAGCCCAAACAGTATCAAATAAAACGAAATTGTTCCATTTAAATTTTCGTTGGTTGAATTACTTCAAAATCAAATCAAAATACACACCCTTGTCGAATAGTTCTTCATCTACTGTGTGTTGATTTTACCTGAGTCTAAATTGGGCCCCCAAGGCAAATCATTACAGGAGGTTCGCTAGACTGATTTCATGGTAGCAAGTCAGAAAATGGCCCTTTGTTCCAACTGCATTTCCATGGAGAAATGCTGATGGTTGGCAATAACGGACGTGGCACGGTCGACGAGAGAGTTGCTCTGCCACTCGTCTTTCACTGACGCTTGATATGGTACTTGTACAAGTATGCATAATGCACTAATGGTGCTTTCTCATAAGTGTCAGAGAAGCTGCGGGTAAAGTGTTTCCTTTGCAGACAACTTGATGCCGTACCGCCAGCACGCATTATTTTCGCTGACGCCAGTACCCTTGACAACAACACAAGAGCAGCGAATCAGCTGAATGTCTTTGGCCGCCATCCTTGAAATGTTGTTCGAGAAAGAGTTGCTTGTTGATGATGAGTTAGAAGTATGTCTTTTCACTATTGAAAAAAAATGACAATAGTTAATATCTGAATATTTTGTTACTTTTTTCTTTCTTACTTATAATAGTCACATCAATGATGGCTTCTTTCAAAGTGTGATGGATGCGGCCCACATCAGTACATCATTTAAGTATTTATGGTGATTTGTATTTCATGTAAACTGGCCCGTACGGATTATTGTGGCACACATTAATGGGAATGAGCAGCCATTATAACAACAATCTGATAAAAAATGTATTTTGTTTGCTTTCTTAACTCCAACTATGTCAAACTGTAACTAGTAAAAACAACAGATCCTCTTTAAATTAAACTGAAATCTTCAGAATTAATAATGTAATAGTTACACAAGTCATGCAGTTACATTTCAATGGACTTAAGTACTATCAATTCTCTGTGTAAATTATTATTTATTTTGTTGTTTTTCTTTTTAGGGGTCTGATACTAAAAGCATTCTTACTTCAATATATTGCATACATTCAAAATTATAGCTAAAAGTCCTGCAAAAAAAAATCGTGAATTAGAGGTGCAACAATTAATTGATTAGTCACTTTCGTATTGTACACCCAATGTATATTACATACATATATTATTCTTGATTTTTCTAACTTTGAAAGTGTATCAATCCCAAATTTGAATTAAAAAATGGCATAGATGAAAGTACTGTAAAAGAAAGAACTAGAGGTTCAACGATTACTTGATTAATCACTTTCGTGTTTATAAAATGATTCCGATATTATCCACTTATTAAATGAATTATGAGTTGCAACCCTAGAAGGAAATCCTGATTAAATGATTTAACGTGAATACAGTACATACAGGAAAATGCTATTGGTCCATCACACCACACAGCGATGAAACCCGAAGAACGATGTCATAATACAATCTGGTATTTGCACCCGATCGCTATTCCGTATGAGTCTGTGTAGGATGAGTCAAACAGCCTTGAAATGTCAGCGTGTTGTTCTGCTTTGCCAAAGTGCAACTTTTGAAATGACTCTTAATGCGGGAGTGAAGTGGCATCAGCCTTCAAATGTTTTATTTTTCTTTTCAAAGCATTTCTATGAGCCTTAGTGGTGGTTGCTCCAACTTAATTTGTACTTAAGGGGGTAGAAAAGAATGCAATTGATGTGATAATTAAATGTTTTAAACATGGCCACAGGCATTTCCTTGCTTCATGAACAAAAAAGCACTCAGGGTGGCCACAAAATCAGCAAATTAGAAAGAGTATTTATTTATTCTGGGCTCCCCGCCCCCCTTGTGAGTCCACAGCAGCAAAAGTCAGAAGGTGTGATGTTTCTCGATAGTTTCCGCTCGGTGGTTTCCCAGTGAAAATGACTCATCCCCAACAGCTAATCGCTTGTAACTTGGATGGAAGAAGTGGACTAAGTCACACTTGCTTGCACTTTACAGAAAAAGAAAATAACCATGACTGATTCCTCGCCTGGAGTAAGGCGATTCTCTTCCAACTGATTGGATTTTCAATGAACAAGCACCTCATTGCTTCTTAATTTAAGATTAACTCGCTTCTGCAAAATCCAAAGATTAAATCTCGAGATTTTGTCCACCTCCCTCTGCGGGCGGGCTTAGTTAGCGCGGCGCCATCACTTTTACGTCTGCCAAGCATCGCGTGTCGTCAACTAGCTCCCAGTGACATCCCACTGTTCGGAGCATTGATTGGCAGGTCATGCAGCTGGTGCAAGCAGGAAATCAATAGCAGAGGACCTCTAGACCGTACAGGGGGATTCTTGGAGGAACCGGCCCGCTGGACACTGCCAATCAACAAGCAGAAAATGTAACGCCAGCCAGCCATGAACTAAGGCTATCTATCAGCAGGCAGAAGCATCGGCTTGGATAGATGAATTTGTTTAGCCAGAACTTTCTTGAAGAGAATGAGACGAAGGGAGAAGTTTTGCGGGGATGCATTTGCATTTCTTATATTCATTCATATGCTAAAACTCAAGCGGGATCCAGAACCTTTGGGATTTGGCTCTTTATCTTAACATGCAGTAGCACCAGGTCTGACAGTCTAAGCATGACAGAGCAAGCTTATTAGCATCAAGTCAGTCATCTCCGACCAGGGGAAGTCGCGGGAAGATACAAATGGAATATACACAGCTTTACTCACCCTCTAGACTCCTTAAAAGATGGCCTGAGGGACCCTCCGGGCTGAGTGGAGTTGTTGCGCCTTGTCCTTCTTGGTGATGCATTTCCTACAAGTTTGGATGCTATTGGCGCCACATCAAAATGCTCAGCTCACATGACTGACAATAATTTCGGAATACATGTGAAAATAAAACCTAGAAAACGGATGACTAAATAAATTTTGATGCGGATAGCCCTTCTCCTTGGCAGCTCACATTTCCTCTGAACACAAACCTTTTTATCTGTTTATTAAAGTAAAAATCATTGCACTTGCTCTTATTGTCCTTCGAGTTTTTCACTGCTCCGTGACCGTCATCCTCACCTGTGAACTTGGTCATTTAGCCTAAAGAGGAAACTAGTGAGATGATTCATAGTGCACAATGCTCACGGGTGCCCATGTGACCAGTAAAACACCTTTTAAATGATCGTTTAATCCCCTAAACCACTGAGAGGCATCGCTTGGAAGCGTTTGTGATTGTGGTGAATGTTGTGTTTTCATCATGGTACGTTCAAGGCCTCAAACATTCGCTAAACAACTTTTGATAGCAGCCATTTGAAGAAACTTAGAAGCTCATATCAAGCATTCTGACAAATCAAAGATTTTGTTTTTCTCTAGACCTTCTCCCAGCCGATTCCCATAGAAAAGAAAAAACAAAAAACAGACGCCAATTGACGTTGATGGTGCTCCTTGGTAGTGTTTCTGTTGACGTATTTCCTCGTCAATGGCACTGAAAGTGTTGAGATTTGTTTTTTCTTGTCACAAGGACATATTCTGAGAATGTTTTAATTTCTCATTATTTGGCTACTTTTTGCATTTATTACCTTTAAAAGAATTCTTGATAAATCCCTGACGTGATTGCACCATCGCCAACACTTTGCGAACTTCCCTCCCTTAGTGGAATAGTGGTTTTGGAAAACTGTGCGAAATTATTGTACATTATTGCACAACAGTACTTGAGGAAGGTGCCGATTTTGTACAAATTAGAGACCAGCTTAGCGTGACCAAAAAACTCACTCACATTTCCTCCGCAACCAAATATAATAAAAGTGATCTCCTGATAAGAAAATGGTAAATTTTGACAATTGCCAGATACGAATATAGCACATCTGGCCATAACAAAACAACATTCCCAACGCATACACACGTCAATGCTCTAACAATGCCATACGCATAATTACAGTCACCTTACCACCTGCGTGCGTCGAACAATGGAGGCACTCAACATAGTAGTCTGCTGTGTCTGACAATGACGTTGTTGCATCTCTTTACGATCTCTTCAGTGCTCCGAACATATTTCACCTTGCATTTCAAATACGGGCTTTTGTTAAATGGACTGGAATGCATGATTATTTTCTTCCTCTGGCATTCTTTTTCTTTGCTTGGCAATAGAGAGTAAAGAAAGAAACATTTGAAAAGGTGATGACAGTTGGTAGAACCAATAAGGGTGGTTTCTAAAGCATCAAGTTACCATTTTTTTACATTTGTCAGCAGCAGGAGTCAAACTCTAAACTGACGTCTGCATTGGCAAAGTCTTTATAGAAAAGCTACCACTCTTTGAAAGCGTTTGTAAAATAAAATGAATTTAATTTGTGTTTAAGGTAGTGTCAGCACAGCTTTCAATTCTGCTTTTCAATGTGGCTATATGAGATGCAAAAAGTTGATTCTGAACCTGCTTATTTGATTAGGACTGCATAATCATTGTAAAAATCTCATTATCCAATAGGTGACAGATAACTGCATTACTGACATAAATACACACACACATAAAAAACACATCATTAAAACCTCTACGCTGCATATAAAAGTATATAATATTGCAGAATTTGAAAGACTACCTGCAACAACATAATGTAAGACACAACTGACTTTTGTTTTGAAATGTTTCCTCTGAGCAGTGGCTGTGTTGCAATTAGCTTGACTTATCCCCACGAATCCATTATCCCAAATTATTGCCGTCAAATTACATAGCTATCAACATCAACACACCCCCATTGAAGAATCATATTTGATCGCTGGTTAAGGACTTTAAGAAACTGCTCGTAAGCTGCGCTGCCATTTTATGATACAACACAATTCTCTGCTAGCTGCTAATATGTGGGCGAGACGTGTGATGCAATTGAATGCAGTTGGACGTTTCAAATTCAGGCATGAATAAAGGCCACTGATTCATTAAATATTAATAAGTGTATTAAAAATTGTTAATATTATTATTGTTTAATGAAAACTGTTTAGGTCCATGAAATTAACCAGTAAAGAAAGCTCTACAAAGTAAGTCAATCATTCACAAAACTGCTTTAAAAAAAGGACCTCCATCTGCTTAGAAAATGTATTGAAAATGTATTGAAACTAGTTGCATTGACAACATTCTATTTTTGTGTTGTCCTAACAAATGATGTACTACTTGATAATTTGATTAGTTGCAATGCTTTTTTTTTAAAGTAGACTGACTCTTATTTTATTTTTGTGTATATATGAGATTTTAATAACGATTCAAAAATTCCAAAGCCCAAATTCATCAAAATTGAAGTACCAAAGTAAAAAACAAAACAAAACGAAAAAAAAACTAATTAATTTAGGACTTGATTCCAATTACAATAGCAACAAAAATTACAAACAGACACAGACTAAAAATAAGTAAATAAATAAAACTGGGACCAAAACAGAGGTCGTCCAGCCCTCATAGGTAAATATACTTCATAACATTTTCTATTTTGAGGTACGAAAAAGGTCAACGTCAACTGATCAATTCAATGTTTCCACAACTAGTTGCTTATATGGACTATCGTCTTCAACACAACACACCAGCAACTGACTCTCAGGAAATTTTTCAATGAGTGCCTACAAAAGACATTAACCTCAATGCCTGATCACTGCAGAGAGGACAGAGCTAGATATTTCTGCTGAGATTGTGCACACATGAAACTGTGAGCAATCATGAATTTGTAAATGTGAAACAATATGGCAGCTGTCTTACGCGTCTCTAAATTGCAGGATTCTTTTTTTTTTCTTGGCGGACGCCATTCATATTCTATTTCAATGTCATTCCCAACTGTAACACACGGGTACCGTTAAAAGCATTTTGATTCCGAGTGTTGGTAAATAGTTTGCTAACTTAATTGGTCATGTTTATTAATAAGCAAGTCTGAAAGCATTGATTTTGACTGTCACGGGCCTCTTGCTGTTTGATAGCTGGTGCTCACGCTGTTTCCTGTGAGCGGGGCTCTTGCTGTGTAGCAGTGATTGCAACATATCCTTCTGATTATTGTCACTGTTATCAGGTGCTTTCTGATTGGACTTGTGTCGGCGGCAGGGTTCTACAGGCTTCATGGGAATATGCAAAGTGCTTTGGCAAATAAACCATCCTCAATACAATGGAGCTGCAGCAGCTTTTGTGGGCATAATTTGAAACAAATGCGGGCTCGGTCTCAAAGGCAGCGGAAAACACATTAGCGATGGAAATGCCAGCATGTCTTTTCTTCCTAAGATAAAGCTGTTGGAGCATTGTGGTTAAACCACAAAAGGATTCAACTTAACTTTTCTTGATACCATTACTTGGTCTAATTTTTATGCGAAACAAGACCTTGCTTATCTGAATATCGCAACACTCTGTGTATTCATTATTTTCTTTATAGCTTTCCTCACCACACAAATGAGCAAACTAATCTTTTTTTTTTTTTCCAGAATCGATTTGCTCCACATTGCTGAGTAGCGTAATACTCTTACCTAGTCTTGCATTCAAAACTGCCATTCAGCTGTATCTTTAGCAAATAAGGCCATTCATTTCTGGGGCTCTGCATCATCCTTGCCCGCCCCTCAAACCTGTTCCACCACACTGGAAATTCTTTGAGGATTACATGCTCACTGATGCTTCACTACACAAAGCCTTCAGTGGATGTTTTCATTTGTACAACGTGTGTGTAAGTGAGTTCATTTTTTTTTCAAACCGCGCTGCGGATTTCCTCTCGTTGAGACATAATTTGACATTCGTACACAAAAAGTAATCTATGCCATTTGTTTATTTGTGAAGAATTGGCAGCCAAATATTCTTTGTTCCATCAGTACAATGATATCATACTTACAGGTTGATGGAAGACGTAACCATTTCATCGAACCCAAATGCAATGCTGGTGTTGCAATCTGAAAGCAATTTAAGCCATTATCTTTAAGGAGGTCGACTGACCCATGTGCATCGACTCTGCAACCCTCACATGGAACTGTAGGCCAATTTGTTAATAATGCTTGCTGGAGTGGGAGTATTTCTTACAATAATGCAAACAAAAACAGGATGTGTGTTGGGTAGTGGATTGTTTAAATGCTCATCGAGCAGGAGGAAACATTTACAGAGCTCTCGGCAAGGTTAATTGGCAGGGTTACGTTCGATGCTGTAAGCGGTGTAATTACTAAGGTCCTTACGTTGCTTAAGCTGTCTTTTTGTTGGTGGGGGGCTGCTCATAAACATGATCTAAACACATATTCTTTGAAGTAATTCTTACTCTTGAGTTTGAAATATACAGTAAGGATGACTTTAATCTTAATAATCTTGCCATGCTGAGAATATTGCTGTGTGATTACACACTGGTGATAGGATGTGTCGATTGTTAGTGGTTCATGTGTGTATAATCTATAAAAAGGTTTATTAATACTAAGAAGGCTCTCTAATTGTCCAACAATCAGCCAAAATATATGAATATTCATTTTAATCACACTTTTGGAAAGATATTTGGATAGCTTGTGTTTTATGTACTTTGCCTTATATACTGTCTAATTTATTCTTTTAAAAAGTGTTATCACACTTATAAACACTAAAATCATATTGTTATGAATAATATATCAAAATGATGACAAAGAATGGTAAAAGAACAAGAGGAAAAGCAATTTATTGACAGTTAATCATCACAAAAGTCTAGAGAATGCCACAATGTAATCTCTTAGTGTCATTAGTACATGAATAAAGTGTTAAAAGTCACAGTTACAATCAATAACGGATAACTACATTATAAGATCAAATAAATGATAAAAAAGAAAATCGACAGCAAGGAAAACAATTTAGTGACAATGTATCACAACCAAATGCCCAGGTCATGTCAAAAATAATCTCAACAATGAAAATGTTTATTAAAATTAAGGTCATCTAAATGTTATCTAACAATTGCGCAAAAAGTAGGAATGTTGAAGTTACATCACACATTTGTAGAAAAACAAGTAACAGCTTTTATTTGATTCATGTTTCCTGTATATACATTTTTTTAAGCAAACAATTGTTATTACAACATTATTACATTGTTTAAAAATATGAGATACGAGTGCTAAATAGGAATGTATTAAATGATGATAAAGGGATAAAAGAACAGATGGGAAAACTGACAACTTTTTGCGATCAGAGGATGCCAACAACAATCCCAATGATAAAAAAGGTTTATTAAACAAAGAAATGTGTTTATTCAATGAACAATTACACTCACACATACACAAAAACACTAAATGATGGAAATATTGCAGTTTATTTAATTTTTTGTGACAAGACATAGCTGGGCTTTATTTGCTGCATGCGGTTCACTACATGTGTAATCTATATATCGGTATTTTAACAAAACTTTTATTACAACTTTATGACACGGTGCAAAAACATACACACATTTTTACAAATTATACACTACATATTCACTGTATTAGATGATTATACAGATGGTTAGATTAACAAAAAAAACAATGATGCAATGAGTTAAAAGAAGGTTAAGAAGGTTATCTAATTGGTAGAAATTGGCCTTAGGTTGCCCTTAGACATGTCACATTAAAATTATCCGTCATTTGAGCGAGAAGTGGCTTAAGAAGTTAACATCAAATTGAATGGAACACCCGGCATACCAGAATGTTGGTGCTCCTCTGGAGCGGATACATTGTAGTTTTAGCCATGTGAAGGCCATGTGTGCATTCCTCTACAGTCTTTTGGGGTGACGAATGCAAAGTTAGGTCATTGCATTGGGGGCAGCATATTAATCCACACATTACCGCTTCAACATCTTGCTCTCATCTTCAAACATCTGGAGAAGCCGACATGCATAGAAGGGAGGAATTACAGTGAAGTGGCCGTACAACCACACAAACAAGCAGTCACTGGCATGGCAACCGACACAGAATTGGGGCCCTCCATTCCTTGCTTTTTTTTTTCAAAATATTTTTTTAATGCATAATGCAGTGGTTCTCAATTGAGGGTATAGTATGTGAAGGCATTTAAGGGTGTTGGAGCGAATTTGAAAGGGTTTCTGCATTTTTAAGAAAATTGAATTTTTTTGTTTCATGCCTCGGCAGGAACAGTGCAGTTTCTTTTCAAATTGAGGGCAAATTAGTTGGAAGATGATGCAAGTTATTGCTAAATTGTGTTATAGTGACTTTTTTGCAAGAAGCTCTATGTCTTCATTTTGTAAAGTTGTAAACAAATGTGCATAATCAGTAGTGGCACAATTCTTTAGGCAGAAAAGTTAAGTACCATTTTCCAGGATAAACATAAAATATGCCTAAAGAGACCACCACTAATATGATTTAAAAGTTTAATCAATTAAACCTCGTTGGCCTTGGACTTTGTTTTAAAAGTTTTGCTCTGGTTAGGCGGTATTGGGTTTAAAAATGAATTAGCATGAGTCACATAATAGGAAAAAGTTTGCGAACCACTGCATTAGTGCAGAAACATGTACATTTCCGAATGAGGTCATTTACATTTTTGTCTGACTCCCAACAAAGCAATTTGATGCAATATGTTTGCGCAGGCTTTTAGCTCGGTGAACGAGGAGTGTTTCCGTGCTAAACACACTTGGAGCTCTCCTGTAAGGATCCATCACTCACTGACCCTCTTCTGACATTAAGTTTTTTGTCAATGCCACTGTCTCCAGTTTGTCTGCAGCCTGAAAGATTTGAGAGCCACTTTTTATTTGCATGCTTTTAACTCCGCCCAATCCAAGTAATGGAGATGCTTGCGTTCAAGCAATTAATGCAACCGCAGGGCCAAAAGTGGTGATTCGTCATGCACTGGTGATACATAATCATTATATGGAAGGTGACGCTCATGAACTTGATTGGTTGACGATCAGGTTTCTTTATGGGCCTGCCCGGAACTCCCACTTCAACATATTTAGTACAGGCCCAAGATCTACACTAAGCATTATTGTTATTATTATTATTATTATTGTTATTATTATTATTATCGTCTGTGAATTTATTTCGTTTAATGCATAACGTTTGGAAAAGGCACTTATCCGCCGCCTCTGTCAGTCATCGTGAATAATTCCCAGCAGACGCAAGCTCCGGGTAGAGAAAACGCATCTTGTGTTGTTCCCGCTTTTTTTTTTTTTGACAGTATAAGGCAGCGTACAGGTCATTTATCACAGCTCTAATTTTAACTCCCAGGACTCTCTACCTCCTGTCTAGTCTTGCCCTTAATGCGAAGGCATTTCAATAGCTGCGAAGCCCCTCGGCTGACAACCATGAGATTAGTATGAATGTATTACCCCCTTGGGTGCCATAGCCCGTAATAAGTTCCACATTAATCGTATCCGTTGGGGCAAATTTGTTTAGGGCTTAATTACATATCATTAAAATTGCTGTTGATTCTCTGAGATTTAAGCTCAAAATTAGACTCAGTATTATCTATCTACTTTGTTTTTGGATTATTTTGGTTATGCTGTACACTGTAAAGAATACACATGAGCTTTCACCTTGTCTTTCAGCATCAAGACTTGGGCTCATTTTGCTCCATCTTCTAAATGGATAGTTGTTTACACCTACATTTTGAATGAGCTTACCAAGGAAATGTTTTGAGAATATAAATGGGCCGGACATTGACAGTTTACCAAAGTAAAAGCAGATGGTTGCAAATATCTGATTTGGATTCAACAGTAATTACCAGTCTGCTTTCACAGATAAATAGAGAAGAGAATAAAGAAATTTCCTGTTGAGAAACTGAGATCCTGCAGCTTTGGACAATTCTAGTCTCTAAAAATGAATCATTTTTCAATTTGATTATTATAATTGCAGATGATTAATCATATAATTGTTGCATCTTCAAGCACTTTTAAAAATACAGTCTATGTTCTATTATCGTTTTTGCATTGCAAAATAATCCCAGGCCACAACACAATATTTAACGCACTTTGTTCTCTTAGCTCCTTTTACAAATTTAGATATTATGATATAAGCATACCGAAGTATCGATAAACAGGCATGATAATATCATTATCCTGAATTCAAAGCGTTGTAGAGTAAGTAATGTTTTGCAGATCATACTGTAAGTCATATACATTTTTTGTCCAGTACTGTAATGAATTTTCACAAGTCATTGTGGTATATGCATATTATGTTATTGATATCCTATAGTGTTATATTTGAGTGGCATTGTGAAAACAAAAGATAGCTGTCAACATGATTAATGATATACAAAAAGAGTGGATAGCTGCTTTGTCACATCATAACAGATTATGTCCCTGGTGTTGTGACAATCAACATATCTATATGCTTAGATTGCAAAATACCAATATCGTGATGGATCGTATAATACAGTATAGATACATCATCATCAAATGTGAACGCTGTCACTCTAATGAAAAACAAGTACTTTCCAGTATGTGCACTTTCGAGCTATTTGGCCGTTTTTCAGCGACTCTCAGTACTTTCTTCCATGTACTGTCAACACTGCATATTCAAACAGCAATGAAAAGGTGTTTTATTACATTGTGTTTTTAACACTACTCCCTTTCTTCACCCTTGCCAGTGACCATAATTCTCCCGATAGAGCCTTGAGTTCCGGAATCATTGTTTTCTTTAATTGCCCTTTCCTTGACTTGTGCAAACAGCACCAGTGCAAAGACCTCCAGTGGTTTTGCACAACCACTAATCTAAATCAAATCATATTCAAAATGTCCAAGTTGCAAGTATGGACAGTTTTTATAAAGTCTCTAGACGCTCATTTCACCAAAGACTTTTGTGTCCATATCCAGACGGGACGTGCTCACCCTCACCATTAAATATAATAACCCTTGTCGGACATAAATTACTCGACCACTCGTCGTTTTATTACAATAATTTGATAACAATATGGTTGCTTGATTAAACCGTAAAGATTAATCACCAAGTCGCTGTAATATAAGTCTAGGTAGATGTTATATATTATGTATTGTATTTTTACTTTAACTGCTCTTCACTCTCATTAAGACATATCTCTCTCCAGACCATCCATAGTGTAGTTTTCTTCATAAGGTTTGAATAATTAAACGTATTCTGTCCATAGAGTGTTCTTTGAACTTGACTTTGAACACATCATTGAAAGCTCCGTTCGAATGTCAGAGAAAAGTACGGCGAAATGAATAAATCAACATGTACAAGCTACAAATACTGCAGTACACTGCAACATTTATTATGTTTTGTGCTTGAAAACACATTGATTTAGAAGTTAGCAAGCTGTCATTAATTACAATACGAGCATATGGATCTTCCCAAAAGAAAGGAAAGAAAGTTGTGAACTTGCCAAAAAAATAAGAGGGGTTTATTATCCAAGAAGATAACCCGTCGCTCTTATGTCACTCTTATGTTTACTCTTGGAAGGTTTACCTCATTAGGTTATCGCTAGCATGCTAATGCTAACCACGATTGCTAACCGTTTAGCATAGAAACACATTTTGTTCGTGTCTAATAATTCATATGTGTAAGATATAAAAAACATTTAATTTCAACTCATGTTCAACCTCAGTAAATTTATATTGAATTGATTATTTGATGGAACCTTCGATAGGATAATGAATTTGAAAAAGATTTGATGGTGACAGGTCTCATAAAAAGAATTTTGATTTTCCCAACACCTCTAATTTCATCACATTTATTGGTCGACTGTCTCCCATTAGCTCTCGAAGAAGTCTTTCAGTCAGGCAATTTGGTCAACCGCATTGTCACTTACAGGAATCTAACTAATTACACCTTGGGTAGCTGCGCTCAATGTTTATATTTGCTGATAGCTTTTAGCCTGTGAGGAACCCTGCAACAGATGGCTCTTCACAAAACAAAGCAGCCTGCTAAGCTGTCAGCTGTAACCTTTTCACAGCATCTTTCCTGTCACAAACAACATGGTGAGTACTGGAGGTTTCTTTTTTCTTTTTCTTTTTTTTTTTGAGTGAGGGTGGTGCAAAAATAGTATGATTTACTAAAGATGTGTCACTGAAGCACCATTGCTTTTCTTTTCTTTTTTTTTTTACTTAGCAGTTTGAATGCCCTTTCTCCCAAAGAAAGACACAACAGTTCAACTGTGAATGTTTTTAAAATATAATAATATACAGGGAACGTATGATTTGCTTTTGATTGCTGCACAATGCGACTGATTTATTAGAGCACTAGGAGCAACCGGGCTTTTAAAACATACGCAAAGCCAAGACTATTACGCAATGTAATCAGCCATGAACTGAATGCGTCGTCGCTGTAGACTTCAACTCAGTTATGCGCCGAAGACCAAATGATACACTTGGGTGGTTTTGCTGAGCTTTTTCTCCCATATTTTTATTTTAGATCTGAGCCATGATTTCCTTTTTATAAAAGGGTGTGTGTGTGTCCCATCAAAACAAATTAATCCTGTGGAGAAGGATTCCACCAAAGCACGTCCTTACAATGCATTTCCTGTCATTGAATTTCCAGCCTCTGTTCCACTATATTGAATCAAAATAATATTATGGGTTTGTTCAACATAATTAAGCTTGAAAATAAAACTTGTCCAGGACTAATTTATTGATCTTTTTTTTCCCCCTTCTGTTAAATTTGGAGTCTCCTGTGAGCTGGAGCCTAATCCTTCTGATTTTGTGTGAGTACACCCAGGATTGGTCATCATTATATACGCATTCAAATAATCATTCACAATCACACCTATGGCCTATTTTATTGAACTTAAAATGCGTTTATAATGGCGCCTACTTCTCCAATAACGTCACATAAAAAGTTCTATTATTTCTAATCTGTTTAGTTTTACTAGATCAGTTGGCTCAATCCTCAAGGATAGTCTGAACATGATTGAAACATTTCTCTCTGAAGAAGACCAACGCTACGCCAGTCCTGACTTGTTTTTATTTAAGGCTCATTATAATTACATCATGAGTTAACTTCTCTAAAAAAAAAGCAATAAAAAATCGAGGTGGTGGTAATTTGACAAAATACGTCTTCAGCTTGCCATATAAGATTAATTCCCACATCCCATTGCTTTTCCCTGTAGACGTTTCCTTTCAGTAGGCAAGCTCGAGGTCATAAAGGTACTCAGCTAAATAGAGAAGAAAAATACAAAGCAAATATCCCTGCCTACCTTAGATGTCCTTTTCAACTAACTTTTACAGAACCTCTAAGTAGGTCTTCAACAAAGTTGTGTCATTTACTGTCAAAATGACCACTTAGCCCACAAATACAACGCGTGCACACTCACTCACACGACTTCTTCAAACTCCAACCATTCATTTCATGCTATTCACGGTTGCGGGGTGCTAGCCCGGCTGACTTTGGGTGAAAAGCTACATCCCGGACTGATTGCCGGTCAATCACAGGGCACAGAGAAGCAGAAAGCCATTCATATTCACACACAACAGTTAAGTGAAAAGCTTCACTTCCCCTGACTTTGAACCAAACTCAATCAGGATGTACAATAATGCCCAATAATGTTCAAATTCACGTCAATGCTTAGTATGGATTTGGCACAAGATAGGCAAAACATTATCTATTTTTGCTGTCTATTCTAATACAACTCAATTAATTCCTAATTTCTAAAATTGACAATTAGAAAACTATTGTAGCTGTATTGTGGTCTTGGGATTTTGCACAAGTGGCAGAATGCTGGCTAGGTCCTTTCCAAGATGTGTTTACGAATAAAGGTGCAACGATTAATCGACAACCAATCGATCTCCAAAACAATGAATGTTTTTATAATTATTTAATCGAGAGACCTAAAATTTTCCACATGCTCAGAATTTCAGCTTTGCAACAGGAAATATTCAAAGATTCTTTCGGTATTAAAGGAAAGTGGACTGATTAGCATTGTTTTGAATCAGAGTAAGACATTTCCAAACATCTTCTTAATTTTTGAAAACCTATCAAAATGTTTTCCAATTTTCCAATGTGTTAAACATCATTTAATCGAATTATGCACAAGCTTTGAATGTTAAGTTTGCGTTGAAACATTTAAAATCAGCATACATTATTGTTGTCGGAATACACTTCATGAGATTTACTTTTTCGAACAAACCTTCTTTGAATAAGTGTATTTAAGTGGATTATTACTTCATTCATTAGAATAAAATGTTAATCAATCAGAATCATTGAAAAACATTTTTGGGCCTCATCAGTTGCTGTGTTGATCTTGGATTATTGTTTTTGAGGGGAATTCGGTGATTTCTTTTCTTTCTTCTCCATAAGTGGATAGTTTTTGAATGGATCAAAACTAAAGATTATTATCTTTGCAAATATAGAATGTGTTGGATATTATTCATTAGATTAAAAAAATAGGGGCTGCCCAGTGTACATTGCAGATTGAAAACAAAATTTCTCAGAGCAATGTCCACATAAACAGATCATGCTCACAATCCTCACATACTGTATGAACATAAAACACCAACACCATGAGCATGTTATACAATTTAACACTGTGACAACGAAAATGTTCCACAAATCGACTGCCTGTGTTGTACAACTTTTAGGAGACAGCTGATAATATACAGCACAGCCTCATCTCAAGCATAGCTATTCATCAAAAGAGCGGCTGTAGATGCATAGCTAGCACAATAGGACAGCTGGTGCAGATGGATGCTGCTAAATATCACATCACAAAGTCTCATGTAAGATGAATTGCAAGTGTGTCCTTTTCCACTACGATAACTATCATTTCTTCAGCAAATCTTTGTGACACGACTGTCTTTACATGGATAAAAGGGCTTTCCTCACAGTAGGGAGGAACATTACTTCTCCATGCATAGACCATAAAAATGGTGCTTTCTTCCGTCTATATTATAGGACAATCGACAGGAGGCTGGTCTACATACTTGCGTAGGAATAGGACTTATTCAAATGTGGCTTTTTACTAACTGCATTTGTCCAACCTCAGATACATGTGCGAACAATTGAAAATATGAGATTGCTTCTCTAAAAGAAGATTCAAGGTCATCTTCACATCAATGATTGTATGTACAATAATGTCTTTACCTTGAGTTAAAAGAATTTCTTTTAGAGGCAAAACTGCCGACAAGTTCAATTGTTCAATTGACAAATGCATTTAATTCAGCTTGATGCCCTGACCTTTTTTTAAAATGACACACACCGTTAGTTTAACTTAACTCAAGGATTTGAAAGGGGAAAAAAAACCCAACAACCTGATTTTCTTTTTTTTTCATAATTACAGAAACTAGCAGCACTGGAAAGTTGGAATCATCTAAATATTCCTAATAGTGGGTCATTATTGGCTGAGGTATTGCTCACAAGATAAAAACCATAATGGTGTGTCCATATGATATTTTACAACGTATATATTTCTGACCGAGCAAAGGTATTTGCCAAACTAAGCAAGCAAACTGAGCAAGTATGAAAAGGACATAATTAGCGATGAACATAAAATGTCTAAAAAATGAGAAAATAATTGACTAAAGCCTCATTTTTTGTTGTTGTATATCATTATTTTGATCTGCCTCAATTAATTCCCCAATAATAAATCTCTCATTTTTTAAATCTCTTGACAGCACTAAAAAAATAAAAGTAATAAACGTTATTGCAAACTTTGAAATTGCTGATATTAATAGCATACATCAAATAAATTACCTTCTCAAAAAGTCAAGCACATAATTAAGAACGTTTGTCTGCCTATGCATATTTTGTATATGCAGTTCAGCTCTACCTACACACCAGCAAACTACAAACATATTAATAAATATATCAAACTAATAAACATCCAACGCAGCCTTTCCAGCACCGTGTCAACAATTTAGCAAGTATGTCATGTCAGTGTGGCATTTGCATGCAAATTACAGCAATATGAGTTACATAGATTGTGTTTACTTTGTTATTTCTTGTCCTTTGTTCCAGCTGTATCTGTTGTGAAGGCCCTTTAATAATAAATATGCATTATATTGCATTGCATTGAATTTTACCATGGAAGCACGAGCAAGTTTCGAACTGATAAGTTGAGTAACTTGTCTTTCCTGGCATATATTTTTGATATTCATCAATGTTCCACTGCGTCCAGGCTTTCTGGAAGAGACAGTGTGATTTTGAACGGAGGCCAGTTGGCTCTGAGTAAGTCTCTGAAAGTGCATCAGGAAGCTGTGATGCTGTGGAAGTCAAAAGTCTCCTCCGGGAGGAGAAGCAAGCAAGCGAGCAAAGCTGCGCTCTTCGAGAGGCATACGTAAATATGTCAGCGTGGAGATGTGTGCGGCCTGCCCTTTTAATGCTAGGCAACATGAAAGACGCATGCTTGCGTTTAGTACCACTGATTTCTACAAAAGATGTCACAGATATAATGAGGACTAATTAGTGTGTGCACAGGTAATTGCAGCCTGCACATCGTATCGGCATGGGAAATTATGTATATTACCAATCACGTTATGTACGGTATTTATCCATAACATATTATTATGTAAAGATAGCTGTATAATAACTGACAATTCTGCTCAGAAATGCCAATAATGCATACAAAACGCACATGGTACTGAAGTTGTTCATTTGATTTCTTGATTATTTCTTCTTCATTCTTGATTCTGTTTTTTTTTTTTTTGTTCAACGTACTTGTCATGTTATCGAGTAAAGTCGTTTTTTCTTGTCCTTGTGTCAACGTCTTGCTTAGTTTATGGCCACCAGTGCTTGTTAACTTGCTCCATTGTGTTCGCCAATCAGCTCCCTCAACCAATTGTTTCTTGTCCAGGTGTTTCTTATTGTTTCGTCAGTTCGCCTCGTATTTAGTTCCCTGCTTTATTTCGGTCGTTCGATTGTGGTCGTGTTTGATTTCATGATTTTACCGAGTCCAGTCCGATTTTGTTCGCAATAGGTTAGTCACTTAATTGTTTTGGACACTATTTATCTTGTATTTTTGTATCCCTTGTTTGACATTTAGTTTTTATTGTAGTCATTACAGTATTTGCAAGCTTGTTGAAACATATGGTTGAATGGTTATTCAAATGTGTTCAAACATACTTGCAAAAACATACAAACATATTTGGAAATATGACTGAACATATAAGTACATTCAAACGTACTTGAAAATGGGTCCCATCATTCTTGCGTGCCTAAAAAAAAGGTTTGTTTCTGTAGAAATAGAAAAAATTAGGCCGAGATGGATTTGGACGCTGACTTTGTTTTAGTAATTGTAATGTTGAGTCCCTAAACTGCTCTGTTTAAGTTGACATTTCAGTCACCCCTCAATGGTTTGTTTGTAATGTCTTGGAGTTGCTGTACAAAGACAATATCCTAAAAACCTCAAACTTCCCCACCGATTAATTAAACGACTGATACTGTATTTGAGATTCTGCGGTCAACTGAATTGGAGACAGCAGGTGAAAATGTTCTCTGCACTCGTTACCACACTTTCTTCTACTTAATCGTTCCTGTTATTCTTAATCCTTTGGTTCACATAGTGTTTGCACTTTGGCGTCAGGGCCTAGTTTAAGATTCTGCACAGGGTTTTGTGCTACTTTCTAATTATATGTTTCATGTTCATGTTTTGTCCCTCTTGTACACTACATACAAGGGTCACAGTATATTGTCGGCAGTATATTGTGTAACATTTTTGCCATTTCTGTGAAAGCAAACTTGTTAATGAGTGAATTCACACGGACGTTCATTGTTGAAATGTTTAAGCACATCACGAGAAGCTTTGCATTACTAGCTTTGCCCTGGGATTTGGCATTTGGAATTATTAGTGGCAAACAATGAAATGGATAAATCCGATCAAATCACTGTTGTCACTTTTTTTTTTTTGCTTTTTACTTATTAACTGAAATGTAATGTAAATACCAGGAGAACATTGGGTATTTTTGACCTGCACATTAACGACGCAAGTAAACCTTTGATCCTGCGCCTTTGTGCTGAAAATTGTGTTGTGTTGATTCCAGAGCAGGACTTGAGGTTCGTCCCCTCGTTTATTTACCCACACGTTAATGATGGAGTTTTTTGGAGCGAAAATGTAGGATCTTTTCCTCCCTATTATTCATCTTTTTACTTTGCTCTTCTTTTATCTGTAAAAGCAGCAAGCACACGGCACAGTTGCTGTGCTGAAAGGAAAGCAGAAGCTGGTTGGTTTGTTTATGGATTTGCAGTGCCTTGTTTTGTTCAAGCTTAGCACTCTGGCCACCAGTGAATTTATTCCTTTCTCCTTAAAAATGATGACATACCCCAGGCTTTCTTGTGGGAGAAATATGTTTACTGTGAGCTGCTCTACTCGCCATTGTGACCTCTCCTCGCGGTCCGCTCTATGACACACCATTACCAAGTACACATGCTTTTCTTTGCACTGACTGTATATCCTTCCTGGTCAGCAAAAATAATTCATTTGTCTTTTGTCCCCCAAAGGTGGCACTGCCATCTTATGGAAGTCCTTCAAAGGATGGGAACGAAAGAATGTGTTTTGGAGTGTTGTCACACGATTGCTCTTTGTTGACAGTTGCAATTAAGTTTCAAAGTAACATGCTGTTACTTTTCTGTTAATGTAAAAAGGTGTGAGGTACGAACTAAGTCTTCCACCGCGTCTTTTTTAGTGAATGGGCACATGATGCGTGAGGGGGGGCTATATTTTTTTGAGCATTTGCACGCCTTTTTTGCTGGTTTTCAAAAACAAAATCCAACATCTGATCTATCTGATATATATGCGTATTGATTCAAGTTTTTCCATTTGCTTTTATTTAACTTGGAGTGAGGGTTATAGTCTTTTGTTGATATTTTATCGATTGAGCGTAACACTTTTATTCGTGATAGAGATGCAACGATTAATTGATTCTTTGACAACTAATCAATAATTTTGGTTTAGTTTATCATTATTTTTAGGGATAGATCAGATTACCCAATCGCATGATTGAAAATCAGGCCTGATCATCACATTTGTTGCCAATCACAATCGGGTAAAAAAAGATTTTAAGAGATAGAAAACTAGACATCTATTGCCTAGAGATGATCAATCCAAAAATAAAATAAATATTCGTGTAGCATACGTAACATGTCAACATAGCTAGAAACTGTGAACGTAAACCAGGTTTAAACCACTGCTTCACTAAACATATAATGTGTGTAGTACATTTAAAAAGAGTAATAATATTAAAAAGACAATTTGGATACACCATTGTAATGTAGAGCTATCATATTGTAACTCTCTTTCGGCAGATCCTCAAAATCAGGTGACCTGAGTGCAAAAACATGTGATTGAGACATCGCTAATTGTGTTTGATAATCCATTAATTGTTTCCTTGGAATGTCAGCCTCTTGACAGGAATCTTTCTGAATTAGTTATTCCTCTATGAAGGCAGACTGATTATCATTGTCAAATCAAAATGAAGTATTTTCATCCACTGTTTTTGCTTTGAAAAGAAAAAACATCTGTTCGACTTCCACCATGAGAGAAATGTATTTATCTCTCTGTTTTTGGTAGGTGGACATTTCACCATAATAATGTGAAATTAAATTACACTCCACAAACTTTTGATAATACTGAATAATTTAGTGTTTGTGATAAATTGACGTGTAGCAATTCATAGATTGTCAAAAAACTCAACAACTATTTAGATTCTGCAGTAATTGTTAGGGCCCTATTTTTGTCGACACTCATCTTCATTTTTGTGATGATGCAAGTCCAGTTTGCCGTCTTTGAGAATTAGTCAGATTTTGCTGGCCTTCTTGGGCATTCCGGTGGACCAAAGGTGACAATTTGATGGCAGAAAGTAGATTACAATTGGTCAAGGCACATACAGTAATAGACACATTTAGACCTCATAGACTTGTGAGGTAGAAGCTCTGGTATTTCATTCATAAATATGTCTATGAAGAGAGAATTATCTGAAAGAAATATTTTTCAGAGCACCTGCTTGACCGCAGCCTGTGGTAAACAACTGAATTTACTCCTTTTATTCTTAATCATGACACTCACCTGTTTTCAATTAACCTCATCAGCTGTCGAATATTTAAAACAGATGTTTGTGAGCATCCGCATTTTGAGTATTCACATTCACACACATTGAGCAACTTTCTCTGTCTTGGTGCAGGAATCAAATTGAGAATACTGTATATGGGTGGAGGGAGCATATTCCAGAGAACATAGGTTTTGTTTTTAGTTTTCACAATGTCCCAACTTTACGGAAATCGGGATTTGTCTTTGAAGAAATGGTCAGTTTTTTTTTTTTTTTTGTGAGAATTGAAAAAAAAAAGTGATTTTATATGTTTCATCAATGAACCGGGGAATATTAGTTGCATCCTATATTGTAATATTTTTCTATAAATGGATATGTGGATACAGACATATATATAAAAATTGTCACGCCACAGTCAGTTTACTTTTCAGAATTTTTCCTCTTGTATACTTTTGTGCACGCTCCCTCACCGTCAAGAGATGACTACAAACTCATCTGACACTCAGGCTGAGATTGAATGTAAAAGTATAATAGAGATTTGAAGAGCGTGTGCCCTCCCGTCTAAAATGAATTCCCATCAGATTTTAGTGTTTTTGGAGAGTATTGTTATGGGTCGTTGAGGCACCAGTGCTTTTCTCCAGAGAGTGGCATCCAACATATTGGCCTGTCGTCCTTGGTGATGATGAAGCCAATATTTTATGGGAGTTGTGCTCCGAGTGCAAAGTGGGAAATGGAGGGGGAGTGGGGTCAAAATGATGGGCCCTTTTATTCCCTGCTGCCAATTTCACCTTTGATGGGAGCGTTTGGCTCCTCATGTTATCACAGAGAGCAAAATGGGGTTTCAATGTCACAGCACAAGTGCGAAACCCAAATCCTCACTGTCGGTAAAAACAGTTTATATAGCGACACCACTGTGGATGTTTACAGCTAAGTGGACAATAAGTAGAGTTGATGTGCAGTCGTGTGTAATGCAGTGTTTGATTCTTTTGAAAAGCATTTCGATTCTAGGGCTAGCCATCTTTGATTTTCATCATGCATTCAAAAACACAATATTATGTTTGTTTTAGGAGGTGTGACATTCAAATATGTAGCTCTGCTATGACACCTGTGTTTTGCTTAAACTCTCAATAGTGCAAGATTTGACCAGTGATGGCATTGATTTGATTTCAATGTAAAACAACAAGCATAATCCCCGAATAAAAAATGACAAATTTGCACATAATAGAAGATATATTTGTTTTTACTCTTAATAGTGAATCAATTCATAGTTTTATTATTTTATTCCCACGTTTCCTTTGTTTGTAGGGGTTGGCCCAAAAATGACGTCTCCATTTTCTTCAGTCATTCTGGACATTTATGATTTTAATTTGATTTTAATGGACAAAATTATTTAATTTGAAACATTTGATTTGTTAAAAAAAATACATTGTGTACATTGACTCGGAATAAAATAATGAACACCAATTTTAAAATAGAAACTTGTTCATTTTCATTTATTTTTGTCATTATTAAAAAAATAGAATTAATGTACACTTAGCATTCATAGTTTGTGAATAATTTGCTTAAAGGGATAGTCTATTTTTGCCATTTTTAGTGATTACATATCAATTTGTCTAGACGTACATTGATGAATTATTTTCTTAATAAATTATTAAAAACATGTATAATTAACACCTTCAAAACACACTTTCTTTTTCTATGAATATGAATATGACAAAGTCCCACCTTTCTTTTTCAGCTGATGACTGCAAATCGCATCCCTTTTCCTCAAGGCTGGGGCAATGACCAATCACGGCTCACCTCTTTATCATGTGAGATTCATAAACTGAACCATGATTGGTTGTTGTTTATGGCATTCAGCACGCAATGTAACTGTCAGTCGACAGTGAAAAACAATTAGTTTTTCAAAGTATTAATGTGCGTGAAAATTTATTTTGTCATCAAATTAATTAAATCTCAAAGACATAATTGTTTGTTTATCAGGGTGGCTGATACAAAAAGAGTTAAAGAAAAACATCTTTTAATGCTAAAATTTGAGTATATACCTGGAATATTCCCTTAAATGCCACAATTAATTAGTTAGTACCTAGTGTAGTTCTGTCACATTTGCAAAATCCCAATTTCACGTTTTGCCTAATTTTCAAACCGGCAGTGTTTAAAATGACAAATTAATAAAGTTAATATGATTTATTTCCCATCTTTATTGTACATTTTCTCATTGTAGTGTGTAGTGTAGATAGTCATTTTGCGTAAATTATTAAAATACAAACATGAGTGAGAGTGAGTTTTCCAGTTAAGAGTTCATGCGCAAATGCTTAATTGTTGAATTTGATGCAGCTGAGCGCAACACGGTCTGCCACAAAATAGACCGGAGTCTCCGCTTTACAATTCCAGCCATGTCCTAATCTCATTGGGCCAGTTGCTTTGTAGATTATATTTGCATTTGCTGCTTCATGTTTATTACGAAACAAAACTAATGCGCCATGCTTTAAAGTGCTGAGGCTTTTGCTATATTAGGAATGCATAAAAATGGCAACGGAGCGAGCCAGTTTATTGTTTAAAAGAATTGGATGCGTACTTAGCGTAAACAAATTAATTTGGGTTCTGTTTTATTTTAGCAGCCATTTGCATTTCCTTTCTCAGATTTAGTGTTCACATTTAAAACTTACTGAGAAAAGCTAATGGCTTGGGTTATCTTTTAATTAGATTTTTTATTGTTTTGCATTTCTCCGTGGATCAAATTATGACTAGATAGAAAGAAAAAATATTACTTTTTCATACCGCGAAAAGTAGTGTAGCGTACATATTGGGTGAAAATGTCTTAAATGGGGTGAACAACTCTTCAGACTACTTGTTATCCTACAGTCTTGTGAAAACAGAACCATTTTTAAGAGATGCATTCTTGGTAGTAACATTTGTGTTATGCAGTCAATTTAGCTGTCTTTACGACTCTCACGGTCCTGCCTGGACTGGTATTCTGCAACATTTTATTTTTGCTCCAAAAATGTCCTCATTAGTACAGCCATTATTTGTCCATACCTTACATAGCATACACTTTTTTTGAATATAAAATAGAATGGATTTGCTACTTCAGATCAGTGCCCCCCAACCAACGGTCCATGGACCATTTGTGAGCCACGGGCCGTACTGGTAAATGGATGGAAAAAAAAAAAAAAAACTAGCCCGTTGTTTGCCTTCCCACAACCCCTTTGATAAATTAAGAAATTCTTCTAAATAACCTTCATAAGGCACACTGGTGAAGTGAAAACCATTTCAGGTGACTACCACTTGAATATCATCAAGAGAATGCCAGGAGTGTGCCACGCAGTAATCAGAACAAAGGGTGGCCATTTTGAACAACTATTTTAGGTATAATTAAAGTTTTTTTATTTTTTATTTTTTTTGTAAGTTAAGTACATAACTCCATGTGTTTATTCCTTCAGTGAGAATCTGCAATGTAAATAGTCATGAATTGAAAGAAAACACGAAAGATAACGAGCGTGTCAAAACTCGTGGGCTGTACCATATGTGAAATTCAAGTATAGTCATCTTTTGTTTTCAGTACAAGTGGTTTAAAACTGGTCATTTAAACGGCCCAAATTGTCGCCTGTCTGTGAGAACAATAAACTTGACTAACCCAAGCTTCATTGTGCATTAGTCATGATGACCTTCTTAACATCCATCAATGCAACTATTGCTTGATTTCCTCAGATTTCTTAGTAAAGTTTGTCACAACTGTGAGAGTCAAAGGGCTCTGGGACACATCCATCGACGATAGATGGCAGACTTCAGGGAGACTTTAGTATTACGTGTCACTGGTCAGGCATTGATGAATCTGTGATGTGTGATCCGACCCACCGGTGATTATGAGAGGCTTAGATCAAACTGTAAATTGAAAAGGCCCATGATGATTACCAATATACCAGAACCAGGGGGATTGAAAAAGAAACGAAAAGCATATACTGCAAGACTATAAAACCAACAACCATAAAAGGCAACATAAATCAACCTGGAACGGCATCCGAGCGCCCAACCCGTCCTGGACAAAACTCAGAGCGTAAGGTGGAAAACGCAGCGATGGAAGCGGACGTTTGGCAGAGGAGCAGAGATTCAGAACGGGTTCTGCCTTGTTGATCCAGTGTGACATTGATAGACAGCAGCTGAAGGAAAGCTGCTAACCATGTTTGGCGTGCTGCTTTTTAGAGGACGTACGTGACTGAGCACGGATTGTGCAGGCAATCGCCCCAAGTGGTTGTGCCGGAGTGATGTGAGGAGGAAAACTTCCACATGCTGTATGACTCGCTTGACTTTCCATCTTTTCCACCGGCGTTATTGTCGACTTGAACCACCCGTTAATGCCGCTGCTATTTTTACATGTGGAGATACAGTATATGGCGCCAGTCGCTGCTCTAGCTCAGAATGTCTCGTCTTTGAGACAAAATGTCAAAATCTTGGGTTTAATAACCTCATGCTGCATTACATTTTTAGTCAATGCTAATTAAAAAGTTGGCATCTGTAGTCCACGTGTTATTGCTGATTACCTGCCCCCATAAATTGTTCGTCGTTCTTATTCTGTCATTCTGCAATCGTAAATTGTCCTCTTTTGAAAATGAATATATTGTGTGTCCCTCTGACAATATCTCCATCTTACAACGCCTTTGGCGGTGTGCTGCTTCTGCCGTGTTTGCTCAGATATGCTCCCCAAACATAATGTTGCACGGATTCCCAACTAACGCCTCCAATACATGCGTATGACCAGATGGAACAATCGTTTCAGTCTAAAAAAACATTGCAGATGAAGAAAACCCTTGCATTTTTTTGCTTGCTTTTCTTCACAGCGTAGAAAAAAAGTGTTTGCTGACTTAACATTGTGAACGAAAACAATATCGAATGCTATTAAATATCAGGCTACGGTAAGTCTGTGGTTAGCATTTGACTCTCTTTATGGGTTCAGCATCTGCTATATTTCCAAGCAAATCATCATCATGCCAATTACAAAAAAAAAAAAAAAAAAAGAAAACCTAAAAGCTCCTGACAAATGAATGTTAAATTGAAAGTGATTGCCAGCAAAGTCACTGCGGTAAAGTTTGTATACTTTGTTGGACTTCCTCCTTCATTTTGAGTTCTAAGTATTTGTCCTCTGCCAAGATAAAGATTTTGTTTCACTTCAGTTTAACAGACAGCCATCGTCTACACAATATTGCATTGTTCCTTTTAGCCGAGGAGGATTGCTGGGGTGTGTAATTCATTGAAAGCAATTTACAGAATTGAGCACATTTAGTCATAGTTTATGCGGTTGTTGAACACAATGCATTAGAAAAAATAAAGGACCATCAGTGGGGATGGGGTTGGAAAGGTGATTGTGATGCAGTGATTCCGATCTAGATTTTTGTAGAAACTTGGCCTCATGTATGCTTTATGCAGTGCTGGTAATAACACTGTTGAAGATAACAGTAAGAGAAGAAAGAGACCACATGGACTTTTGACATTTATCCATGCCTGTCCCATAATACAGATGTCTGTCCATTCACATGCACATATAAAGTATGAGTCTGACTATTTAGAATACTGTAAAATGAGTCATTCAGTCCCACAATTCATTTTTTTTTCAACTCTCTTCCATTGCAAGAAAAACATCTTAATTTACAGTATGTGTCACATGACTACAGCGGAAGGACCTCCTTTGTATTTTCACCTCTGTTTTTGCAGATGGAGCTTTCCATATTTAATCAAAAGCTAGCGCGCGGGGCTACTTCTTCGGATAACACCGCCTGCAGTGCCACTATGTTCTCTTGGGACTTTTACAATGGCAAGCCAAGATTGATGAATCTGAGGCAACACATAGATGTCAAGTCGAGAAGAAAAAATTTAGCGACAGCTCTCTAAGTACAACGCGCGTTCTCATTTTTTTTTTTTTTGCTGAGCCCTGAGTTGTTGAAGACTAATTAATTCAAGAAGAAATGTCCCCAAAGGCTGCAATTAATGATAAACTTATTAGACTTGATGCTTGATGGTGCCCATGAGGTCTGGTTCCCAAGCTTCTGCTGGTGTTACTTAGCCGGCTGTCACTTAAAATCAAGAAAAGAATAATGTGTAAGTCTGTTGGAGCTTTTAAACTCCATTTTTCAAGAGACACAGTCGGCCTTAATGTAATCCCTCCCTCTAGTTCTATCGCTTGACATTTGACATGAGTGTGTTAAGTTGTTATCGACACCGTGGCCGAGACTGAGGTGAGGGGATATAAATGTAACATATAGACTAGGGGTGTGTGCGCTCTCTAACGAGTCTGTCAAAACTGACTGAAAAAGTCTCCAGAGGATGGACCTCCTCCATGCTGGCTTGCAGAAACTGTCAATGTTGAAAAAAGCGAGGAAGGATTCAGGGACCTTTTTTTTTTTTTTTTTCTTTTTTTGCTCATTGTTTCTGACTGAGGCCATTTGCAATGTAGCCAAAATGTTCCCCTGAGCATAGTCAGCCTACACGTTTACACTAAATAATTTAAATGCACCGTGTGGGTATACGTGTGTGTGTGTTTAATAAAACTAAAATATCAGTCTTCTTCAGTCATTCTGTGCGATTATGAATCTAATTGATTTTAATGGAAGACATCAGACTAATCAACATGTAATTAAAAGTCTAATTTTTTTAAATAATCACTGTGAAAAATATTCCAACAAGATAATGAGCATTCAGTTAAAATTGGTTTGAACAAGAAAACCTAACATTCATAAGAATTATTTACTTAGAGTCCATTTATTTAATTAATTAATTTATTTATTTATTTATTTATTTTAGCAGTAAAAAGAATTTTGTCTACTTAAGTTCTCCTATTTTAACCAATTGGTCACAAAAAAGACCGTGCAGAAAATTCCATTTATGAGGCTCTATAATTTATTTTTCAATCATTTTTTTCATAAATTACTGAAATACCACAATGTGTAGATGAAATGTGTGTAATATCACATGTTTAGAGAATATTGTCACATGACCGAGGCTGTTTACTTTGTGGTTGCACCTAGAGAAAGATGACAGCCTTAAAGCTCCCAAACATAAGCTTAGTGTATGTTAAAATAAACACAAAACAAAGATTTTTCGTACACATGATCTTTAAGATGATGTATGCATTTGCACATACTCAAATTGGTTTGGTGTGTTTGCACAATGAGTAATTACATTGTTGTGACCAGTCATAAAACACACCTTTTCATCAACTATTTCACTTTTTTTTTTTTTTTTTTTAAGTTCTTGATTATTTCAAAGTGTTACCAATGGCAAATGATTTGGATGTTTTCATGTCCAGGAAAAATTGGGGTTGAAATGGTTTAATAACTAAATTATTTTCTTGTTACATAGAATAGAATAGAAATATTGGGTGCACTGCTCAGATTGGTGCATATTAATAATATGAAAACCAAATAGAATAAATAATATATAATTTAAAAAAAGCAATAGAATAGAAGTCATAGTTTCACAGGAGTAAATTTGTTGTGTTTCTTCAGCGTGTTGTTGTTTTGTTGTTCTTCAAAGTATTAACAGTTCTGGGGGGGAAACGCTGTCTGAGTCTACTTTAATTATCATATTATTATTTTATGTTTTATTTAAATCATGCACTTTCACGAAAGGGTCACTATTTGCTTCACTATAAGTACGGTAACAATAACTGACTGACGTTTTGGGCGTAGAACATCAGTATGCAGAAGCACTTAAGTGAAAAAGCGGCCAAACGGAAGTTCTTACACGCGACTTTTTACACGTTAATCCCTGCCGTTGACGTGCAACCACATAAGTCATCCAGCCTGGAAGCTGCAGCTGAGATCCCATTCATGTGACCTCATTGCAACACTTTCTGATCTCCTCCTAATCCATCACAGATCGCTTTGTTAGGCTTTCCAGATGTTTGGCCTTCACTTCCCAAGTCCTTGCCACCTGGCTGTTTGAGAGGAAGTTGCTATTTTGGTTGCTCAATCCTGCTAAATTAAAAGTTAGATTATTTGTTGGAAAGAGTGATGTGGTTGCGGTTGATTGTAAAGTGCGTTAGGGCGATTTATTAGCTTGCTACGCAACCTGTGTTTGAGTGCGTGTGGGTGAAAGTGTGTTCCCCGCTGTTTGGCAGCCTCTCACGCTCGATGATTGAGGCACAGCTGCACCACAGTTCTAATATGGAGACATGATGACCATTCAATATGTTGCTCAAATTGATTTTCCAAGTTTGCAGGTTATTTATTTATATGTCATTTGCAAATTCAAAGGGTGTATTTCAGTGACGTGCGGCAAGGATCTTGACTGACTACTCTGGAGTTGGACGTACATAAACATGTATTTCAATTGGATTTGACACAGATATTTTGCATTTGCATTTGCAGTGATCGGTTGTAATGTCATAATTACCAATCAAAGAGTTATGTCATTGTTTGGCTCTGTAAAGTAAAACATTACCGCAAACACAATCTGCTTCATTCCACGTACTTGTGCTGGCATTGTTAACCCTTTCACTGCCATTGATGGCCATAGATGTGAAAGATTCCATTTCTACTGAGCTGGCAGTGAATAAGTTAATTTATAATGAGTAAATAATCCATTATCATTTGGGTAGTCGTGAATGAGTTCATAATCCATGGTTTCAATAACAGGAACAGGAACACACTGAAAATCATGAATAAACTCTTGTATATGATTTTTATCCGTCTATTCTATTTCCTGTTCAAATGTATTTAATATGCACCAAAAGAGCTCCCACTTTTGTGTATGCCTGCTGTAAAATGCCACTAAATCCATTCATCGTATACATTTGGCGTTTTCTTTTTTTTAATATTTTTAATTAATTTAAAAAAAATCCAATTTTCCTTGTATTAGATGTTGATCTGTATTCTTTGAAGTACAGTTAGGGTTATTGTTATTATTTTCTCACTGTAGATTAGGGCTATCTTTAAATTTGGCTATTTAGCTAGCAGGGTTGAAATGTACACTAAATAAACAAGTCTTTTTAATGTATAGATTGGTAAATTTTCAGATTTAATTGGTGAATGTTAATTGACTCAAAATCAATATTATGTAAAACCTAAATTGCATTTGACCTTAATTTTTTTTCAAAGCTAATATGACTCTACAGACAATTTCACTTCTAGCAAGAAAAGCAAAAAATATGTTCAATGTAAATTTGTTCATTGTTATTTTCTGCCCCTTTTTTCCACAAATTGAATTGCATATGGTCTTACCTTTTTAATTCATGAAAGAAATTAACCGCAGATCTGGTATCAATGCTGCTGTATGTGTGACAACCGGAAACAAACCACTCAAAATTGTATATATTGTATAAATTGTATGATCATTGAACTGAACTGCAGAACACATTTCATTAAAATTCCATTTCAATTCCATCTTGTGCTCTGTTCTTTTACATTTTTGCATTAAAGGTAATTGTGTTGCTATTTTCACATAATGTTCAACTGCCACATACACTATGTGCAGAATTGGTGCTACTGCTCAATATTAAAGCATAGATTGGTCCCACTGGGAATATTGTGAACGCATGTTGGAAGTATATTGTGTTATTGTGTGTGAGAATATGTGCTTGTTTATAAATGTATGTTAATGGCCACTCCCGCTTCTCTCGTATTCAGCGGTGTCACGAATCGAGTCAGATCACAGCTGGAACGGTGGGGCTCAGTCATAAGCTTTACATGCTTCTGCCACCTGCTCCGCTCCCGGCTCCCGACACCTTTTGGTCGCCAAAAAACGTCGTCGG
This sequence comes from Hippichthys cyanospilos, assembly GCF_059441005.1. Taxonomy (NCBI): domain Eukaryota; kingdom Metazoa; phylum Chordata; class Actinopteri; order Syngnathiformes; family Syngnathidae; genus Hippichthys; species Hippichthys cyanospilos. Next base: position 9,073,795 of record NC_142378.1, on the reverse strand, counting down.
GGGCCGCTGAGGCTGCAAAATGAAATATGTTTGCTGTTGAGTTTATCTTGAGCAAAAAAAAAAAAAAAAAAAACATCAATAGAACACATACGGATATAATTTCTATCAGTATGTAAGCACCTGCAGATTCCTTTTATATAGGAAGCCTTTAATATGACCACAGAGAATAGAAACACCTGTAAATGTGTTCATCTGGTCCCAATAAACAGCTGCTCGCAAAAGCAACTCAGCAATCGTGCAGTGTTGTAATGAGGGACTTTTGCTGAAAAGGGACTGATGATTAGTTACCCTTTCTTACAAGTACTGTAATTCTGCTTCCCGAAATGTCAACAAATTAGGAGTCGGAAGTAAGGAAGGCCACAATAGGGTTCACCAAGCTTTTGAAAACTGAGAGGAGTGCTACTGAATTTGAGGCCTAATGGTTTGATACTCGTTTCGGAAATAACACATTGCTCAAATCCCCTTTAAATGGGAAGTCACAAATATTTTCACTCATCTGATCTTTTTTTTGTGCGTGTGTTTTCTGTTTGGTGCACATAGAGAAACAGTGATTTAAAAATACAAAACCATATTTTTTTTTCTATTTTTTTTTTCATTCATAATTCTGGGAATCCCCATGAGCAAAGCCCACCCCCCTCTCCCAAAAAAAAAAATCACAGCCTACTATTCAGTTTTATTCTGTATTTTACCATTCAAAACAGTGAATTTAATCGAAAATAGCATGAAAAATGAACCAACATCACATAATTTTCTTATATATCACTTCTAGATTTTTCATCTTTTTCTCGTTCCTCTGTGAAATGGTAAAGTGCCCCACCCCCCATTGGCCCATACCTGTTTGTGTAAAATCCACCATTTTTTACTCGACTAAGCAGTCTTCCATTTTGTGGTTTCAGCCCCGTATCCACCCTACTCTACTCAACAAAACCACAGTTTCCACTATGAAATCTACTGGCCCACTTTTTTCTGGTAGCTGTCGCATTTGCGGGTACAAGAAAAGTAGCCCGGTTACAAAACGTGACTGAAATACTTGAGCGGCCTTTGATGCATCTGAGACAGATTTAAATATGTGTACAGTTATGTTATACAGAATGTTATCAAACGATTAGGGATATTCATCTATTTAAAATTGACCCGCAAGCTCTATGGTGGCTACTTGCCCCTTCGCACCACTTTGGGGACACACTCGAGAACAAAATAAAAATATGTATGCATATATTCACAACATTATTCATGAAAAGGAAAAAATGGTTTAGTCACCCAGTGATTTTCACAGAAATATGCTTATGTTAAGATTATTCTTTTCATAGTTGACATTTTCTCACACAATTTTCAAGTTCTTTGCTTATTTACGTAATTCATGTCCTTCACAGAATCATCACAGAACATTTTTCCCCATTGTAAAAACTTTGTTGTTCAAATTGTACAACTTAATTCATGTAAGGCTTTTATTTTCAGCATGCTGATTTCCGATGTAGCAAACAGAAGCAAGACAACACTTTTCTTTTGTACTGTCAAAACAAAGAACTACAATTTTCTTGACAGAAGGCCCAAATACATTCTTTTTTTTTTTTTTTACGACAGATGTTTTTTTCTCCAGAGCTGCTCCAACCATTGCCAAGTGTTGTAATTCAGCATTGATGACAAGAGTCTAATTCAATGTTTTGTCCCTTTCAGCATCCATCTCACCTTCACCCAACACAATGTTAACAAGCTTTTTTTGTCCTGCTTGACGTAGGTGAGATAACTCAACAGAAGAAATCTGTGTGTGCGCTTGCGTGGGTGTGTGCGTTTTCACTTGCAAGGGCATATTGTGTGACCACCAGCCACTGTCAGGTTTTATGTTGCCCCAACAGTAACAATAAACATGGGATTTGATGGCAGGATCCCTTACCCCTATAATTGATGAGTCCAATATTTACTCTGTTACCTGAGCGTTGTAAACATTTATTATTATTCCTTCCCTGTCGGCGGAGCGCAAGAGAAGAATAGTCCGGCCTGCAGGGAGCAGCTGTCTTTTTGACTAATGACACAAATGAATAAAACCTCGTAATTACTTTAGGAAAAAAAAACGTACAATGCCTACCTTATCCCGGGTTAATATGCATTTTAAATTTTTTGTCAGGTTTATTAAATTTCAGGCCGCCTCCACCACCAAGCCCGTACGTAATACAATACAGACGGAGGCAAGTTCTGAAATATCAAATTTAATTTTCTATTCCCCATACAGGCTGCATAATCAGGTTGGGACATTATTGTGTTTTTATTGACATTAGCATTGTTATTATTCTGAACTTTGTAAATATCAGGAGCTCCAGTTTGCCGGGCTGCTTTTCCAGGAATATAAATTTACTTTTGTCGTACAATAAAATGATATCTCATTATTAGAAGACGTTCTCTGTAGATGCAACCATGCAGAATTATTTTAATGTGGAACCCCCCCGTTTGTAAATTAAATAGACTTCCTGGAGTTTTTATGTCGGTTTTATTGTGACACCCCTAGCAGGTGACATAGCAACCTGCTGTATGCTACACGAGCCTCGAAATAGGATATCAATGAGACACATCCGATGTGCTATTAGACAGAAAGGCACTGTGGCTTGGCCCGGGCTTTTAGATCTCCTTGTAGCGAGTGTAATTGGATAAGTCTTCCATCGTGCGCATGTGTTTTCAAATCAGCACATTGCGGTTCGGGAGTCTCTGGAATAAGGCGGAGGCAGCGGAGGGAAGTGTAAAAGCTCTCAGGCAAATCAGGTATTCCAGATGGAAGGATAGGGGATTGAGCAAAAGGGATTGCGAGAGAGCAAGGGAGGAGCAGCTTCTATGAGGACAGACGGCTGCGTGATGTACACGAGGCTCTGCTTAGACAAGACGACTCCTGTGCTTTTAAGAGCGCAAAAGGCAGACCTCGGAGAACCGCTGTGAAGAAATAAAAGGGGCTTTTATTTAATAAACAGGCTAATGTTGTGCATGCCGTTGTTAAAAAAAAAATGCAACACCTAATAGGTTCTGGGAAGACATTCCATAAGATTTGGGAGTATTTAATAATGTTGGATTTGAGATAGATCCTTGCTCATCATCTCTGCAGTTCACGCCGAAATTGATTGGAATTCTCTCTTGCCAAAAATCATACACGCACTCTTTTATGAATCGTGTTTTATATAGTGGAGTCTGGTATGATATTTAAGGAGTGATAAAAAAATGAAAAGAACTTAACCAAAACGTTTCATTTCCTTCATTCCTTAATTACCATCACCTTGTGTATTTGAGAGCAGTCCCGAATGCTGGCTCCAACTTTTACTTTTGACCACCAGCAATGGTGCAGTTTTCTTTTGTCAATCGGCAAATAATTAGAAATAAACATTAAAATAATACATCGGCCATCCTGCCCGTCGTAGACTTGCTTATACGTGGAGTGTTTGTTACATTACCGTTTTTGTTACAATGTGGCTGCACTCAGAGCTGGGTGCTTTGCATTTATGTAGTCAGCTAAACTTGAGCAGCTCCTGTGGTAAGCAAGCGCCTTCTTAAAAAAAAAAAAAATCCTTATCAAAGATGTTGTATGGGCCTTTTTTTAATGTTAGATGTACTGTACCATGAACTTGCCCTTCCACTAGGAGCCTATCAAGTAATGCCAAACACAAAAACAGCCAATCAGTGTCCACCTTAATGTGACTTCTGTTTTTCAACCCCACAGCACCTCAAGCGCAGTAATCCCAACAGTGTCCTTGAGTTTAGCGTAAAGTTAGAGATTAAAAGCTTAACAAAAATTCAAAAAAGAAAAGCTTTAACTATGACTGTAATTAACTGATCACAATTAATCTGTTAATCTCACACCTCCTTCAAAGATCTATGTCTCCAGCGAAAAATAATTCGGTATGTATCGCAATGTATTTCAGAGTGGAATGAGTTAGTTTGATACAATGCATTTGCCTTCTTTTAGATAAAGAAACAACTGTGATGCCGAAGCACCATTTTGAGCAAAATTGGCCAATGACCTGCCACAGCCGGTTTGAACATGTCTTTAAGTCTCTTCTTGAATAAATTGTCTCAGCAACCCTACAGAGAAAAGAAAATCCAGGAACCCCTTGTTGTCCAAACGGATAAATTCATTGTGTTTATTGCAGTTATTTTGGAAGTAGAAAACTAATCAAATCGAGTAGAACTGTACATTGAAAAATTTCCAGAAGTGGATTTGCTTGAATTGTGGTCCAAACAATATGTGATAAAACTCCAGCCAACATGATTCTATTTGCGAATCTACCCTCTAAAGTACTTTGGGCATGACCGAAATCTCACATATATAGAATAGAAGCATGTAATATCTCATATGTTTGTCCAATGGACGAAGGCCTTTCATCATGTCCATTCGTCACGCTGTCATTTTAATTAACTGAAGATGAGAGTGAAATTACCAACACCTTGCATTGGTTACACAGGAGCACACACACTTTTCATACACCGGTAGATGTAACGACGCAATTGCAAGAGCTAATGTTGCGTGTTTTACGAGTAAGGCGTCTGGAGGCATTTTCTTCATGGCAATCTCCACAACACAGTAACACTTGTAAGTTTCAAGTTTACATCTGTACTTATGTAATCAAAGAGGAAAACATTAAAAAGAGCAATGGACAGATCTTTAAAGCAAACTGAGCTGAAGTACGACTTTTCTGAATAAGAGATGGCGTCAGGAGGAAGAAAAAATATAAATCGTTGCCGCAGACGGCCTTTTATCTTCCCAAGCAACTGTTTTCTCTTTGGGCATGTTTGAAGATGAGTACCACTTAAACACATTTCCTCACAAGTATTTTTTTCTGAGCCTTGTAAGACCCTGACAGTAGGTTATGTATCGATCCTTCCTATTATTGTGTAATGACACATGCTCACGAGGTTTCAAGCTTTTGAGGGCAGCGAGGGTAAACACACTCACCCCGAACAATAATTCCATTGACATTTTTTTTAATCATCCACTGACAATCTCAAGTATCATAGGTAGGAGGACTTTGATTACATTTAGGTGATGTGGAATACTACCATTGATATTGCATGACTAGTGATAAAAACAAAGCAAACGCTCATCGTTCAAACAAGTCACCATTGTCGTCGTTCAAAACAAAAACTCATCGAATAATCTCATCTGTGTTTAGTGATGAAAAGAAAGTGCTATTGCTCTTCATGCATTAATTATGGGTAGTGACAAACTGATCGGACACAGAGGTGAAGCGTGAGTTGGAACGTTTCACAGCTACTGCTAAGGAGACCAGAAAGCAGACGGAAAATAAATCATTTGCAATATCTAATCAAATAATCAGGCTTCAGTCTTCCATTCAAGAGGTTGGAATGTCAATGATGCCAAAAGGTAAATGTAATTTTAAAAATGGGACTTTAATGTTTCCATTCGAAATTATGAGACATGTTGATTGTTTGCACACTATAGATTGAAGCGGAAATCATTGTCAATCAGCTTATTTGAATCTAAAATTGTTTTAGTCAAGAATTTAAATCATTGACTCAAAAAACTGAATCAATTTGAATCATGACAGTCAAGTTTGACAATTTAAGCTCAAAACAATCATTAATTTGATCATTTTTATGACATTGCTCATATAGTAATTTGCTTCATTGAAATAGTAGGAGCATCCCTTGAAAATATTCAACTATATCCGAGGCGGAATTTCATTGGCGAATGATTTGTTTTGGTGTTTCGGAACATATTTTCCATTCTATGTTCCCCTTGCTACATTAGCATCCCACAACCTCGCGAGGGTGTTTTAAAAGTCACGGACCGCTTAGTTGAGATGTGACGAGGCGGCGTGACGGCCCCCAGCTGGACTAAGTTCCGCAAGGGTGGTCCGGGTGACATTACGGCAAGCGGCGCGTGATAAACCACCGGCGCACCAGTCGTGACCCGCGAAATAATCTGCGACAGACGAGGACAAGGGCCAGCTCGTCTCACGCTCTCACCCGATGCCCTTTTGGCTCGTCCTCTACCGAACGAGCTCGGAGTAGGTGTCAGATGAACAGCGCGCATCGGCAAAAAAAGGAGCGTTGCTTCCTGTCAGGTGATGACAAGTAAATGGCAGGGGAGGAAAAAAATTAAACACATCACCCTGAAGTTTTACCTCCCCTGCTGTCAATTAGTCTCAATCAACGGCGTCCTTCCTGTTTAGGGATGTTATGACAATCCCGCTCTGTCTTTCCAATCTGTCAAGGCATGATAAACCTACGCTATATGTTATCTCAACACTTCTGTCAGCCGTCAGCGGCGGGAGCTTCTCCTAATGGTGCCGACGCCCTGGACAAAAGGGGCGCTGGTTTGTTTGATCGGGACTTTTGGAGAAACAAAAAAAATCATCCCTGACTTGCCAGTAACGATGTTTTTCTTTGTTTTTTTGTTTTTTTTTTCCTAAAAGCATTCCTGAAAAAAATAGTCTTCTCGAAAGTGATTGGCAACGGTTCATTTGGCAGAAGTGAAGCGGCGCTTATCAATGGACTATGTAGGCCGCGATGTATTATTAACAGGTGACTCCGCGCTGGCTTGCTTGGCTAAAGAGGACTTAAGTGAAGTGGGAAGCAACACTGTCAATCTCAGCCTTCCGCTGAGAGTCAATTAGGAGATAAACAGGGCGACATGTCTTTGGAGATGCAGGAGACGGCGGATAGGCTGTCCCGCGGATGTCCTAGGGCAAGGTAAACGGGCAGTATGGCTCTGCTGACAGAGATGTGCACCGGAGAGGGCGTTGCATGTGTTTTTAAGCCCGCATGCATCGACTGTGTGGTAAATACGATGTGTTTGCTTGTCCGTCTATGTGTGTGCGTTGTGGGCTGAATGTCACCCTCATCCCTTCCAAAAGATGTCAGTTTGGAAAGCAAGGCCACTCAAATTGATTTCATGTTGCTCTCTAAGCATGCATTCAAGTCCAAACTATGGATTCGTGGTTGAAAGATTCTTAATACATTGTAATAAAATAGTGAATGAATGACTTTGCTTTTTTTATTCTAACAATCAGGGCAATTATTAAGGCAGTGCTTCGCAATTATATTTTGCCAAGCCCCCCATGGAAAGAGAAAACCTTTCACGACCCCCGCCACTCTACTATACATGTGATTAATATCTCTAAAAATTGTATAAGTATAACTAAACCTTTATTCTTTTTAACATCAAGCATTGTAAATCAACTTTCACCAACTGTTAATTATTTGTATTGCATTTTTGGATTTCAGCTTAGTCTAAAACTGAAATAAATCACAAAGTGCATCAAAGTCCCTAAAAAAAAAATCTTATTGCAATTACACTTCACATGACAAAAACAAAGCAATTCCCTCTATTTGAGATACACTGCATTGAGGTAAGTGTGTCCATTTACATTATATTATTATTACATATACTTCTTTATCATTAAATATAATGAGCGTACAATGTGTGTGTACCTGCGCATTTCAGTGTATATTCTCACTTTTTGGGTATTACTGTAAATTGGAATAGAAGAGGTGGCCATTTTACATTCATCATGAGTTGTCTGTGCCACGCCCCTTTCCGTCATCGTTTTCAAGCCGAAAACTGTAATCGTCAGTCCATCACTTCTTCAGTCAGTTTGTTGATCACTCCTGCCATCAACGTCCCTCCCCTCACGGCCACACTCACACACCGTAAATCGTGTTTGTGTGGCTGCTGGAAAAATTGATTTTTTTTTTGTACTCTAGAAACAATATAAAATTATGCACATAAGTAAAAATCGTATTTTAAATTTTAATTTAAAAAAAAAAAAAATTTTTTTAAAAATCCATCTTGCTTTTAAGATTGTTGTACATATGTATGTGTGTGTATGTATATAAATATATATATATATATATATATATATATATTTATAATGTGTGTATGTGTATATATATATATATATATATATATATATATATATATATATATATATATATATAATGTGTGTATGTATATATATATATATATATATATATATATATATATATGCACATACCATGCAATTTCATGGCTGTCAGTATAGCAAGAGCGCCACCTGTTCCTTTTCGCACCGCGGCACCTCACATTCCTCCGAACTACCGAGCCGGCAATTTCCCAATGAACTGCGTCCATGTGGCATTTGACCTATTTAGCATTGGATCCGCTAAAAGAGTAGATACCAAACAGCGTTACTTATTTGTCAGCGCTGTTACGTCGGGGTTAAAAAAGATCTGTCAGGCGGTCGCTGTGGAGTGTGAAATGCGAATGGCGTACGAGTGACAGTGTCAGCTCATTTTCCCCACCTTGTCTTTTAGGGGCGGGCTGTCAAGCCGGCCGAGGGCCGCGGGGGTCATTGTGTGTGGATGTAGAGATGTCTTGAGCGAAAAAGCCTCCATGCTAACAGCTGTCAGATCCGCCCGAGCAGAGCACACAAGAGCAGTTCCGAGCCAAAGACACCAGACTGATAGGGGCGGGCGAGGGATGCGCTGTCGGCCCGGCTCAGCGCATTTGATGGGTGGCCACACCGAGCTTCATACCGGGGGTCCCAGCACCCGGGCAGCTTTTTGTTTAACACATTGCACTTGGCTTTTCTTCCCTCCTAATGCAGATTCCACGCACGGCAGTGCAGAGCACGCCGCCCCAGCAGAGGCCGGGGACGCCGCCTTTGTTGACGTGTCAGTCGCCAAGGCGGCGTCTCAGCATGCTTCGCCAGCGGCCATGACAGGGGATGCAGAGCCCATGAAGGGGGATTAGTGCTGCACCTATTGTCTGAGGGGCAGAGCAGTGTTGGATTCAAGGCTATTCAAATACTGTATTTCTATTCTTTGGCACTTGACAGGGACGCTCAGTGGCCCCACTCTTGTATCAAAATGTGTAAATGTCATGCCCCCAGCCGAGGCCCTTATTATCTCAGTTGACATGACAAGCAAAGGTAGGATGGCGGATTCTGTTTTTGCTGTCTGCTGCCTGACCTGCGGGTTAGGCTCTCTCTCTCTCTCTCTCTTTTTTTTTTTTTTTTGATGGGTTAGGTTGAAGCTTGTTCTTGCGTACGAATTATTCTTGAGTCTGTTCAAGCTGAAAGGAGAGCGCTTTGACCTTGACCTAGGTTGGATTTAATGTTATGAATACTAAATTAAGAGATGTTCTTTTTTTTTTGTTGGTTGCTGGCTTTGTTTTATTGACACCCTTTTGTCGTTCAAGTTTGCAGTGACCTTGCATGCTCCAATATAGCACCGTATATACAAAAATAACACAAAATAATAGATTTAAATGTACCGTTTACAAAAAAATGAATACATCACACATTCATTCATTCATCCATCCGTCATCCATTTTCTTTAGCCGGTTATCCTCACAAGGGTCACTGGCTTGCTCTTGAAATGTTTTCCCTTTAATTTTTTTAATACCCTATGCTTACACATGCTCCTCACTTTGCTTTAGGGTATTAAAATATTTTAGGTTTATTTTGATGTTTTTTTTTTATCATATTCTTTTTTTATTTACAGCTGCATGTTAGCTTGCTTCAGTGAATGGTATTTTTTAAATATATTTAAAATATATAATGTCTTAAATTGTTTAATAAAACATCTCACAAATGAACTCAATTTCAAAATGGGTAGTTTTACATAAATAAATAAATGCAACAGTGTCCTTGTCTAAGAATGACAGCAACACCCTTAAAACTGCTGTGTTCAAATTAAGCCTAAAGAAAAAATAAGAAGAATACTGTAATGATATTATATATATTTTTAACCAACAGCAGAAATGCAGTGTCACAAATTGCATATCAAATGTCCAAATTTGGTCAATTTACACACACACAAAGCTCTGTTATAGTTTTGTTCAATTATTCACCCATGTAAAGTGTTGAGAATGTTTTGCTGTCTTTAACAATACAAAGTCATTGGAAATATTGGAGATGCAAGGATTCTGCTAAACACCATTTGCAACATTATAAATACAGTGCATTTTACATAATATTACATCATATAAACATATTGCAAAAATGTAATAAACCTAACTGTATCCAGTGCTTGACTTCATACAAGTAAAATAGTAGTTATTTTGAGTGAATAAGAGCTCTTAAAGGAGATACAGAAATTATGGCCACAAATTACTGCTCATAATCTGGAAAAAACTTTTTAAAATATCATCCTTTTTGATTTCTGGCACTGTGACGATCATGTAAACACTGTGTTTAAGTGACATATCCGTTGCGTCATAACAGAGTGAAATATAATGAAATTGTCTCATCACTTGATTCATAATTTGACACAATAACAAACAATGCGGCATCTGGAAACTCCTTCAGACAGAGGAAAACATCTGCATGTAAACCAACGATGACATGTTCTCGTGCCTTTACGAGCCTTGCCGAATCTCCGGTGTTGATGATCCACCGTAAACAAAAATCTACAGTGCCTTTAAGTAAAATTACAGACATATGTTGAGCTGTTTTGCGTTAACTTTTGTTTTTATCTTTAAACTCTGTCTATTAAGACGCCGGTTATAAAATCATTCAAAGACTTTAGCTGACTACCAAGTAAGGGACCCCAAAAAAAAAAAAAGTCCTCCTTTCAGAGGTGAGAGGGTAAACAGTTTGATGTGAAAGCCATCTCTGTTTTACTCGCTCGTCTTCCCTCCGGTGTTAATGTCATCGGAAGGTGGGCAAGCGGGTCATGGTTAGCTCCAAGTGTTTGTACTGTAGCTTTGACTGGCCTTGATCCCTGTCAGACAGCCATAATGAGGAGGTTTTCTTTCCTCCCCGTCGGCTGGAAGTAATGGCCACTATAAAGTCCTTGATTGCAGCTGCTGCACAACACTGCTCCACATGGCAAAGGCACTCTCCAGCCCCCTTCAATCAACTGCTGTCTGACTCACATACTGCCGGCCGTCCTCTCACGGTGCCTTTTGCCAGTGCACCGCTTGCCGGTCCGTCCCTCTTCCGTCACGCCAACTTCCAACATACTGTGCCTCGCATCAATGTCAAAAGGGCCCTTTTGACGCAACTAAGGGTCCTTAAGTTGATAATATATTTTGCTGATATTATATATTTCAAATAACATGTTATTTTGAGTTACGCAGTTCAATTTATTTGTGCCGAACGCGTTTTTAACATGGATGGACTGATGACCAGTCAAAGGGAATATAGTCTTATTTTCATCCAAAATCAACTGGAATATGCTCAATCTCATCACAATGCTCAACAGGATAAACAGTCTAAAATTGTTTAGCAAAATTTCCAAAAGCAGCAAGTCCCCTTTAAGTCATTCATTTTCCTCATTCAGATGCATGTGGGCAGATGCTCGAAAATTAACTTTTTGAAAACCTTTTGACACCGATGACTGCAAACGACAAAATAACAGCTTGTGAATGTCACATGACCAAAAGGGGAGTTGTGATTGGTCCTCACCTGAGTCTGGTGCTCAGATGATATCGTTTGCCGTCGACAGAAAATGAAAAAAGGTGTTATTAAAGGTATGAAAAATAATTGATGAATTACTTATAGGCAAAATGTTAACTTGCTACGGATGAAAATGGCTATAACTTTGCCTGGCCTGCAACATCATTTTATATGACCTGGTGATTTATCCTCAAGTTTCTGGCTAAAATACCAAACTCGCAAGTCATCTTCAACTTTTTTCTGATTTTAAAGCTATGTAAGCATGTGACGAACTTTAACATTTTGTCGCAGTCTGACAAAAACTATAACTACAATGTACATGTAATATACTACACCCTTCAGTAGAAAATGTTCATAAACTCTATTTTTTTTCAAATGCAGTGAACACATTTCCAAAAGCATTTTAATTAAACCATAATAATCACAAAACAATCACGCGTGTCTTGTGGTCTATTTGGATAATATCAACAGGGCTCGGAAGAAATCCGGAAGAGGTGTCTTACTTTGTGGAGGTCACTTCCAATTTGCTGGATCACCATATTCACTTATAATCAGGCCCATAATTAAAGGGGAACCAACCCAAGAATTATCAATCAGTTAATTAGCAGGATGCTGCACAACAAATCCCGCTCTGATTGAAGCCCACTGGCTGCCTGTACTGGAGGCTGTCAGCAGCCAAGTCAAACCAGAAGGGTTTGTGAATTGACCAACAAATTACACAATGCCCATTTGGCAGCCGGATGAAGAGCTGGAAATATATCACCCGTTTTTTTTTTGTTTTTTGGGGGGGTTTTTTGGTGTTGTTGTTTTTTCATTTTTCTAGCATTCAGGTTTTGAGTGATTTTTATCTTGATGTATTTGTAGCTTGGTGCTTGTCCAGTTTAAATGAGTGTTTTCAGCCATGCAGGCAGTGGCACATATAACATGTCAAGTCCAAACATGCTATTAGTGTCCCATTAGATATCATTTTTTGGTGGATTTTTTTTTTTAATAGGTGTGTGCACAAATACATTTTTATGGTTTAAAACAACGAGGAATTGTGAAGCTTGGTTGGGTCAATGGTAAAAGGTCACTGGAGAGCACTCTATCCTGTCAATGTACATTCGTCAATAAGCGTACATGTTAATATTTATTTGAAAGGAACTTCAGCAAAGAAAGCAGCACTTTGGGAGTTATAAGCAAATTTATCACTTTGAGGGCATTGACATCATGAAAGGATGTTAACATTTTTGGCATTTTTTTTTTCCCAATAAGAAGGGGAAAAAAAGCTGATCAGTCAGAATGCGTGAAATAGGCTGTCAGGTTTTCGTTTTGAAAATGGCTAGCATGTTTTTTAATGACGTGACACGAGCGATGCGTTTTTCTTTTCAAATTAAGAGTGAATTAAGTGGAACATGAAGCAACCTATTTCTTCCCAAAATTGTATCATTGCGAATATATAATATATATATATATATATATATATATATATATATATATATATATATATATATATATATATATATATATATAATAGATATATATATATATATATATATGATATATATATATATATATATATATATATAGATATATAGATAGATAGATAGATAATAACAATAATTACTTTTGTTTGAGCAAAATCCCACTTGAAACGTACATTAGAAATTACGACCATTAAATTACATATACCACAATTTAGGAATCCATATTCTGTATGAATTGATTTTCTGAGTCTCTGGCATTTGGGTCCGTCGCCTCTCTTCGGCCCCGTCGAGCAGCCGGTGCCCTTGTGGATTCTCAGAGCATGTAATGCAGATTGCACAGTGGCGTACAGCGGAGTTTGGAGAGACTTGATATTTCTGGGAATTGCATCCAAGCAGGGATGCGGCACGAACACGGTTAGAATCTGGACTGACGGGTTTGTGCAGGCAGCAGAGTGTGAAATGTACAGAAATTTCCGTGTTAGTATACAGCCGCTTCCTTGTTTGCACCTCCTTATTGTCACTCTGAACCTTGGAGAGAAAGCTGAGTGTTTTGTCGAAATGCATTTCGTAATAACGTTGAATCGCAGATCCATCCACCCATCCGTCCATTTTCTACACTGCTTTTCCTCTTTCGATTCAAAGCTTGACCAATATGTTTTTTTTTTATCTCGCATGCATACATATACATGCACACATGCCCAAAATATGTACAATACACACTCACACGAATGTACGTGTGTGTGTATATACAGTGTATATATATATATATATATATATATATGTGCTTATACATTGTGTGTTTGTTTTTTTAATTGCACAACACGTGTTTTGATGCATGCATCAACAAATCACTTGGACCATATTTATGCTGTTTTTAATGTTGTGATGAATTATTCATTTTCTGTAACAAAACTATGATGTGCACTTACATTGTACATTTTTTTTCTA